>NW_026844352.1:12756747-13234288 GCF_029955315.1 Cylas formicarius | reverse complement strand
AAGGGTGCCCCAAAACTTCAGATTTCCAAAATGGCCCTGTATTTTAAAAACTAAGCAAGTCATGGAAAATTAGTGCATGTTAAATGTCATTGGCTAAAAACGAGATTTTAAATCTCGGATGGCCCTTCTCAAACTTTTTTTTCATAGTTGCTTTCTTAACTTCCTGAATTATCTACATAGGCAGGTCCTCTATATCTCTAGTAGCTGAATGTTTAAACCACATAACTTTTGAATGCACTTTCACGCATGCATCTCCATTTGATCCACCAATCTCCTATTGGCATTTTCTTTCTAAACACACACTTAACTTCTCTTTGCCTAAAGATTTAATGGGATCTGGAAATTTCTTGAGAAAATATTTCCATAAAAATGCCGGATCCAAACTTATTACTACTAGTTACAAATCTGGATTCCTGCGTCGTTTGTTGATAAATTGAACTTGGCAGGAGGAATCCAGAAAATTTTTAAATAATATTACAGTGGCCTATGAAAATTAATTTGAAAAATTATTCACTATCTGTCAGCGGCCATGTTGGTTGTCAAATACCCCAAGGTCACTGGTTAAAAATCATATTTATAAATTCCTGTATTATCACCATTAGGCACATCCTCTAATATCTAGTTAAAATATGTATAGTAATGGTGTTTAAATTTGTTGCTTAGTAGTTGACTAGACCACTTAATCATATGAATGCAACATTTTTGCCACTTATCCCACGACCATGAGATTCACTCATTAAATTATGTAATGTCATTTCAATAATACCCTGTATATTATGTGAATTTTGGATCTAGCGGCTACAACCAGATTTATTTTTTTTAATTTAGAGTTGGGATTGTCGAGTTGTTTCCACGTGACTTTTACGGAACTACACACACACACACAAACCACTAATTTTGAAGCCACTATGCAAAGTTCCCATCAAGTTATCAATCTGTGCGAAAGAATCATTTGAATTACAGGTTTTGCATTGCTTTTTTAAAGCAGCTGCACGAGATACCACAAAATTGAAGAAATAAAACCGCACATTAATGTTTTAGTGTTATATATTATGTCAATAATTTATCGTCACAAAAAATTGCGTTTCACGAACTCACTAGTGACTGTTTTCGGTTTCTGCTAATCCTAAATGCCTAATGATACGACCCCTGTATATCAAAATAAAAAAATAATTTAAGGTATTGTTGTTGAACTTGGTTTTTTACCAAACAGACAATTCACATAAACCATCGTTCTAAAATAATAAACGATTTATAGCAAAAATTTGATTTTATTCGAAAAACCACAAATCATTATTTACGATTGTTATAAATTTCTTAGTAAGTTAAAAACAAATCTTAGTTCGGAAAAATTAAAATAGTGATTTAGAATCTCGATAAACAATGAATGAATAAAATAAACCTAACGTTAAAAGCTTTCCACAAAACTGGCTGGGAACAGGCCTGTTTTGCCCGTTCTTTGTTGAGTGCCTTTGTACCAACCGTCATCCCTTTTCTTGTGGACGTAGATGATGTCGTTCACCTGAAGCTCCAGTTCGTATTCACTGTTGGGGGGATAGGGGGTTATGCAACGGAAACGTTCCCTAACTGACTGCACACCCGTCTTGGTCGATTTGTTACCGTCGAGAGAGTTGGATTTTTTATGGCGATGCATATCGGGACTAGATCCCGAGCTACCCGTTGGGTTTTCGGCCGACCTAAAGTCAATAAATACTTAAATGGAGCAAATCTTATACACACAACTAAATTCAGGCCATCACAAAATTATAGGGAAAGGCATGTTTTTCATTTTCATTTTTCAGAAACTTTTGAAGCGACCATGAAGTAAATGTTGAGAAAATTCATTCAATATGCGCATGCGCGGTGAATTCGAATTTTCCACCAATAAAACCTGTCATTTAAAATTTCGCTATCAACCAATTGCCCCAGAGGCGTTCAATAACCAACACGGCCGCTGACCCTTCATCAATTCTAAAGTATTCAGTGTGATGCAGAATTTTTATGACAGTATTATTTGATCAAGAAAGTTAAGTTTAATCCGTTATACCTTTTCACATGCACATCATTTTTGATTTTCTGTCAAGATTTTTAATAAAGGGATATAATACTAATATTCGATTTATATAAAAATTACAGGAAGCAGGTTAGAACATTGTATCGTAATATTTTGCAATTTTTAAACAAAACAAATTTTACACCATACTTTCAACTACCAAATCTTTGCCTCATATATAAAGAAATTATTGATATCTAAAATGGAAAATGAAGTGATAAAAAGACAGAAATTGTGGATCAAATTTTCATAATCTTCAACGTAATAATAAGAAATAAGCTATATATAACACTCAAGGCGTTAGGAATAGATAGCAACCATCACTGAGAATTTTGAAGTAAGAGAAGGTGTGAAACAAGTGGCCTCATTGTCTTCTGCATTGTTTAATTACGTCCTGGAATATGTCGTAGGAAAACCCAATATAAGCAGAACAGAACTAATACATCATAAAATGTATATATAAATTTAGGAATGTACTTAATAAATAGCAAATTGCTCTCTAGTAAAACTAAAATTTTACAAGACAGTTGTGAGATCTATAGTATCATTTGGAAGCGAAACATAGACAACGAACAAAAGCGAGCAGTTTGGGAAAGAAAGTGTTTGCACAAAATCTTTAAAGGAAAGAAAATTGGTGATAGACAGGAAAGAAGAAGCAATAAGGCGCTACAAGAGCTATTTGACCAACCTTACATTGTAGGCAGAGCAACGGGTTATAGATTAAGATGGAGAGAAGACACATAGAGCGAATTAAAGGGAATAAATGACCCAAAAAAATATTTGAGGGTGGAATTGGAGGAAGGGGAGGGAGGCAGACCTAAAATGAGGACATAAATGAACTAGGGATTAACAACTGAAGAAGACAGAGAAGAACGGAGAGACAAAGTCAACTAAGCCTTCTAGGCTCGCAGAGCATCATCCTCTTCAACTATTATTCTTATCAAGCTTTTATGTTAGCCAAATGAAACACACTACTCAAGTTTTGTGAAACCAGGTCTCTTCGAGTATAGGAGATTTGTTTTATTTTTAATCAAATAAAATATGTGCAAAAATCTTTCACACCGGTCAACTAATACAATAACCAATAAATTTAGAGACAAAATTCCAGAGATTGTTAAACACGTTCCATATAACTTCCAAATTTACTACATTCCGCGAATGCAGATTTTTAACCTAAAACGCTAATTATACTGCACACCGCGAATAGCCCATTTACTAATGCGTATGCTCCACAGCAATAACCTATTATTGACTTGACGAATTCAAATTTGCACCTAACTTATTGCACAGTAAACATTTAGTAAATATCAAATGTTGTCACTGTTAATTAAATTTAATTAAAACTGTTACACAGATAAATGGTTTTGGTTTATTCAAAGCAGTAAAACCACCTTTACCCGTTCCATGGTATAGAGAAATGCTTCGGAATAAACATTTTCGAACAAGATTTACTGGCATAGAAGATTTATAATTAATTTAATGAAATGCAAAAATTTAACAAAACATGTTTTAACATATTGTTTCACTGTTATTTGGTATTTATCTACATTTATATATTATACTGATATTATTCCATGTGCTATCTTCGCCCAAATTAATTACAATGGGTTTGTGTCATAACTTTGCAAACCCTAGAATTACTAAATTTCAGAGATTATTTCGGTTTCGCCATAAACAATGTTCCTTCAGACTACATAATGTACCACACAAATTCACTTGCTTCTTCTTGCAATGGAATTTGACACTATTCTTTTCACAGAAGTCAAGAGTATCTTAGCCAAATCAAATCAAGTGCAGCAGCACCAACGTTAAGTACTCTTTTAAGAAAAGAATTATAAACAGTTTTTTATAATTTACTCGGGCATAGAGAGGTAAATGCTTTTTCTTTAATGAAACACAGTGTCTAGCAGTAGAACAAAACATAACGAATTTTTTATTTAACAAAATCACAATGCACTAATATGTTCACATAGAAATAAAAAAAACAATATAAGGAAGCATTTTTACCCCCTTATTATTTGTTGAAATAATCATTTTGGCCAGTTCTATATCCCTAGTAATATAAATTTAGAACTGCAGGTAGTACCTCTTTTTATTGCAGTCAATAAGGTCAAAATCATTTATCTGCGAAGGCGCTAGAAAGCATTAAGCCGCACCGCAAGCCCCAAATAACAGAACAGAAAGCACACACACCTTGAACTGTAATTAAGAATGTTTGGACGTTCTTTATGTTTAATTCTTTGTGATGCGGGACCGAACAAGCGGTGGTGATCAGGCGATTGAATTTGCAACAACTGACTTGGACATGACCCGGACCTGTCAAATAAAATTTATATTTCACTTTTCCAAAATAACTTTTTTAAAAAATATTTATTAAAATCAAAACTAAAATGGGCACAATAACCTCACTAAAGATTGTATCATCGAACATTACACGTAAAACAAAACAGGGAACATCATTTAAGAAAACACAAAGGCAAAAGTCCTCCACTTTCCCTGAACCTCAAGGAATATCGTTAGTTTTTCAGGGTTTTAGAGGTTATTTATTTATTTGTTTATTAATTTATTGTCGGCAATGCCATTTCTTGTAGACAACAAGTTTATAAAACTACAAAAATACAACACAAATAAGAAAACACACAACCGGTGAACATAACGAAGCTGTAGAAATAACCGTAACTAATGAGAATTAAATCAGACAATATTGAAATCACAAAAAAATAAGCAAATTAAAATATGAGAAAATGAAAAAATGGTGTCAGTTTTTTCTATAGCCGCATTCTCAGAACTAAGTGGTGTCATCAGCGACAGTCCCACCACCATGTCGTTCAAAAAGGAGCGACACAAATTGACAGTTTGTGCTCAAATGATTACCAAAATGTCGCTAGCGACACGATCTAATTCTGAGAACGTGGTTTGCTACTGACTGCAGGAATATAATGTCAAACATTATTATAACAAAATTTACTATCCATAGGTCCCACTTATTCATTATGCAATCGTTTGGTCATACGACTCGAAAACGCATAAGTTACCTATCTTAAAGAATATTGATGATTCTTTGATTCATAGGCCAGAAAATCAAATTCCAGATATTCTTCTACCCTTTTTTAAATAAATGTTTTTTTAGGTTATATTTAACTTGTAGTTATTAAACAAGAGACGTCTATAACAGCCGTAAAAGTGAGTCATAAAAGGTATACTCCAGTCAGAGCAGTTGTGCAGTTACGTCACTATACTTGACGTAATCACAAATGATCCGTATGTCTTAGCTATATTGTTACCATTTTTAGATGCAGATTTCAAAACTGCCACAAAAATCCTGTGTCAATTTACGACATCTAGAAATGGACTAGATAAAGATGTCCTGCTATGTAACTTGACAGTTGCTCTAACTAGACTTTTAACTTTATATCATTTTTACTAAGCGTATTATAACCGTGAGTTACGAGAATGAGGTGAAAATTTTTGACCATGAGATGGCGCCACTAGGTCTCGTTTTAGTGCGGAGTTCTACATTACCATTCATACCGAGCTTGTATGTACAGTTTCAGCCTAATCGCGACGTTATTTTGCGTTTAAGACCACACTGCGCGAGACGCTTCCGTTGTTTTCATGAAGATAGAAAAATTGGGAAAACGTGCCGTTATCAAATACTTCTATTTGAAAGGTTTTACACCAAAACAAATTAAAGGAAGAGATAGATTCAACTATTAAGCAGTGGGTTTTTGAGTTTAAAATGGGGTGTGTGAGCACCTCTGACGAGCCTCGCTCAGGACGGTCCGGTGAGGTCACAACTTCAAAAATGATTGAGAAAATCCATCAAATATTGTTGAAAGACCGAGACAGTGCATGCGGTAGCTGAGACCTGTTTGTTGTCTGCTAAACGTGTGCGAAATATTTTGCACAACCATTTAAGCATGGAAAAAAGCTCTGTGCAAGGTGGGCGGCGCATTTGCAAATGCTCGACCAAAAACTGATACAAAAAAGCATTTCATGAGACTTGATTCCATCAATACATTCCTGAAAATAAGAAACAGTAAAAACAGTAGGTTGTAAAAAGGGAACCAACTCCAAAGAAGGCTAAAATAATTTTATCGGCAACCGAGGTTATGGATACGGTTTTTTGTGAAGCGAGTGGAATTATATACATCGATTACCTTGAAAAGGATAAGACCTCATTTGGCGAAGAAAAAATTTATTTCATCACGATAACCTTCCTACTCTCCAGGCTTAGCCAACAGCGATTATTACCTATTTCCTAACCTCAAAAAATGGCTTGGCCGGAAAAGATTTAAGAGTATTTTGGGGAGCTTAAAGAATCCAAGCATAAAACTGGTATAACCACATTAGAACACCGTTATGGAAACTTTTCACTTCACCCTCGTATACTGGCAGTATTCTTGCAATTCAAACCAATGTCGTTTCCTTATGGAAAAAAATCCCAAATTAATGGATCATAGGAACATTTGGAAAAAATTTAGTGATAAGCCACCGTTAACAGCGAATCAGGCACGAATCCCCTCATTGGCCTAATCACAAAAATGTCGCTATTACATAATTATTTCGTTTAGATACTTTTTTCATATTAAATGTAGATCAAAATGAAAACCTAAGTATTTTATTGAAGACGAATTGAAGTAGTTATGGTTTCTATAACGAAATATATGTTATTTTTTTGTAGCTGATTTAGGCCAGTAGCTACGCCAATGATACGTATCTCATAGTTGATTACTTAATTTACTATGAAAAGAATTAATCATTATGGATCGCAGCTGCGTCGTCCGCGAACAATAATAAAGACCCTTGACCATTAGTTTTAACGTTGCTTAACCTGGTTAAAGTATGAAGTTAAACCTGAAAACAAAATGAAAAAAAACTTTTTCCATTAATTATTTGGTAGATGATTTTTGTAGATAATTAACTTTAGTAATCAACAATTGTTAGTATTACTATTATTATTTTAAAGAGACACCGGACTAAGCGTCAGTGGAACGCCAATAAGCTTGATTTTTTTCTGACTTACTTGCGATTGCATTTTCTTCTATTTGTGGGCGAACATGATTAATATATTTTGTTTTAGCTAATAGATGTACCTTCGCGTCATTTTGCATAATGTATATGAAGACTTTCACTTTTTTGGAGCACATTTCACATTGATCAAAAAATTCCCGGAATTTATTCAGAAAGTTCAAAATACAAGTTTATTCCTCTACATTTATACTGTCACCTACAAAGTAATCCCCATCGACTGCAACACACTTATGCAAGAGCTTGATCCAATAACCGAAACATTTTTATATCCGGTTTGTAGTACTTTCTGTGTCCCCCGTGGTGGTTTTTTGGCTTGATTGAACAGGAAGAAATCACAGGGAACCAAATCAGGTGAATTCGGAGGCTGTTAATTATGAGGTTGCGACAGTGCTTTATAGTGGTGCAAAATCCAAGAGTTTTCTGCCTACAAATCTGGTTTCTTTGGCCAATTGCTTCATGCAAACGTCTCATAATGCCCAAATAATACTCTTTGGCCATCTGGCAAAAATTCATGATGCACTGCACCATTGTAATTCATGAAAACCGTCAGCACTGCCACTTTTGAACCCCTCGTGAAACTGGCAAACGACTTTTTTCTTTAGAGAATCGTTGCCGAAACACTGTTTCAACATTTGTAGCGTTTTTAACGCCAAATTAATACGCATTCATTGTTGCAAATTTAAATCCTTTTTTAAAATTCTAAAAAATCTCACAGAGATAGATGTGTTGTTACGTAACTTTTGCAAATGTATTGCTATTACGCTAAGATTTGGAGGAAATGTCAGCAACAGATGTACCAACTTAACAAAAAAAAGAACTCAAACCAGAACATACAATGAGTGCGCCACACGGTGGTTACTGGGGACAACAATATTGAGTTTATATAACGGTCATTCGGCGCAAAGCCGATATTTACGAAGTTAGAATTCCAATGTCAAAAATTTAACAGCCTTCGAAATAAGTTCTAATTTCCTATAACCAATTTAAATATAGAAAATCTTTTACATCAGAAATAGTTCGTTGATGCTGGAATGATGCGATAAAAAATGAAAACTTTTAAGACGTTCAATAATAACATACACGCAAAATATGCTGTCAAAGTTTGGACATTAAGATTCTTGCAAAACCTAAAACTAAAATACTGAAATAACGGCTAATTACTGTAAAATACGACAAAGAGATATGAAAATGGAGATCACATTACCTGACATGAACCGGCTGTACGGAAGAAACCGAGGAAGATGTCACGGAAGTATCCTCAAAAACGGGATTGTCCATAGAGTAAGAAGAGGGTGGTGGTGATTTAGATCTCTTCATGCTTGTCAGTCTTCTCATGAGACTTACCGTCCCCTTATCTTTTCGATCTCGTGACTATAATGTTAAAAAATATAAAATAATTTTTGGGTCCAAAATTGTCAATAACTAATGCGAAATTATTTTGACACAAAAAAAATTTACAGCATTGATACCAAAGAATAATAAAACGCAGTATTCTGAGATTAGTATTTTTGTTTACCTCTTCACAACTCTTTATAGTAAAGCCAAAAATTTCGTTTTTTGCATTTAATGCGCTTTTCAATTAAACTTTTTTTTCTTTCACGTTAGCGGCGCTCTATGGGCAAATCCTATATCATCACCTTCTAGAGAGCTATATCAAAATGTTTAGTACAATAATCTGCAATATACAAGGATTAAGCCTATAAAACGTTGATTAGGTATTATTTTTTCTCTAATTTGCTTTTATACTTTTTTTGGAAAATTCAACATTTGGAAACTGGTTTCAATTTCAAAGGTGTATGGACCATATAACTAATTTGTGATTAATAATATTTTTTTATTTTTTTTAAATAGTAAACCTATTAGAATAAGTTTCTACACACAAATATGCCAATATTAAATTGGAAAAAAACCAACCCATAAGTGCTAGATTAAAAGATTTACCCATAGATGACGGCGGTCGCTATCCTTGAATTTGAGAGAATAGAAAAGTTGTGGACAAATAGGCAAAAGCGGGCGTGTTTCCCTAAAATGTTAAAATGCAGTATTTTTAAAAAATATCTATTAAGAAACGGGGAAAGTTTTCTCCCCAGGGAGAAATTCATTGCATTAATAAATAGCCAAAAATCGCAATACTAAAGTAAGGCCATAATCAATGCCGATTTTGGATAGGATGAAATCCCAACATTTTTCGCAGCTTGTTTTATTTAAAAAAAAAATACACTGGTGTTTTGTAACACGTCCGACAAATACCAAATTATTTTAAGTTTTATAATATTGCCTTCAGTGACTTTATTTTAAAATATATATTATAACGTTCCTAAAAACCTTGTATTTTTCAAAGTGCACCAGGAGATAAGTCATCCAGAACTAGAGAAAACCTAAAAGAGATGGACCAAAATGTAGACTTTCATCAAATTATATTGGAAAATTCCGAAATGTAGCCCTGCTTTGACAGGTTGTTAAAATATACTAGTGGAGGCCGTGCTGTGGATTATATCATTTGCATTGTTTCCAATCAAATTCCGGTAATGTTTCTAACTCGTTTAGAGATACAAAGCAGCACCCTGTTAAAACATATTTAGTTCGAAAAATTTTAAAAGGCATGTTTAGAAATAATTCAAACAGTGAGGTTATGATTGACATTTGACATCCGTTACGTTAATACTTTTTAGGAAGGCACCTAGCTGAGTATTATAAAAGTTTCGTCAATGTTCAAAAGTGAACCTGATTGACATGGCGGTCATTGTTGTTTTCTCGATTCGATAGAAATCTTTTATAAAATAGTTATGGTTTATAAAGGTAACGACAACCTCTTATTTACAATTAAAATTTGGTCTCCATTTGCTTTAAGAGTTATAGCGGTTTTATAAGAATAACTAAAACGTTTTGCAAACAATTGATAGGTTCTCGGGTTTTAAAACAAAAAATGTTAATTGGGATGTGCTTATTCAAAAGGATAACTGTCAAGTTTCTAATGGGGGCTATACTCATGCAAGCAAGTCCGCGCGCAAGTGCGAAACGAATTGCGGCCACACACTATTCAGGTAAACCTCGAGGAGCACCTGGTGGGGTGAGGCCTGCTGCTGTGCGAAAAATGAAGTCGGCCTTCGCACTTGCTCTAAAAATCACACAATCTGATTCGCTTCGAGCCGCGCTTGGAACTGAACGCGCCTTGAGTTTTGACTCATACACATTCGCTCTTACTCGCGTGTCTCGACTTGTACAGGCAAGTCTTAACACTTGCCTGCATGTGTATAGGCCGCTTAAGAGAACATGCAAGCTCTTATTCAACAATGTGTGGGTGTCGTCAGTAATATCTAAGGATTTTCCGTTATATACGAAATCATGTTGTTTTTTTTACTATTTACAAATCTTCTGAACTGAAACTGACTCGTATTATATTCTGTACCTGCTTATAAGGGGTGTTTTTTTTTCAATGTATAGAATTTTAAGTTGCAATAAAACAAAGATGGATTATTCGATTGACATGAATTTTTATTTATCCGAAAGATAATCTTGTGGCATTACATTTAAATATGATTTCTGGCACGGCTGGCGCGGATGTAGTCCAATCTGGATGTCCAATTTTCGATAACTTTTTCCAACATTTGTGGCCGTATATCGGCAATAACACGGCGAATGTTGTCTTCCAAATGGTCAAGCATTTGTAGCTAATCCGCATAGACCAATGACTTTATATAGCCCCACAGAAAGTAGTCTAGCAGTGTTAAATCACAAGCTCTTGGAGGCCAATTCACAGGTCCAAAACGTGAAATTAGGCGGTCACCAAACGTGTCTTTCAATAAATCGATTGTGGCACGACCTGTGTGATATGTTGCGCCGTCTTGTTGAAACCACATCTCCTGGACATCATGGTTATTCAATTCAGAAATGAAAGAGTTAGTAATCATAGCTCTATACCGATCACCATTGACTGTAACGTTCTGGCCATCATCGTTTTTGAAGAAGTACGGACCAATGATTCCACCAGCCCATAAAGCGCACCAAACAGTCAGTTTTTCTGTATGTAACGGTGTTTCGACATATACTTGAGGATTAGCTTGGCTCCACATGCGGCAGTTTTGTTTGTTGACGTAGCCATTCAACCAGAAGTGCGCTTCATCTCTAAATAAAATTCGCTTATGAAAATCGGGAACAACGGCAACCTCGTTTTGGGCCCATTTGCCAGCGTTGTTCAGGCGTGAGTCTATTCATGATGAATTGCCAAACCAAACTGAGAATAAATCACTTGACAGCTGTTAAATCGGTCGTCATCTTGAACAGTAATGCCAACTTAAAGTTCTATACATCGAAAAAAGGAGCTAATTGAGAAAGTTAGATTGCTCATAGATTTCTATGGATTCTGGGATTTTTCTTTGGTAGAACAATTGACTACACGCTAGAATTTTAGTTTTATCGAATGAGATTTGATCTCCGGTTTTGTGATTGTATTCGGCAATGCTGATCAGTTGATTTGCCACAATCTTAAAACTCTTTCCTGTTTTTTTAACCTAGTTGATATTTTTCGTCCTGTCTCTATAATGCAGTCTTAGCGACATATGCATAGAACACTGTAAGTTCCTGTTATTTCAAATTCAATTTTGTCTTTGAATGATCGCAGATGTTGAGAGATTTTTAAACAAGTAGTAAATATTGTTTTAATGTTATATTTTTTAAGAACTTTTGATATGTAGTCACTGATGTCTTGAATGTAAGGACAGACTACAATGGTGAGTGTGGGGTTGCTTTAGCATTGTCTTTGTAAGGTTGTGGTGGCGATGGAATGCTTAATATCTCTAATGTGTAAATTATTAGAGCAGATGTAAGGTGTTTTAATTCTGGGTTGAGTGACTTCGGTTGAGATTGTTTTACGGCTCGTAAACAAGACAGTTTATAACCCATGATTTTTGGGCCAGATAGTGATGTGACAATGCATTGGGGTATTGGTCTCTGCGCGGAGGTTTTCTGTAAGCAGAATGACTGAATGACCAATAAGAATATCTATGAGTGCAAGATTATTATTAGTTTCTAATTCAAACATATGTTAGTGTGTCTAGAATTTAAATGACTAATAAAATCCTGGAGTGAGTGTGTTAAAAAGTTTACCGAACGTGTTGCATACTATACTTTTTCTACGACCGTTAGTTTTTGGGTCCATTTTCACAAAACAACACGAATACAATCACTGACATGACCGTCAGAATTGACAAACGTCAAGATTCAAAGCGTGGGAAATATCTCAGACAACATAAGATTGCTCCCAAATCCGTGCGGTAAAATCCCCGGAAATTTCCGAAGTGGCTTGGGTTCATGGGAAACGAAACTGACGTGGTAAAGTGACGCTTCCCGCACGCTAGATCTGTGGGTAATTAGGTATTTTACAGACGGGAGTAGAAAAAAAAAATTACACCAAATGGGAGTTCAGCATGCGAATTTTGTTTCGTCTATACCAAACCTCTTAACGATCCGATAGCAACCATGCAACCCCAGAGCAACCATTAATAAGCGTAGAGTATTCCCAATTTGCAAATAACCAATCTAAATGCAATAACCAATCTTAGAACGTCTCTGAAGAAACATCAAAATTACTATTTGAGGTTGTCGACCATCGGTAGCAATAGGAGCCATTTTTTTACTGATTATTTCTTACAAAAAGTAAAACATCCATTACAAGATCTATGAAGCAAGGACACTCCTCAGGAAAGAGAAACCTCCTGCTGACATATTAATAATAGCCTATCATCTTGACAGTGTACTACATCTATCCAAAAACAACAAACAAGCGAAGTCACAGGGGTTATGTTTGTTTAAACAAAATATGTTTTGGTTTTAGTTTATTTGTTCATATTTTTGGTTGCTTTTTGCTGTTGTTTTTTGTAGAAAAATTAATAAACTGTATAGAAAAGGCAAAAAGACATTAGTTTCTTTCAGTCTGGTTGTTAACAAAATACTCTAACCGTTTTATTTTAAAACGTGCCCAACGTGATTTAGATCGTTTTCCCCGGGTGCTCTTTGTATATTAAAACCATTCGCGTTTTTTTGATCAGTTTACTATCAAAATCATAGAATAATGGAGTATAGGTGGTGGCACGAAATTGTCGACTTCCATTAGTGGAAATAGTATTGAGAAATTTGTCTCCCTGTTTCATTTCTATTCCCCGATTTTAAGAAAACGGGTTTTTGGTTTCAAGAGAAATTTGTCGGGAACTAAAATCTGAAAATCTCCCTGGGAAGTAAAATTTCGAAACGTAGCGGATATTTAAAGTCAGTCGAAACCATGTTAAGATTTAAGTTAGCATTAGTACCAAGCAAGACGAAACAACAAAAACAAACCTTATCGGATTTAGCCAGTGTTAGGGTTTGCGCGTTAGAATTTGCGCATACGGTGGCGCTGGCACTGCGCACCACCGCGGTCGCCAAAGCGTCTTGTTGCCCGTGCACAATAGGTGGCACAGTACCGACCGCATTGGAAGCTGCGGTAGGACTGACAGAACGCGGAGGGAGTTCGGGAGGTACGACTGCGGGACGAGACATTGCAACACCACCCTTACCGCTACGTGTGAAACTTACTGGCTGCTTCGTTTCGGATGACGGGTTATCTTTAGAAGAGCAAGGGGGTATTCCCCTGGCCAATGTTACATAATTGCCCGGGAATACGCCACATTTTTGGGTTCTGTTCGAAGTACCTTTATACCAACCGTCTTGGCAGCTAAAAAAAACACACATAAAAGAATCTGTTTCACCAGTCTTTCAACCAATTGTGTTAGTTGAATTTCTATGTTACAAATAATTCAGGGTTTCCCAAACTCAATGGCCTGTAGATGGAGAATGGATGAAAATTAAAAACTGGGTTGCGCCCATAGGAGACTATGAATTCTATTTTCCATTAGAGTTGAAATCCTAAGAAATTGTCAAACTTCGATTGTCTTTATTTTTTGTTACATTACAGAGTTGTCCCATCTAGTCAAACCAGATACGAAGTTTTTTTTTTCTGTGGAATGCCCTATATACTTTTAGATTCCATGGAAAACTCTAAAACCTATGTAACATACATGTCAGCGCCCTTAGCTTTAAGAGGTCGATGCTCTAGGTGTTTTAGGTGTTTGGAATATTTGGAATATATTTGGAATATTTATTATTTATCCGTCTAGCCTAAACAGTTATAAAGCTGTCATTCGCAATATTGTGGGAACCCACTTTGGTATTTTTCCGAAGTGAACGGAGCGCTACCCGGCGGATGGTCTTGCCTTAAAAGAAGCACTGGCTAGGTCGGATTTTGAGTAGCCCCGATAGTTTATTTTTGATTGACTGTTTTGTAGTTCATCCAACGGGTCGCGAATTGTTGGAATGCTTTTCATAATCAATTAACTGATTAGATTGTGCTGTGCATTTTTTAATGTCTTAATCTGTATTCCTTTAATTTTCCTTTTTTTTTTACTTTCTGTAATAACTTTTTGTGATACTCTTTTTCTAGCAAATATATGTTCTTATTTATTTACTCTTTCTGAGATTTAAAATGACAATCTTATTATTTAAGTGCGACTTATTCTAAATATAGGACAGGCCTAGTACAAAAGTTGTAAACATTCATATTTGTGCTAGTAAATAAATTTATGCAGGCTGTCCCATTAAAAAAAAACAATTTCAACAGATATCTTAAAATTATATCCTTTATACGCTTCTTAATTCTACGAAAAAACATCTATAAGATAAAATACGAAAGGTGAGGTAAGATTCTTTTAAACGGCATTTTCTTTGAAAAAAGAAAACAAAAAAACAGGTTTTCCATAAACATTGAAAACTCCAAGGTTACATTACTTGGATGTAGTTCGCTTTTAATTTTAGGGTAAATTGTCATAAGCAGTGATAACAAGTGATTCCAACTTGTTAAATCTAAGCAAACTAATACAAAAAAAAGAGTTTGAATACTTACATTTCAGATACCATATAAAAGCTTCCCTTTCTCAATTCAAGTTCGTCCGGTTTTTGAGGTTTATAGGGATAGAGAGCCATGAAAGCAGTAGGGAGCTGTACTTCAGTAAGGGAAGAAACCAAGGAACCACCGCTATTTCTCTTGGCTCTTTCGCATCTGTTGCTAGAAACAGACGGCGTCTGGCTACTATCCACAACAATTTCGGCGGAATGCCTATGCATGTTACTATAATTAAAAAAAGTACTCAGGAATACAAAAAAGTTAATGGAAACTGATTTTACTTTATGGCTTTAGACTCTAGGTTCACAGTCAAATTGGAATTATTCCAAGATATTCATAATGCACAAAAATCGATTGAAGTTTGTTAAAAGTAACCAAGTGGCAACAGGCTTTGTTTACTAAATATAAAAGACCATGTGTTTGAATATTGAAAAAAACAAGGGTACTGTATTAGTGGAGATGCGATAAAAATCTTTTAAAATTGTTATACTGTTAAATAATATAGTGACGCTACTACTGTAAGAATTGCTAAAAATGCTTCTAAATTTCACTCACTAACCAAGACTTTGCGCTATTTGCTTTCTAAACAACAATCTTCACACTCTTAACTCCTTGTGGCAATGATCGGATGGGATCTGGACATATTTTGAGAAAATACTGTCGTTAAAATGCCGCATCCAAACATCTGTAAGCGGCCAGGTTGGTTGTTGGATGCGACAAGGTCATTGATAAAAAACCCTAAGTTAAATCTCACGCATGCGCATGTTAAATGAACCTTATCTATTTTTATTTTTCATAGTTTCATAAGTTCCTGTATTATCAGCATATACAGGGCCTCTATTTATCTAATAGCTACAGTATTGGAATAAATTAAAGCAACTTTTTATAATTGCCACAAAATTAAAGCAACTTTCTTTTATTGCAAACAATAGATAATGAGTCAGTACAGTTAATATTTGGTCAATATTCTTTATTTGCAATCACAGAGCAACGTCTATCAAGTCTATTAATGTAGGTCCCGACGTTTTTAATTTCTTCGAATAAATCTAAAGTAGTGACTAAATATTAAACCGAAAAAATTGCTTAAATTTTATTCAAAAATAGAAACATCACAAAAAATGAAATAAGAAGTAATGCTACATTTCACTCTTTTATCTGTATTTCATGTGTTGGATTGCAAAGATATTAATAAAAAAAACAATTTAATTGAAATTAAGGGTGTCGTGGCTAAATACAAAAATTATAATAGTTGCTTTAATTTACTATTTTTTATACTATTTACTATACATGGGTTCGGCAACATGATTTCTATCTGGGCAGGGGAATGCCAGAGTCATCTGTTACAAATGTCTAGAGTTATCATAGCATTGATGAACTAAGAAGAGCCCTTTTCAATTCTAAGTTTGTTTTTGGTCTAACAAATTTAGATCGGGATTCATTTTAATTATCTGTAATATAAAATTACTTCTCAAAATAATGCAAGAATCTCTTGTCAAAAGTTCTATGCATTACAAGTGACAATTTCAATATTTAGCCGTTACTATCTCTACATGCTTAAATGTTATGGACAAGTTTGTTCTATGGTGATTCATATGTAATTCTAGACCCATTTACATATGTCAACCTTATAACCATATATAGAGGCCTCAGATATGCTAATAATACAGACGCTTTTGAATCAAACATCAAAAATGATGAGGAACAAGCAATACACGTATGCGGGAAACATCTTAAAAGTCGCCTTCAAACAACAAGACCTTGCAGTGTTCAACAATCAACATGGCCCCTGGCAGTTCATCAATTCGCCAGTTTCGGTTAGTTTGGGTATGACATTTTTTTCCCAAAATATGCCCAGACGCCTTAAATTTCTAGGGAAATAACGACTTAGGTGTAAAAAGTCCCTTAAAAAGAAATTGATGCAAAGTGAAGTGAAGATCACTTTTTTATGGTATTTACAGTTCCTATATTAGATTTAATCTAATTTTACCTTGTTTATATGCCAAAGACCTTGTTTGTATGACCTGTATTTGGCAGATTTTAGCTAAATATAAATACCACCTCTGTTTAGGTCTCGGTTTCAGCATGCATGGCCCTAATCATTCCACTTTTTTTTCTTTTATTAACAGTGTTGCATTTGAATGAGAAGTAAAAACGTTTTCATAAAAAAAAACTGTTTACAATACAGCAACAACATTACTTTTATGTGTAGATAGTATACAAAGCCAGCAGATTTTATCAAATGGAAAACCTGGGAAACCTGAGTTTATTTTCCGTGCAAAATACAACTATAATATACCTATTTTGCTGCACCATCGTCGGGTTGGTTAAACTATGTCTCTTTTCTTTATTATGGTGATGAGGACGACCATCCATATTAAAATGCAATGCGGTTTTGCCGGAAAGTTTCGCATCTTGTTTCCTTATAAATAAAAACATATAGTTTATTCTAAAAATTAAGCAAAAATACTGAAACACACTTTGCTCTTGGTGATAATTGACGAGCTCTCGGTGGAGGTGAAGCAGGTGACGATGGAGCCGTACTTGATGTAGAGGAAGTGTTACTTGAAGAAACATTGGGTGTTGTGGCTGACGAACCACTAGAGCAATTGTTAGGAATTGAATCAAATGCAGGGTCTGCAGTTTGATGAACATTTTTTGTGTCTGTATGGGTAACACAAGTGACTGAGTGATCAGTTGGGATTAGAGGTGTACTCTCTTCGCTGGTGGGAGTTGGTGGGGCCACTTTTGAAGGACCTGGCTGGACGCTGAAATTATTTTAAGATGCCACGATTTTTGAGAAATGGCTAAACATATCCATATACATACTTGGTTGATAGTTTCATTAATGAACGTGCCAAATTATTCATTTCGACAAAGGCTAAAGGGAAAATTCCAATTCTTCCTTTTAGCTTTCCTTCAGCCCAGTTTTCATCCACCCTTCTAATTACGTTGATAACATTACCCTTACTGAAGGATAAACACCCATCTTCGTCATCGTTTGCCATTTTAAAATCGTATAGTGCCTTGCACTGCGGAATATGACTAGGAACCGGAGTAATTACCTAAAAATCATATAACGAACAAAATACAAAAGTACCAAAACATTTACGTACACGGTGTCCTATTTTCGATTGACTTTAGGTGACCTATTTTTTTAATACTTGAGAATGGGTATAATCAATTTTTAAATAGCACCTATAGTTTCTGAGCTATGAGGGAAAATCGAAAAACTTTAAAAAGTTGCTTCTACCTTAATATGTCGATTTTGTAAACACTTTCGCATTGCAACTTTTTCAACAAAAAAAATGCAGCAATTAATTTGATTTCAAAGCTTAGTTTTTTCAGGAATGTCAACAGAGTCAAAATTTCAAATCGGACCGGATTCAGACCAGATGTTTTCTATAATAATTCCTTTTTTTTTCGGGATGATTTAACTCCCTGTTATGTATTTCTTTTATTTCTGATACCTTTACAATTAAATTATTATTTATTATGGATCCCATAAACATATGATCACAAAAAAACTTTTTTGAGTTTAAGTAGGTTTATTGTTAACTACAGAAGATTATAAAAATCCAAACGATTATAAAGATATCAGGAAAACATAAAATAATAAACAGCATAACAGGGCGGTACACTATTACTTTTTACGTTTGCTGCAAGGCGAAATTATAAAATTAAGTGGTTTTCTTTTTTTTTATTGTTTTCGACGATATTTGTCTTTCAGTACCCTGTATTAATTGTTAACGCAATTACTAACTACAGTCGTTGAAGAAGCGATTTTCTACATATTAAGTTTTTTAATTTAAATTTTAAAGGATTCCATATAGTAAAGATATATATATATATATATATATATATATATATATATATATATATATATATATATAGAAATATCTCAAACAGGATGGAATTCAGCTACGGGACACTCTCTAATTTCACACTATTTAAAATAAGCAAGCTAGCACTCACTAGCACTTTAACCGGTAGTGCCGCAATGTTTTTGCCGCCATGTGGTCAGCGGCAGACTATGGTATAGTTCAAAATTTTCAAATATTTCCTATATCTAGTTTTCCATAACAGATCGCCGATATTCCTGTATATTTAATTAAAGTGAAGTGCAAATATTTGAGAAGAATTTCTGAAATTTTTTACAGCAAGCCACTCACAATAAGAAAATCTGGCTAATATAATTTTCATTTCAAAACAAATTGATCACCTTTTAAAATTTTAAAACACATTCAGACATAAATACAAAATTTTATTACTAATGTAATCTGCCGTCCAATACGAAAAAATGTATCCTGATTTTTTTATTAATATTCATAGCAGTCCTCTTATTAAACTATAAACAATATTTTTAAAACTAATTTTACACTTAAATAGTGCTGACGTGTTTAAGACTTACCTGGACATAACTTAGCGGAAATACTCCTTGTTTCCCACCGCATTCCCCCTGGCACCAATGGCTATCTATTCTCTTTTTCAAAATAATTATATCTCCCTTTTTAAAAGACAAATCGCTGCAAAAAAATATACAATGTTGAAAATATTCTATCATCAAATGAGTGGGAAGGTCATCATTTACAAATAATTATTTATGTCTGTAGGTTTCTAGCCATTTTATGTGTATCAATTAATGCCATTGAATAGGATTTTTAAAAATATTAAAAATGTGGGTATATTTTTTGGTCCTTATGGTATATCCCTTTAATTTTTAATTTGCGCATGTTATTTTTAACAACTATTTAAGCTCAAATTTTACAAAGCATTGCAAACATGTATACATTTGATTTGCCAAATGAGATTTAACATATTGCAATTCTCATATTTTTATTCTCCTTGTAAATAATGCAGAGTAATGCACAACTAATTTACTTGTTTAACTGTGTAAAAGAGTAAACCTACTAAGCAATCCCTACATTTTTTTCTGAGAGTAATCAGATGTAAAAAGCAAAACTAAAATTTTAAAACTTATTCATCTTTATCTAAAAGCTAAAAACTTACCCTACTTCTTTCGATACATAATCGTAAACAGCTTTGGCATAAGGCTGATGAGGTATGGTCTGTTGAGTAGAATGCTTATTATTACTTTTTTGTTCGAGAGCACTCTGCTGATATTTATGAAGCTGATGAACATTAGATAATTGTTGATTTCCTAAACCCCTATGTGACCTTAAAATCTTTTTTGGGCCGGAATTTTTCATTCCCTCCAAGATTCTCATTAGGAGTACATTAGGAGGCAACTCATCTACCTTTAAATTCACCAAAATTCTACATTCTGGGCACCTCAGTTCCTTGTGTTTTTGCACTATCTCTTCCAAACATTTACGACAAAATGTATGCTGGCACGGTAACACTTTACTAGATGTATCCAAACGTTCTAAGCAAACAGAACACTCTAGCAAATCATTTAGAGTTCCCTCATCCATTTTCAGGATAAACTTTCATACAAGACAAAAATCAAACACTATCCGAATATTCTTTGAATTAACATTAAGCACATAGATAAATAACTTATATAAGGTTATTACGGAGACATTTTAAAACACATCAACTGTTTATTAAAAATCGACATTCACTTCCGGTTGAAACAAAAAAGGAACAGTCATTTTCCTGGAAATTCGTTTGGGTGTGGTGATAACTCAAATTGAAAATTTTGTTTTTCATGTTAAAAAACACTACCCCTGAAAATGGTGCACCAGTTATGTAAAGTTCAGCAACTCATTCCGAGCAAATTAACAAATTTTGCAAACAAATTATCCCATCAACTTCTTTACTTGCAATACCAAAGATCACACACAGTGCGCCGAAGATCATAGAATAAAATTCATTGGTAGAACTTTTATAGCGGTCCAATTTATTAGAAAAGAGTAGTGACTGCTTTTTGCAGTCACTTTATGTACCTAAAAGCAGATGTAGAAGCTAAGAGAGATGAACAGTGTTTTCGGAGACTACGACTCAGTATATAATTCTTCCATACTTGGAAACTAACTAAAAGGAACGCGTCTATTTGCCACAGATTTAGAATTTGTCCGATCACAGAAGAGTGTGAACAGTATTTTCTCTCTCTCCTCTAACACACTGAGTTGCCAGTTACCAGGTCAGTAACAGTTTAGGGTAGATTATGCTGACAAGAACGTCTGCGGCTTCTACATATATTTACTTTAAAATTACACGGCATCTAAAAATTAATTCTCTACTGCGAGATTATGATTGACTCAGTTTATCTAACACACAATAACGCGTTTTACCACAAACCGAAACTCAATTTTACGTACTCGACGCGCGTTTCGCCAACCAAGTTGGCATCTTCAGGAGAAGATAACAAATCAGTTTTTTTTATCTTCTCCTGAAGATGCCAACTTGGTTGGCGAAACGCGAGTCGAGTACATAAAATTCAGTTTCGATTTGTGGTAAAACGCGTTATTGTGTGTTAATACAGTGCCGAAGGTTCCAGTCAAGAGTTTGATCAGTTTATCTAATCTTGATTTTGCTGTTACGTCATGATTAGTGCACTAGAAAATGACCAAGTACTAACTTTTTTAATCACGCCAAAAATCACGAAAGGTGGTGGCTACCCTGTCGGAAACACTACAACACGATACGTCATTTCCGGAAAACCATAGATAAAGACAAATGAAAGTACAAATTGCTGCATAGATTAGGGAATATCATTCTTTCTTTCGTAAACTGTCGAAGAAGGAAGATTCAAGTAAGATATATTATTGTTTTATATATTTTCGGTATATACATTATTTTTATTTTCTTGTCTATTCATATCAGATATATAATATTCGACAGTTTTAGTGTTTTTTTTTTAATTGACTGAGCGATAGTTAATATAATTAATGTGTGTGCACGTGGAGGCAATTTTCAAGGCATGTCTAATCTTAAGCAATTTTTTTCTTTTTAAATAGTATGGCGGACGCAGCTCCAGCCGGTGGACGTGGTGGTTTTCGAGGAGGATTTGGTGCAGGGGGCCGCGGTGGACGTGGAGGCCCGAGAGGTCGTGGACGTGGTCGTGGCAGAGGCCGTGGTCGTGGAAAAGAAGATCAGAAAGAGTGGATTCCTGTTACTAAACTCGGCAGATTAGTCCGGGACGGCAAGATTCGTTCTCTAGAAGAGATATATCTTTTCTCGTTGCCGATAAAGGAGTATGAAATTATAGATTTTTTCATCGGATCAGAACTCAATGATGAGGTATTTTTTTCTATAATTAGTTCTTATGTACTGAATTTAGAAAACAAAAAGGCAGGAGCGCATAGGTGTTAGAATATTTAATTAATTTGTATTTTGTAGGTGCTTAAAATTATGCCAGTACAGAAACAAACCCGTGCTGGACAGAGAACTCGTTTCAAGGCTTTTGTAGCTATTGGGGATAGTAAGGGTCATATTGGTCTTGGAGTTAAGTGCAGCAAAGAAGTAGCTACTGCTATCCGAGGAGCTATCATTTTAGCAAAATTGTCTGTGGTGCCAGTTCGTAGAGGATATTGGGGTAACAAGATTGGTCAGCCTCACACTGTGCCTTGCAAGGTAGACTTTTTCTAAAAATTAATGTAAATGGTCGGCAGATGATCTATTCATATATTGATAATGTAATAAATATTGGTTTTATTTTTAGGTTACAGGCAAATGTGGCTCAGTTACAGTACGTCTGATACCAGCACCACGTGGAACTGGCATTGTGTCGGCTCCAGTACCGAAAAAATTACTACAGATGGCCGGCATTGAAGACTGCTATACTTCGGCCAGGGGATCGACTGGTACTTTAGGAAATTTTGCTAAAGCAACGTATGCTGCCATCGCAAAGACGTATGCATACCTAACACCTGACTTATGGAAAGATATGCCATTGACAAAGACTCCTTATCAAGAATTTGCTGATTACCTGGTGAAGAATCATCGTACAGTGACCAGTGCTCCCCGTTCTGAAGCACTTTAAGGAGTGTTTTTTTATATGCCAGCAACAAAAAATAAAAAATTGAAGGAAACAACTTCGTTCTTACTTATTTATATTGTACATTTTTTAAGGTAAATATGATTAGCTGGTCCTCCCCTAACCACTTAAATTTATTTAATTTCAATAAATAATTGTTTACATTTTCGTATAAGGCACGCAAATGTTGCAATGCTAGATTACCCTGAATCATTTTGTATAAAGACTGTTCCTCCTTTTTTTTTATCCAGTTCAAATGAAATTAGTCAAAAGTCAATGTTGCATTGATAACTAGGGTCATAAATTTGATGAATGAAAATATTTTTCACAAGCTATGCTAAAAAACTGCTACCCACTTTCATAGGATTTTGTAATCTAAGATATGCATGAAGTACTTGCATAACATCACTGGAATTTAATATAAAATTATATATGAGAAATGTTTGAAACTAACGAAATATAAGTCAGCAGTTGAAACCTTAACATTTTCAAAATAATATAATGAAAAAAACTAAAGCAAAAAAATGGCAGGATGTAGAGTGAAAACCTGTGATTAGAAACATTGGAACTGCATGTGGTAAAATAGGTGTTATTTTAAAACAATTTAAAAATCCCGTACCATAACACTTTAATAACAAAGTCTGTTTTATTTAAAATTATATATATATATATATATATATATATATATATATATATATATATATATATATATATATATATATATATATATATATATATATATATATTTAAAACTTGTTCATAAACTTTTTTTTGCTCAACTGGCATATATGGAAAAATAACGGCCTATGATACTTTAGTTTATTGAAATGTAAAGAAGTTAAATGTTACAGTTAAAATTTTATGTATTTTGACTAATAAGAACTTTTGAATGTTATAAACAGATAATGCAACTTTTTATATGTGCACTATTTAGGCACCACTCCGACGTAATAGTTTTGGGCGGTTAAATTCTCTAGAAATGCGGAAGATTGCATAAAAAAATATTTAAATACGCACAAACAAAACAAATATAAATTGATAAATTTCAGTCATCATAAGCCACGCAGGAGGAATCTAGATGTCTAAATAATATATTACAGTAGCCTGTTGAAGTTTCTTTGAAAAATTATCCATTAATTTGTTTACCAAAAAAAAAGAAAGATTCCTCTTACATTTCCAATGTGCAAGTTACGCCGAAATTTCAAGTTTTTTTTTGGTTACGAAAGTTGTCTACTGTGCGTGTCAATCGATTTTATTTTTTAAATTTAGTTATTGTTCTATTCATTCCTTAAGCTCAATATTTTATGCTATTCCACTGTGACCGGAAATGTCACCACTTTTTATGAAGAAAGTAGTAACGGATATTGAAACCTGTGACCTGAAACGTCACTACTTTTTAT
This sequence comes from Cylas formicarius, assembly GCF_029955315.1. Classification (NCBI taxonomy): domain Eukaryota; kingdom Metazoa; phylum Arthropoda; class Insecta; order Coleoptera; family Brentidae; genus Cylas; species Cylas formicarius. The sequence goes on along the minus strand of NW_026844352.1, from coordinate 13,209,929 downwards.
GAAAAAAGTAGTTATAGATATCGAAACCTCTTCAACATTGACTATGTTGGGTTCAATGATGAATTACCGTCTTGAATGGAAAATCCCATATGGCTATTAATTATACACCCCTAGTAGGATAAAAAGTGCACTTTATTTCTAAACAGGGATTTCTTCACACTTAACTCGTTTTCTCAGAACATTTAACAAGATCTGGGCAGATTTTGAGAAAATAATGCATCTAAATTGAAACCTACGGAATTGACGAACTGTCGGCGACCATCATGGATGTTGAATGCTACTATTGGTTAACAAGAGTTCAAATGACCACGCATGCGCATATTAAAAGGTCAAGATCAATATTACATTCAGACTAGCATCCATTACGACAGATACCAATATAAAATTAAAGTATTACAACACATGATTAGTTTTCAAATGAAATTCATTTAATATTGTTTTTTTTTTTTGATCGAGGGTTGGGATTTAAAGCGCAAATAAGTCAAAGTCTGTCGTCTATGATGCAATAATATATTTGAAAAAAAATTAGGTCCTCTTGTTACACATCACCTCAAAAGTAATAACCTTACATTTTTATATAAATATGTACAAGGTACTATTATGATCTAGTTCAAGGTCACTTTAAGTTACTTTGGAGATACTATGATCCTATTACAGCAGAGGAAGGCTTACAAAATATACAAGGTCTGGAAAATGTATCAAAATATATAACATTATGATATAATGACTATTTGGCAATCAAACCTTTACATATGCTATAAAAGGTGTTATGCGAGAACGATTTGAGCTAGGATATGTCTCGGTAATACAACGAACTTGGTTCCATGAATAATTTTTTTAACGTCATATTTGGCAGCTGGATTCGAAAACCTCTCAAGGAGAAGCTGATTCATCATTTTATTCGGAGAAGCGCCCAAATTGTTAAAACAAAATTTGACAAAATGAGACAGCACACATTCTTGTATCTTGTCACTTGTTTTTGTGTCTAAACTTCAGCTGCACAAAAGCCTTTAAGTTCATTGAAAATGTAAATATTGGTGTTATAATATTAAGAACGGTTCTTGCTATTTCCGAAAAATGGAAAACAAAAACAAATTACAAAATGATTTTTGTTCATATTGAGTAAGTTTTCTCTATTTCTTCAACTTTTTAGAAAGATAGAGCGCTTCCACATTTTGCGAATTGAATACCTTTTTCAAACCATGTATAGACAAAAGCGAGTGTCGACGAACAATTAATCTACCTCGAATAGTAAAGACGCCGCATAGACCTAAAAAAAGAAATTACCTGCTGCGTCAGATTTCCACCACTACCTCTATAGACGATTGAATCTTATTTTTTTTTACAGACTCAAAGTTTGGTAAACGCAACATCCTTAAAAATAAAACAAAGTTAAAAAATAACAACAAAACTAGTTTTTAATTTTCGGCACTAGCCAGAACTAAGCAAAAATGTCAAGATTTATTAAAGTATGATGTATGTACCATTTTCATTTGCCTCTTTCAATCAAATGTCTAAATTAGTAATACAATAAATTATAATCAAGGGAGATAACAAAAAAAATCTATCCACCAAGTTGACAAGTAAATTTTCGCTAGTAATTCTACATGCCTAACTATTTTTGTAATCTTTAGGTATTTGAAAAAGAAATTTTACACTATTGGCTACAATAGTTTACGAGTGCAAATTATATAAGGACCAAGCAGCTTTTCTTACTTTGTCAATTTAATTTTCAACAATTATAAGCATTGTATGAAAAAATGAAATAAATATGTGAACAAAGACCAAAACAACTTAAAAATGGAAAATTTATTTAACTGAATTTCTTGATTGTGTGTTTACAGTCACAGCCCTGTTTATCTGGCAGTTCTAAATTTACTACAAAGCTGGTATTGGCACATATATCACAAAGTAGCTGCAAGGAAAACGTTTTAATACTCTTAGTAACACTCAAACAGCAAATATCAAATATTGCTTTTATTTATTTTGTCAACGACTTTTTTAGAAAATGTTGCATTACTATGTATTTGGTTTTGTTTTTTTATCAAAACGGCTTTACTTAAGCAGATGACATAAATTGCTGATGATGCTTATTTGGTAAAGTTTAGTTAGGACGTTGTAACAGTTGTATTGGTAACTTCCAACACCAGTTGAAGATTTGCATACAAACCTTTTTTTTCCTATTGCCAAATAATTCATTTTACTCAGAATTAAAAATTATTATCTCAAATTGCAAGAGTTGCGAATGACTGATGCGACAGAATGTAAAAACTCGTCAAAATTTATACAAAAATTGACGTTTTAGTACTTCAATATTTTGAAAATTAGCGAGTAGCACTTTTAGCAGAATCTTCCTTCTTTATTAAATTAAATCTAATAAAATGATTACAGCTATAACTTGGTTAATTTAAATGGCATAAAACTAAATCTTTCAACATACCAGAAAATGTACCTATCCCAAGTTCATTAAAACAATTTTTAGCTGCGGTGACTATTTGCAGATCTGATACGAACCTGAAATTGTGTCAAAAGATGTATACTGACTAATGTCCTGGTAATTTGAAAAAAAAACCTTGCCATTTAAGTTATAGTCATTTTGACTATTGTGAAACAATAGATAAGTGGTGGTAGGGTTAAATAAATTAAGTTGGTTCAAAGGGAATGATTCAGAACCAGCACGAAATAAAAAATTTAAGTGATGCAAAAATTACATTTACAAAAAAAAAACAATACAAAATGCAACTGATTAAAAAGTGATATAATAATTTTAATTTCCAAAAATCTTTATGTTACACCAATTTGATTTAAAATGATCAAGTTGATAAGAACAACAACTATTGCAAATAATATTTTATGGCTAATTTCTAAATGCAAGGTCCCTATTATACAGCGATAGAAAAAACACCAAAATTTATAAAATCTGTAAAATATACTCTGACCTGTAAAACCACTTTAAAAATTTATATATTATAAATATTGAGGTAGCGAAATTTTACTTGAGATGGAGTTGATAACAAGAATTTCTATTTTTTTACAAAAACACAACAAAATTATATGATAAAAAGTTCAATGTTTATCTCAAAAGCGTGTCAATCAAATAATAATGATAATAATAAAATTAAATTAAATAACTTAAGATTAATAAAATATACAAGATATACATACAATGGTACATATGCACACATGATGTATATATATATATATATATATATATATATATATATATATATATATATATATATATATATATATATATATATATATATATATATATATATATATATATATATATATATATATATATATATATATATATATATATATATATATATATATATATATATATATATATATATATATATATATATATATGTATATATATATATATATATATATATATATATATATATATATATATATATATATATATATATATATATATAAACAACAATGACTAATATCTTAGTATGTTTTTTTTTAAAACATCCACAACCTGCGAGATGCGGATTTGATTTTTCTATAGGCCTATTTATATTCAGCGATGTACAAATAATCAATAATACTGTGTTCTTCAGAACGTTCGCATTAAATGAGAAAAAAATGTATTACTAAGGGAGAATTTTAACTTTGGAGTTAGCTCTTTCTTTCATCACAAAAGACCAACAACAAAATCACGCCACTTTTGTAGCATTTACTACTTTTCCTAAATGGCAAATATATATATATATATATATATATATATATATATATATATATATATATATATAATTTTGTTTCAAAATAACCATTTTTAAGGCAGTCATTTTATATTTTAAATAAAATTATTTTTTATATAAAAGCTAGAACCAAAAAAAAAATTGCAATACAAAAACTTTATAAACGACTCTTTAAAGTACTATTTGTTATGTTTTTGAAGCCAAAGTTAAAATTCAAAAATAATAAAAATGTTTCTCATGTTGTGCAAACTTTCCGAAGGACACTGTGTATGTATATATATATCTATATATTAGCGTAGCCATATTTACAAAAAATATACAATATATATATATATATATATATAAATGTGGAATTTACTAGTAATTGTAAAAATATTACAGTACTGCACCCTATAAGTCATTTAACAAATACATATTTTTTAAAAAATGAGGGGACCTTTTACTTAAGAATGGTCGCGTTACCACCGCCCCACAGCCGAATTCGTACTCTTGGTATTTTGTTTGTCCACCATAATTTTAATTATTCATCAATCAAGTTGGAAATCACACAACTACTTTAGCAATCGGACCAACCACCGGAAATGATATTAACTATTTAAGTTAAATAACTACAAAATCATTCAACCGAGCTTTAATCTTCTTAAAGAATCTAGTCTCCATTATGCTCTATTAGTGACGAAGTGGCATCGGCCATTTTGGTTGGAAACTGAGACCCAAACAAATCAATTTGCTATATAAGTTTCTATCAGGGTTTCAGTTTTTATGCATTTTTTATTTATTAGCAACTATTTAACGGCATTCGTGATTATTTATTGGTTACTATTTTGTAGGTATCAAAAATGAAAATGATTGTGGTAGCATTTCGAATTCATAATAACTACCATAAATTTCACACAAAAGCTGAACTCACAGTCAGTATAAACTTATGTGGCAAATCTGTTTGTTTGCATCTCAAAGTTCTACAGCTGACGTGACATTAATATGGCGTATTGCGCCAATGAATATTGACATCTTGGGCCACTTTGGGGAGACTCGGAGAGCATTAGATATTTGTTTTTGATCGGAAGGCATTTATTTTTCCGATGATTGTTCAATTGCGAACACCTATTTTCGAAAATAATAAATTTTAAAAATATCGTGTCAAACGTAACTTTACAACGACCGTTTTAAATGAAAACGCTAGATGATTACGAAATGGTGATCCCAAAATTGACACGATTCGACTGCGGCATAAATGAGTCGCCAATTAAACGGACCTACCTATTGCTAGGTATAAGTAAAATTTAAGTTTCTCTCATGTATATAAAATTACTTCTAAATTCGGTCAAATTTACAACTGTGTACCCATTGACTGTAAATTGACTTAGTGCTTTCTTTGGCATCTTTTATTTTCTAGCAATGTCTTTATTTACAGTTCGATGGATGCTGCTTCTCTTTTGCCTCCCTCTTGAGTCGCCTTATGCCTTCCCTAACATACCTTACTAAATCTATTAGAGAACTGTGCATCGTCAAGGGTTTGCAATGTCTATCCAGCTCGATAAAAAACTCTGAAAACAAATTAAAAATATTACTCGTATATTAAAAGAACGGCATAATACCATATACGCATATCTTCTAATATCGATTCTAAATACATAATGAATATACATTTTTAGCGGGGTATCTTTACTTATCTTTAACAATGGAAAGTAAAACAAATGATAACATTAACGTAATTTCCGTGAAGTTTTGCTTTTTGAGACACACGACCTTTTCCATTGGATAACTTATCGAAAAGTTCTATAACCTAGCCGCCTAACCAGAAGCGAACTCATCATCAATCAGAAGAAGAAGGATAAGTATACGAGGTCAGATAAAAAACTTATTATGCAATATTATTTTTTAATGCAATTAGATATATTCTAATTGAGAATATTGTGAGCTTTTAATAAAATTAAGTTGAATACTTATATATTGAATACATAGAATTACTCTTAAAACTTCTTGATTTTTTTCTACATTGTTGTTTTTAATAAGTCAATTTTATATAATCAAAATAGTCTAAAATAGGAATACCTCAAAATGCCCCGTTTAGTATGCTAAAGCTATATTTTCGAAAAGCCTACTTGATTTTCAATCAGAATAAAAAATAACATACAGTGTGCTCCACATTAAAAAATATATTCGAGTGAAATCACTTACTTACTCACTAAATTCTATGCGAAAATGTATTTAAGAAACAGTTAAAGTCTGTTCATAGATATAAGAAAGTGACTAACTGAAACGAATTAAGGAAAGACTCGGGCAAGCTGTAAGAATGAAATATGACCGAACAGGTCCGTACTTTGCTTAGAATTTAATTATTTAGGGTTTTGTTAGGAAAGATACTAAACTATATTTATTTCTTTATGTTTAATTCTAAACTAAAATTACAAATTACTTTTATTACCTACTTAAATTACTTAAAATTATTCACATAATATATCAGTATCACTATCGCTATCATCGCCTGTTCTAATTATTATTGGTTCTATATTATTTGCAATATGGATATAGGATTGTTCTGCTTTTTCTATGTGTTTAACAGAATTTACCCAACTTTGTGGAGGGATGTTAAAAACTTGGGTTTCTATAACTTTGAGGACATTGGAGTTAACACGGGCAAAAACATTGTTACGACGAATGGCAGATTTCAGTTGGTGCCAAACATATTCAATGGGATTAAATATACAGTGGTAAGGTGGAAGCCTTAAAACTGTATGCCCTAGATGCCCCTGGAATCTTCGTGAAAATAAATGTCGAAACTTCGGTTTCTATAAGTTTGAGGACATTGGAGTTAACACGGGGAAAAACATTGTTACGACGAATGGCAGATTTCAGTTGGTGCCAAACATATTCAGTGGTAAGGTGGAAGCCTTAAAACTGTATGCCCTAGATGCCCTAGAATCTTCTTGAAAATAAATGTCGTTGTTATACATATAGTTTTGGATTGTTGCTTTTGTGTGACATGAGGAAGGGGTTTTAGTCAACTGTCTACTGTAATAACTTGCATTGTCCATTACAATTACGCTATTAGGAGAAATGTTTGTAACTAGTTTGTTTTTAAACCAACTTTCAAATAAATCAGCGGTGGTGCTTCATGTTAATCCAGAGAAGAATCTTTAATATTTTTCGCAGACAGAGAAAGTCCATTTGGAATTTAACCATCTTTACCTCTTTTTGATGGCGCGTTTGTTTCATACTTATAAGTTGAGTCAACCAACCCATTTCTGGGGTACCATAAGTGTCGAACCAGGTTTCATCCAAGTAAATAATTGGCCTTTGTTGTCTCTGTAAATCCTAATTTTTTCTAGATATTCCAGTCACCATTTCCGAATTCTAAAAGATTCCATTAAAACTTGCCTTTTGTCTTTTTTTTTAATCTAAAACCCATGTGTTGAATACACTTCCATAAGGTAGTTCTGCCACATTTAACACCGGTTTCATCTTTATCAAGCCTCCTAATTTAAGATATCAAATGTAGGCACGCTTTGTTACTCATATAACTGGTAAATTTTGTGCCGTATTATATCTTAATCACTTTCATCTACACTCGAGAAAATGTCAACATCGCTTCTTTTTTTCCTCGCTGAAATGGGATTATTCACAATTTTCCATACAGTTGATGTAGGAATTTTCGTTAATGTGACCGTTTCTTCTAAAGATGCTTGCTTGCTAGCACCACGTTGAATGAGAGTCAAATAAACATTGTTTATAACTTCCTTAGTCTCAATAGAATAGTGTTTTCTACATTTGGGCGGGAGCATCTCCTGAGATACACTAGACTCGCACATATTTTGCATAATTCGCACAAGATTCAACACACGCTGTATTACACACGAAATAAGAATTATTACTAATAGACTTAAACTTAGTAGAATACCAAACCAAAGAACATTAAACACAGGTAGGTATAAAATTATTTTCTATTACGGACCAGAATTTTACCTGAATTTAAATTCCGAAACTTTAGGTTATAATCTTGTTGCATTGTATGTTAATGACGACCCTTGGATAATCCCATTCAAAAGCAATTGGTAACTTTCTTATATCTATAAACAGACCATACCAGTTTAGAAAGTACACAGGGGGTACATGAAACATTTTTTAAGAGTCATAAATTTGATGCATAGTAATTTAGCAAAACAATATCATTTTGAAAACATAAATATTGTTTTTTTTATAGAGTTTTGCTTTGTTTTGATTATCCTTATTTAGTTTTTAGTTTTAGTTAATTATTTAGCAATTTTTTTCCATTTAAATTGCAAAATAAGAATGTCGTTAACAAATAACATTAATTATTGTACATTTGTAAGGCTGTTCGTGAGTTGAATATGCATGATGATTCACAGACTACTGTAATACTTTTTATAAAACTTCTGGATTCCTCCCGCGTGGGTTTTTGTTGAGTCAAACTAGCTAACGTTTCGCCAATCATCCAGTTGGCTTCTTCAGAGCTTGACTGAAACTGGCTCTCATTTTACTCTGTACCTGCTTTTATATTGTTTGTTAATACATTGAAGATGTTGAGAGACTTTTGGCCAAGTGGTAAATCTGGTTTTGACGTTATATTTCTTTAGAACTTTTGATATGTGGTCAGTGATGTTTTGAATATAAGGAAGGACAACAGTGGCAAGTATAGGATTGCTTTTGGTTTCATTACTTTTGGAAGGTTGTGGTGAAGTGTATTTTGTGATGGAACTCTTAATATATTTAATGTGGAAATTATTAGAGAGAAGAGCAAAGGTAAGGTGCTTTAATTTTGAGTTCAATCATTCGGGCTGAGATAGTTTTCCCTGTCACCAGTATGGGAATCAGTCATCCAAGACAGTGTTTATGCCCCTCATTTAGCTCTGCCCCCCTAAAACAATACAAAAGTAGGTACAGAGTAAGTCAGTCAAGCTCTGAAGGAGCCAACAGGATGATTGGCGAAACGTTAGCTAGTTCGACTCTACAAAAACCGAGGCAGGAGGAATCCAGAAGTTTTATAAAAAGTATTACAGTAGCCTGTGAAAGTTTATTTAAAAAATTAACAACCCTTTATGGAGAGGACACCAAGAGCAAAAGCAGAAAGTTAGAAGATCACCCACTGAAACCGCAAAAATCCTTAAAAAATCAAAACCCCCTAAATAAAGCCTGAACGCATTGACCTAAAATTTCTAAAATCTAATCCCGACATCGTAACCCTAAGAGCAGATAAAAGATAAAAGGTGGTCATGAACACAAATAAATATCAGGAAAAGATTCAAGATATTCTTACAGACGGATCATATCGTCAACTTAAAAAAGATCCTACGTCATTTTTGGAACGCAACCTTAAATCTATTAAGACTCTAAAATTCTTCGTCTCTACGGACTCCCAAAGATTCACATACCAGGATTACGCCTGTCAGCACCATTGATTCTCCAACATATTCTCTAGCCAAATATCTAGCTTCCTTATTAAAACCCCTTACAGAGAAAACTGACAGTTTCGTACTTAATTGAACAATTGAACAATTAAAAAGCATTACATTAGATATACAAGATATTCTAGTTAGTTTCGACGTAGATTCCCTCTTTACCAAAGTTCCTATTTCTGAAACTCTCGACATCATTTCAGATATATTAAAGTTCGAGAATCTGGAACCAAACCTTCTCACCTTAATTGAAAAATGCTTGTCTTGCAGCTTTTCTTATAACGGTCAAATTTTTTAACAAACCTCGAGAACATCTTTGGGTTCTCCACTATCACCACTCATCGCGAATATATCTATGGAAGCCTTTGAGAAGAAAGCTCTGGACACCTTTCACCTAAAACCAAAATGATGGAAACGCTACGTCGATGATACTTTTTGTTATTTGGCCTCATGGTCAAGAAACCCTAGCAGATTTTCTTAGACACCCTAACATACATTTTACCATTGAGTTGAAAACTAATAATAACCTTCCATTCTTAGATATTCTTATCAACAGAAAATCAGACCTAACATTGGGTCATTGTGTTTACAGAAAACCTACGCACACAGACCGATACCTTACTATCGTCGCCTTAGAATAATCGGTTATGAAATCTCTTGTTTACACAGTCGTAAAACTATCTCAGCCCGAGTAATTGAACCCTGAATTAAACCTCTGCTCTTCTCTCTAATAATTTCCACATTAAAGATATTAAGCGTTCAATCACAAAATACACTTTACCACAACCTTCCTGTAGCAATTAAACCGAAACCAATCCCACACTTGCCACTGTTGTCCTTCCTTATATTCAAAACATCACTGACAACATATCAAAACATATCAAAAGTCCTAAGGAAATATAACGTCAAAACCACATTTACCACTTGTCCAAAAATCTCTTAACATCACCGATCAGTCAAAGACAAAATTCCATTTGATATGTCAGGAGTTTACAGCATTCCATGCGTATAGAGCAACGAATACATTGCAGAGACAGGACAAAAATATCAACTAAACTCAAAGAATATGAAAGAGCATTAAGATAAGACAAATAAACTCATCGGCAGTTGCCGAACACAATCACGAAACCGGACATAAAATTTTATTCCATAAAACAATAATTCTTGAATGTAATCAATCAATCCTTCTATGAATGAAAAATCTTAACCGCGACTCAGGTCTCTCCCTGTCACTAATATGGGAATCGGTCATCCAAGACGGTGTTTATGCCCCTCATTTAGCTCCGCCCACCTCAAATAATATAAAACCAGGAACAGAGTAAAATGCGAGCCAGTTTCAGTCAAGCTCTGAAGAGGCCAACAGGATGATTTGCGAAATATTATCTAGTTCGACTCAACAAAAACCGACGCAGACGAGGAATCCAGTTTTTACTTATAAGTATTAATTTTTATGTAATTTTAGGACATTGCGGAAATTTTTTTAGTGGGTATCTGAAACTAAACAGTCGTGGGTCATGGTCATAACAGTGGAAGTTTATTTATTTATTTATTTACGGTTTAACCATTTTACAAAATTTTTACATTACATTACAGTTAATTGGTTAAATTAGAAATTAGAAATAAAAAAAAACAAATTGATGATTGGGTTGTAAATTCTTTTCTTTTTTCTTTACTGGTCAAACTGTTATGAATATAAAGTTCCTAAACTACAGCACAGAACCTAAACTAACTCGAAGGTTGCGTTAGCCATACCAATGGTAAGGAAGTAATCAAAATCTGGTCCGGTGACTAAGAGCACACTTTTGTATGTTGAAAAATAGCCTTCCACTTGCAATTTGGAAGAGTCCTCAATGAAATTGCAAATTCGAATAGAAAATAATAAGTTTTAAGCTTTGAATAATTGAGATTTAAAATAAGAGTTTTGAGTAGGTTTGTAGTTAGGGTAGCCCCAACTTTGCGTCCTTTCTTCCCTGCTCACTTACACCACTCGTAAGCACACTTCTTGAAATAAAAAAAGTTAACCCAACTAATCAAAATTTTATTTAAGTTCAGTGGCTAAAAGGGCAATTTTGTGTGTCAAAAGTCGCCTTCCACTTGCAATTTAAAAGAGTACTCAATGAATTTGCAAATTAAAATAATAAATAATAGGTTTGAACTTTGAAAAAAAATTAATAATTTGATTTAAAACATCATAGAGCCTTAAAAATATAAATATCTTATTTTTTAACATATTACTGCAAACTTACCAGTATGTTTCCCTTTGACCACCAATATATCCGCAGTGTCCCACAAATCTTGATAGCTCAATAAGTAAGTGAATTGCTGATTCTGTTTACTCATAGCGCTGTATACCGACAAAGGGATCCACGTGCCCGCAGAATTCTGAGCATGAGCGGGGGGCGCCGGGGCGGCAGCGGCCCCACTGCCACCTCCTCCTCGTGCCGCCACCGCCAGTTCGCCGCTACTGTAGCCCGACGATTGGCTGCCCACCGAGCCAACCGAACCCGCGGGGGAAGGGGTCGGGGACAATGGCGAGGGTGTATTTTGTCCCTGTTGATGTTCCTGTGGGATCGCGGAGTTCTGAAAAATTTCAAAACATTAAAATTCAATTTGCGTATTAATTTTTTTTATTTTTTAATACCATACAATTAAAGCTGAATAATGGAACGCAAATGTTTCGACTCTAAATGAGACAATTCAGATAGGATTATGGCAATTTTATAACCGATACGATTTGCGATGGCCAAATGCCATAAATGTCGTTAGATTTCTGCCCCAGTCGTAACCATGATATATGTTTGTTGCACAACATGGTATATGGCCAACAGCTACCTTTCCTCTTTGCAATGACTACAGAGATTCATTTTAACCCATAAACTTCTAGCAAAAAAAAAGTTTTCACTTTTAATTTAATTTAATATTTCCCATTTTATTCCCTTTTTCAAACTGTACATTTGTAAATGTCATTAATCAAATACATGTTATAAAGCAAAACGTAACGTTTTTTTTATGTTTCTGCACATTCGGTTTTTACAAATATAATAAGAACTTGCTTTTTACGCTAAACAATTATAATTAACAAACTTTAGCAATTGCATTTTAAGTAAACAAGTACCATATTCCACAAGTACATCAAATTCAAATTTAGAACTCCGCGTGACGTCATGCGCGCGCCGGACAAATTTAAATCTGCCATATATTTGTTGTATTATGGTGAAAGTGTACTAAAGTTTACGCGAAACGCGGATTAATTAACGAGAAAATAGTCTAAAATGCGAGTTGTTAAAATTGTCAAAAATTACACAACAAACATGCCGTATGCTAGAGACGAACTATTTGCTAAAATGGGTTATCAAGTTTTAAGATTCTATATTTAATGCCATAGAATTGGTGTGGCCAAGGTGCAAAATATTTTTTAATAAAACTATTGTAAGAGAGGCAAGGCACGATGATACTGCAGCAGTATCTGTTTGGAAGGTAGCGCTCCAGGCAGTTGCCAAAAGAAAATTAATTAGATCACTTGTATAACATACAGACATACAGAAAATATAATAATAGAATACTGAGAAAAGAATACATCTGATATAATCGTACTGTAGATGAAGGATCAATTTCTGGTAGTGGCAGTTCAATTTTGGCTCTGATGATGATGTATCAACGTAAATATTAACTAAATATGGTTTACTTGCATATTTACTTTATGATATATATTTTTTTAATTATCCGATTTTTTTTTGGTACTTTTTAAATTTTTATTGTATGGACAAGATGAACAATAAATTTTATTCTGTCTGATATTTTATTGCCGACAATGCCATTACAAACCGTACCGACTATAGTTCTCACTAACTAGTCTGTAATAACAAACGTTTTTAAAAAAATCTTTAGGTTGGAATCACCTAACAATAATTGGTCAATCCATGTTGGAAATTTTCTTCTAAATTATGACACCACTTATTCTAGATAAAAATTTAAAATAAAACATTCAATTTCAAAAATTATGAGGCAGAGAATTAGGAATACTAGGAACTCTATGATTCATTGAGCCAGAAGGACTAACTAAACTCTCTGAGCAAGAAAGTGGGGGTGGGTCTCTTTAAACAATGTTTTGTCCAATAAAAAAAACGCATCAACCACACTTACCTTACTACAATACTCGCTTATTACTTTCTGAAGTTCTCTGGCTTCTTGTTTCCGCATTTTAAAAAGTTTGTAGTAGAGCAGCGCTTGGCAACGGTAGCTGCAAAAATAGAATCATAAAACAACCTCATTTTTTATTTATATACAATACAATACGCATTACTTGTCTCTCTGCTACTTTTATGTGGAAAGAGTGGGAGGTGATCTATAATCGACAGTGACAAACTGCACAACTTCCATCACACACACTACCAGTTTTCCTGTGTTTTAAATAAGTATAAAAACTGTGCTTTCTTGAAAGAAGCCGCTGTAATTTAGTTTCAAGTGCTAGCACAGTGAAAGAGTCAGAATGAAAAGTTTTGCTTAAAACGAAAAACATGAATACAAAAATTATCTCCCTTAATATAACCTGCATTTCCATACGCCTTTTTATGATTAATAAAAAAATCATTTTTTTACTAGATATATAGAAGGCTTACTTTTGAAGTCACCATGAAATCAAATAAATCGAGTCAAAAAAAGAATTTTCAAAAATTCAAATATCGTCTTCGACCAATGAGGCCCGAACATTTCAAAGATCTTGCTAAGTTCAACAATCAACATGGCCGCTGACAGTTCATTAATATCCACAGCTTTCAGTTCGAATGTGGCACTTTTTCGTCTGTCTTACTTAAAAATATGCCCCGATCCCATTAACTTTTCTAGATAAAAACGAGTTAAGTGGCTAGGGATGCACTGTTTAGAAAGAAAACAGGACACAAAGGACAGATTAGTGGATAAAATTCTCGGCTTTATGACAATGCTGTAGTGTGACGCCCATCGATTTTACAGTATCAGCTATATGCTTTAGAAATTGTGCATTCTAAATTTAGAGACTAGAGTTCTCAGTCAAAATGTTGTCATTGTTGTTTCTTCCTAAATAGTTTTTATTATCATTTTCTCATTTTGCTTGTCATTATGTATATCTAAGTATGTTTAGTTTTATGCAAAACTGATTTGTCGACAATAATGTCTTGCAATTGGACAGAATCTTTCTGTTAGACAATAAAGCATTATTATAGTTATAAGTAAATAATACTTAATTGATGGATGTATAAACTTTTTAGGGATCCAACGAGATCAAACCTTCACAGAAAGACTAATATCAAAATGAAACAGCACTTGTGTTGTAATGAGGAGGTCGAGAGATTCAACTACTTTATATGAAACTATGTATAAGAACTTTTTTATAATGCAATTGTGCAGTCCTTATAGCACAAAAGGGCATTATTAGTTACATTTACAACTTACATCCATCGGTACATATTTGTTTACAAAAATCCTCAATTTGTTCAAGGAAACTATGATCCATATGAAAATATGCACAATCATACCAGAAGCAGAGAAAATCTGGAAATTCGAGCTTCACTTTTTGTGAAAACACTCGCTTAAAAGCTTATTTAATTTAATACCTAGGAAGTATGGCCTGTGACAAATTTCAATTGGAATTGGAGGTTTGAACATTATCTATGTGTATCATCTTTTTAGACAATAAATGAAACTAAATTCAATTCATAAAACTGCGATTAACGCTCTTACCTTAAAACTGCAAGTTTACTGTGTATGCTCGATACAGCTTGCTGGTTTCCGAACTTGGACGAAATGAATTTTATCAACGCTAGAGTGTCTTTGTACATCGTAAAGGCCGACTTTTCCGTCACGGTTTCTTGTTCCATGGCGTTGCCCGTTAACAGGAAAAATAAAACCGCTTCTAAATAAAGCATGCACTGGTTAATGGCGTCGGTTTCCTTGTCGGCCATGTGTTTTAGCCGTTTCGCATCGCTCAGGTACTGATTCTGATCCCTACACATCACAAAAATCAAGAAAGTAAATTTTTACAATGTTCTATTTCGATCGAGACTCACCGCTCATCGTATTCGGAAGGCTCGTCGAAGTGTTCGAAGTACGAATGGTATTCCCTAGTGACGTTTAACTGAGATCTGCTACTAGAGGCCACTGGTGATGGTTCGCGCGAGAGGCTTTTCACTTTGTCCCGCTCGTGATTGGTAGGCGGGGTGTTTATCGAATTGAGATTTTCCACTAGCTGAGATCTTTCGTCGTATTCGTTTTCCGTCTTCCGTTTCTTTACCATGGGACTCTTTTCTTTATTCTGACGATCTAATCTACTGTTCTGAGATATATTGCTTACCGTCGACATCGACGATATTGAACTATTGCTATTTCGACGCTTCCTCCTTTTATGCCTGTGTCTTTGATCTTGGTGAGACGAGTTTTTACTATCGATATCCTTTGCTGCTGCCGCCCGTTCAGGCTCGACTTCGCAATCACTTTTCGCGTCCGGCATTTCAGTCTTAAGTTTAGTTTGATCCTCTTTTGATTTAAGTAGACTTGGTCTGATGCGTTCCAGGTGCTTCCTTAGGACAGGAATATCATCCAAGTTTATTTTCGCCCAATCGATTTGGACCATGACGGAAGAGTTTTCTTTGAATATGTTGCTTTTTAAGCAGTGTTCAGTCTTTACGGGTTTGATCGGGTCCGCGACAAACCCGGGCGAGGATGGCCTGCAGAGCGGCATTTGGTTGCTCGATACTTTCACTTCGCCGGCCGAAAACGGGGATAAGAGAGTAGGATTCGATATCACCGGCATGGCTTCTTCTTCGACTGATGAGCTACTCCTTTCGTAGTCGCCGTCGACTATTATCACATTTACCCCACCTTTGCCTAAAAAATGCCAATTAATAAATTACTTTGTACATTTGTATTACGGTTAAGACAATTATATATAACGGGTTCGTCATCCAAAATAAAAGAAAAGTTCACATAAACGTAGGTCAGGAAATGTTTAGTTTCCAAGATACGTGGTGTTACAATATGTTAAAAATTATATCATCGGTTATACTAATAAAGAGCTAATTTCCCTTTAACTAACGATTAATTTTTGTTATTTACTTTGAATAAGCAAGCTGCCAAAAATATAACTGTTATGACTCATGGGATGTTTTCCTATCTTTCCTCGATTTCCAACGAGAAAATATAAACAGCAAAAAAAAACAATAAATTTATTTCTCAAAAATTAACACTAAAGATAATACCACGTCAGGATTTTTCCGTTCGACTTTTCTAAAATACAAATATATTAAATATATAAATAGATAAATATCTTGGAAACTAAGCATTTCCGAACCTACGTTTATATACACTTTTTGTTCTTTTGGATCACGAATTTTCAACCAAGAGTTAGCACATTGTTTCGAAACACCCTCCTAAATAATAGTTAACTGCTAGCATTTCATATTTACCTTCAGTCACTTTGTGCGACAAAATACTACAAATGCGTTATTTATCCAAAATTTGAGATAGCCGATTTAATAAAAATTACATGAGCATGGTGGTTCATTGATAAGTGTATATACCTTACCTGCATATAAATAAATAAATAAGGTCTTTTATGTTACAATAGTAGTTAACTACAGCATTACAAAAAAGGAAAAAGGCACGGGATGTCTTATTGTTTTCGTAAATTTTTCTTCAACTTTGGAACGATAGGGTATAAAAAAAAAACAAAATTTAGTGAACGCGGTTAGTATAGCGGATTTTCAGAATTCAAAAACCACATCCAGTATAGCAAAATTATGAAAATCTGTTTAAAAAAAATCTGTTTTAATCGGTGGTAACAACATAAAGCAAGTAAATGTAGAGGATATCAAAAATCAGAATGATTTAATAGATATAAATATCACCTTTACCAGTTCCATTCAAGAAGTTCAACGATTGACACCGAAGGACTATAGCTATTGCTTAAATTGAAATTATAGATGGCTTAGCTCAAATGTTGTTTATTGATTAAATGCAATTTGCGTAATAATGGTCAGCTTGTTACAAAATAACAGAAAGACGCCACAAATCACCGAAGTAAATGAAGAAGGGGTGGATGTGTCGAATGGTTACCCAAAGGCAAATTCAAAACTGTCACTATGTAGTAACTTTGTGCTTGTAGATTAAATGCAAAATCTTCAAGTTTTTTTTATTATTAAAGTCGTGGTACCATTTGTTTTTAAATATTAAAAACGCGAATAAAATTTTATGAAACATTTCGCATTATTTTGAGTACCCTGTTACATAAATCGGCCAGCTTGTACATATTTACGTATATACCGGATATCAAATTTTGCGGTGATGACCAAAACTAACCAAAATGTTTACTATAAACAGTGGCAGCGCAATAAGACCAAAGAAATTGGTGGTATTGAGAGGTATCTTGGATAGAACGAAGATTAAATATTTAAATGTCAGCGGTAAGAACCGTTGCCAATAACCGAGTGCGATTAAACGCGCTACATAAGCTTACCTTTTCCGCCTTTGCCGCCTTTCGCTCCACCTTTGCCGCCGCCTTTGCCCCCTTCGGAGTCCCGTTTCGGTGTAAAAAGTTTCCTCAAAGTGTCGCTTTTCTTTTTATCCGCTATGGATTTATTTTCGTCCACCTTGACCGGAACATCCAACTTCACCGGTGTCTTTGTGTTAGTATTAATATCACTGTCGGAATCACTAATTTGATGAACTTGCGTGTCGTAATTAGAATAGGAGGCGACACTCGAGTTCCTTTGCCTCGTGTTCCTGGAACTATCATGATCACTATCACTGGAATCCGAAGTGGGAACGGTAGCTGCGCTCTTGTACTCTCCGGCTGCTTTGGCACTCTTTCTTCTAAATGGCGAACTTCTCTTCTCTGGCCTTCGACGGTTTTCGGATTCGCTTCTACAACGTATGTACACTTCAGTTATTTTGATCAATAATGAAATAATAAAACATGGTACTTCAAACTACCCATTTGATACATTTTTTATTAAGCACTTAAAAATATGCGTTTAAGCGAAAAATTCGATAAAATTTATCAGCAATCGATACCGATCGATACATTATTTTGTGATCAACACCAAAGTAATTTATATGTTCAATCTGGTCGTGACTGGAGCGTTTTATCATGTAAACCCCATTTTTAAACTAGAACAAAATCAACTACATGTCCATCGGCTTTTTGAAAATTGCCGATTGCTTTTTTTATATATCAGTCAAATTCAGTCAAGTTAGATTTGTTCTTTTGTTACAATCCCCTTATATTATATATGCTCAAAGTTTAAAAAAACAAGGTCAATTTAAAATAACCTTAAATGAAAGATACAAACCCATGAAGTCTTTAATATTTGGTTAATTTTCATTTTTATAATAGATTTTGAATAGTATAAAATCACCATTATTATTAGTCGAACAGTAGAATGTATTCAAAACAAAAAATTAGCTATTAGGAACGTACAATCTGATTGTATTGGATTTAGAACATGATTTAGTATCATGGAAAATCTGTTCGATGATCGGAAGCAGTCCATTCACAAATGTGTGTTTTTGTTGACTGTCACTTTCTACCCATTTTAGGAATGAATTGTACTTCCATTGCATCAGACCCAAGATATATTAATTGGGGATGACTAATACTCAAATTTCACTTGCATCGGAAATGATAATTAATGAATGTGTTGAGAAAACTAATGAAATGAGAGTGACCAATTAAGTGAGAATATTCGGGGTACCATTATATTTTGTGGCGCTACTCAAGAGGTCCCCAATTTGGACAAATTGAGTTACGACATAGTATTCCTATTTGTCTTTATCTGTGCCAGTTGACGTAGTTGAAAAAAGTTAAAACGTTTGGTATTTATTGATCTGAAGGAATTCGCGATTGACACAGAAAACCTTAAAATTACCGGATTTTTTAAAAGAATGCCCAACAAAGATAAATTGAAAGTGAGGTTAATGCATAGTTCAATCTTTTAAGAGTCCCTCTCCTATAATTATGATTTTATTTCCATTCATTCAATGAGTATTTTGTTTTTGATCCTTTTTTAGTTTTTATTGGAAAAGAAAATAATGAAAAAATTTGTGTCTATAATCCAGTCTTTATTTTTCAGTTACGGTACATCCTGCGACTATTTATAGACACCTAAAAGCAGGCAACCTCTATGGATGTTTCGCTGTTTATTAATTATTATAAATTATTTATTATATAAATAAAGCAATATTAATTATAAAGCATGGCGATTTTCTTGCTTTTCCCTAAAATTCTAAGATTGCCCGCCACTTAAAACCAGAAAATTAGTTCGTCCAGTGATGGCGCTGGTGAATATTCTAACCGATTTTGTTTCTACATTGTTATGACTGTGGTTTAATAATACTATTAAAGCTTAAACGCAATATGGATACATAAAATTGTATTCCGCTTTCTTCAAATTGCGAATAATTGAATGAAATAAGAATTAACCAACATTCCTATTGACGTTGTTAATTGCTAGTAGAGAATATTTCGATCTTAACCTATATGAAGATTGTCTGAGTAGCATTGCACGAGAATCCGTGTTTTTCGACGTTTTCGTTCAAATTATTATTGTGTTGGATTTTAGTGAACAGATAATGTCTTTTTGATGATATGTGTCCCGCGGTTTCGCCATTTTCTCCATACACGCCGGTAACCATTCCTGATGGGCCTGGAGGTCTGGGGTGGAAGCGAGGGGGGCCGTGTTTTATGGTATCGATTAAAAAAACACGAATCGTTAACCTTATTTGAATTAAACTTTATACATTGTTGTAAGCTGGCCGAATTGCCTTATATTACATTGGGAAATGAAAGTGTAAGGAAGAAGAAGAACCTGTATGAACTAGAAGAATGAAAAGAATTATTTTCGTTTGTGTTCCTAACCTCAATATGTGTCGTATTTGTTTTTAAAGTTTTAACACGGGTAACAATTAAGTGTTTTTTTTGCTTTTGTGAACTTTGTGAACGTTTTTAAAACGTAAGTGTTATCGACCCTGCTACTTCTGCTACTGACGCCGGATCAAAGTTCGAAGTTCTTTAATACCATGTTGTAGTCAATTGATTGGTCAGTCAACAGAAATCTGTGGCTAAATAAAGAGTAAATGAAGAATCTTAGTATTTTGGTGGGTAGCATTGCATGTTGCATGGCTGTTTCTAGCCTGCTACCTACAGACACCCTGTTTTCGATGTTTGGTGACTTTTCCCTCAAAATGCTGTTGTGCGTTGAAATGTGACAAACAGAATTGATTAACCTTATTTGTATAAAAGTTGAAATATGGTTGTAAGTTGACCGAATGGCCTGACGTGGCATCGGCCAAAGGAAGGCTAAATGGAAAAGAACTTTACTATTTTGCGTGCCTAGATTTACCTTTATATAGAAAAAGCAGAACAAAAAAAAAAGAAAAAAATACAACCACAGAATAATTGCTTATTTCTGTAATTCTTCTACTTACTGCAGGTTGATTGAATATCAATATTTAAGTGTCCATAAAAATTGAGGCTAAAGGTGTTCAAAATATTTGATTTCTCTTGACTCCTTTCTCTAAAGGTTATTATGTATTCACTGAATTTCAACATACAACAAAAATGTCTACATGAAAATTTGCAAAGGGATTAAAATATTTTTAAACAATACTAATCACTTTCTTACTCAAATAAGACGAAATTATCAATATTGCTGGTCAATAAATATGCTATAAATAAGGTCAGAATAATTTGGCAATTCATAGGGTTAAAAGTGAATAACTAGATTATTATTATTATTCAGCCAAAAATTCGAAACAAAATCGCTATAATTAACTACAACTCTCTTTATTATTGGTTTTCTCTATGGTTGCCCGAACACAATGAAAATGAGTCTTTTCAGAATTTCTAAACTTTTGCGTGGCAATAACTTCCTCGTCATTAAATGAATCTTATGTCAAGTGGTAGGCGGTATTTTGTAAGTGGAAATAGTATTTGTTTTTAATTTTAAACACCATAATTACCTATCGGAATGCTTTCCGTCGCGAAATAATGATTTGACCTTGGCTTTGTTCTTTTCACCCCACTCGTCGTCAGAATCGTTTTTGTTTCTTTTCTTTTCTTCAGTTCTGGGAGATTTTTGTTTCTTCTTGGGCGATTCGAATCGATTCGAATCCCGATCAGACTCTGGTCGATAAACGAGCGATCTGACCGGCGACCGGCTATCCGAATCACAACTACTGGAAGATTCCTTTTTGGATTTAGTCCTGCGGCGCGGGGGCGCCAGTTTCTTCTCATATTCCTCGTCCTCCGAACTGCTGGGTAGAGCTTGTCGGATTTTAGGAGGTCGTCCCCTGCAAATGGACAGACTTCAAAACATCATTTATATACATTACTATTGCGTATGTAGTGTATATACCGTGAACGCTCGATATAAGCAACATCCAATTCAATTCAAAAGAAAAATCTGGTGCTCACAAGAACATAACCCCAAATTGTAAAAAAATATTTTATTGGAATATGTTTGCGTTTTATGCTGCTTGGCAAACTTATACACTGCATATTGATATATTCATACTTTCAGTAACTCGACATTTGGATATAACCCGAATTTGAAAGTTATGTTTTTCCCTCTAATAATTTCTAAACTTTCAGAAGATGATATTCCCCCGGAACAAGTGAGGCAAGTTCTCATTTGAACATTGAAGGAAATCCTGACGTAGAAAGTCAAACTACTTCTGTTGAAGAAATTTAAAAAACATGGAATGATTCCAATAAAAACATTAATGACGTTATAAATTCTTTTAATTTGGTGATAGAATGGGCAAAAGAAAGTGACTGGCCCTGCAATGAGGTTATTTTATTACAAAGTATAAGAGAAAAAGCTATAATGAAGAAATATATGTAATTGTTTTATTTTGTTATAGTAATTAGTGCCAAATTTTTACTACAATTTGATTGTTTATTTTTTTAAATAAAATTAATAACTACGCTTATATGACAAGAATAATAAAATGAGTTATTTATTCTACACAGTTTAGGTAGTAAAAGAGATAAGTGAAAATATTTTCCAGGCGGCAAATATTTTTATACTGCTTTTTTTCATATATGCAACTTTTCCAATATGGAGCTTTCACTGTACTTAAATTACCAATTAGAAGTTTTAAATGATTGAACATTAAACTATAAACAAAAATATTGAGAGGGCCCATTCAGCATGCGGATGCGAGATATTTAAAATGTCGTTTTTAACCAATGATCTTGCGGCATTCAAAAACCAATATGGTCGCTATCAGAATATTTACAAGTTTGAAGGCGACATTTTTACGGCAGTATTATCCCGAAATATGTCCAAAAGCCAGAAGTTAAACGTGTGGATATCGTGTGTAATATTCTGATTTTTATTAAACCTTTAGCCTAGCTGATATATCTTTAGATGATTGTTATAACGAAATTTAAATTTAAAAAAGTTTAAATGAGTAATAATAACTAAATTAGGTTAAATTTTATATTTTCTGCAAGTCTGTTGTTTTTTTTTTAAATTTAAAAGTATGATTTTTATTTAAATGGAATATTCTGTATTTCATCATTTCGCTTATGGATTCTATTTATGATAAATCTTATGTTAGATGATATAGGGTCTAAATTTGGTAGTGCATTTCGGTATAAAAATTTATATATTCATGAAGTTAAAAAATGAAACACTTATTACTTTCTAAATGGCATACCGCATACCGTAGGCCACACTCACAAATTAGAACCTTGGCTAGATATGTTGCATACCTATCTTGAATAGATATCGAAAATTTTCAATTTTTCCAAACGGCAACTTTTTTTTTGTAATAAAACGGTTGAATATACCTAGCTTTAATAAAACAAAAGAATCTCAAGTATAAAAAATACGTACAAAACAAAAAAAATAACCCGAGCTGTTATTATTATTGTTACAACATAATTTTTTCAGCTAGTTTAAGTAATGGTTACGTAGCTAGTGTTGCGTTTTTCTGTAGATAGATATTTAAAATATTATATGTATTTTATTAAAATAGGACATAAAACACCGTACTTATCGAATATTATAAAAGATAAATGGATAAAATTATTTATTTAAGAAAATATATTTGCATTTTACATCTAAAAGTGTAGTAATGGGTACTACATATTTATAAACAAACCTGACTGAAAAAAAACTTATCTAAATCACGATTAAAATCATGATTTAAATCACTTGATTTTTTAATTTAAAGTCGTGATTTAAATTAAACTCCTATTTTTTTAAATCTGTTTCATTGAGACCAACACACAATGCACTACGTAAAAATAATATCACAAATAAAAAGTAAAACACAACTATTTAAAAAATAAGATAAATAACATAACTTTATGCTTCTGCATTTTCGTTGAATAGTTTGAAAAAAAAACTAATTTTCCCCCTTTTTATATCCTCATCCTGTTCCTTATATCTGGGTGTAGTAAACCAAAGGTGCTGAAAGTTCGTTTTACTGACGCGGAGGAAGCAGTTGCACACAGGAACCGTTTTTTTATTGGCAGCTGTTTCGCAATTTCTGGCTCATCCTTTTGTGATGTCCACCACTGTATTCCATTTAGGTTTTTTTATTATTTCATTCGAAAACATATTTTTTGTAATTGGCAACTGCCGGCATACAATTTTATTACTAAAGTGCAGTATTTCCATATAAATGATTAATTGTTTCTAAAGCCAGATCCCTTTCTTCGACTGTTCTCATATTTTTGCTTTTGGGGGTTCAACATTTTGGCTATAAAATGAAATGGCGTGAGTGCTTGCTTATATCATTCCTGATTTTTTTATATTTTTGATAAAGGTAATTCTACAACATTCTCTAAAATACGTTGTAAATATTTCCACTGCTTTACAGCATCTGAGATGGTAGCGTTTTTTCTGTGCAAAACATAAAGAGCAACTGTTATTGGTTTTACAATGCTAAATATTCTTGTGCTGAATGTTTAAGTCCAATATTCGACACCTTTTGATAGATAAATGGTCGAATCAATTTGCTATTTCCTCGCACATCACTTGGAAGGACTAAAGCGTTGCCTCCTGCTTGACTGAATTTTGCCGTAGTTAGATAGTTATCGCGGAAATACTTAACAATTTGGACTACATGTTCTTTGACGTCTGGTATTTGTAAGTCTTTACACAGTAAATTCAAAATATATGCAGAGCAGCCATAAATTATAACTTTTGAGTCCGTTTTCTCCTGCAAAGTTTTTCTCTTGAACTTGCTTGCTTGCTTTTGATGTTTATCTGTCAAAAGATTATACCTAGCAGTCATATTTGTGATCTACATGAAGAAATAAGGTCACAAACTATTTTCAGTCAAATATTGTGAAGTATGAGGTTTTCCCGAAGTATCAATAGTTTCGTAAAGAAGCGCTCGTCCAACTTCAATTGTTACTGTTGCACACTGACTCATTGTGGATGTTTGACCCCCCGTCAATGGACATATTCACACAGTGAAGAAAAACATTTTGCCTTTCCTCTTTATAGATGTCATCTAAAATACTTGTTGATAACGTTTTTCTTAATGCCGGTTTGAGGTCTTAATAAGTGAATAGCTTTTTTGACTTCAGTGTTTTCAATGCACCTAATGGTCAGAATTAGCACAAACTGCCTTCTTTGCTATTTGTTTGTCAATCTTTTCTGTTTCAGCTGTTGTTTCCATTACGAAACCAAAACTTTTTCTTTGATTGGACCCTCTTCTTTGTTTGAACTTTGCGAAGATTTCCAAATGCTTGCCAGATCTACAGAACTGTTACGCGAGAAAAGAACAGTTCGCTACAGAAATTTTCTTGCAAAAAGCGCGTTCTGACGAATACTTAGTGTCTATATTGTACTATATTGTTTATGGCGACTTTAAAATATTTTGTAATTGCTACAAAAAAAAAAAACGGGAAATACATATTCTTATGAAATTAAAAAAAAAAGATATTTTAAATAAAAGTCAAGATTTGGCCAACACTGATGGCAACTTGAGCCTCTAGTTGAAATAATACTAAAATCACGACGTACCTTCTCGCGGTTTTCCTGGTATCGTCCGAGTGCAGTCTGGGCCGACCCCGCTGCCTCTTCGTGGTAACTTCTACGTCGGAGCCGAAATTCTTGATTTTTCTCGGCCTCCCCCGGCTCTTGGGCTTCGCCGGCGGCTCCGCGACTGGCAGTACCGGCGACGAGGACGATTTGGCACTGACGACGGGCGTCTTAACGAACCTCAATTCCGAGTCCGAATCACTCAACGAGTCTAAAGACTTAGTCCTGGGACTGGGTCTGACCACCGGCCTCGGTATTTTACCGTTACTCGTCCTCTCGTTCTCGAATTCACTATCACTATCACTAACGGTCCTACTGGTAACTGCCGGCTGGCGCGGCCGTTTGCGCTTCTTTCGGACGGGCGCCTTGTTGCCACTGTCCTCCGAATCGGAAAGGCTCGATATCAGCCGAAGCTGCGTAAACTCCTGCGCCTCGGCCACGATCTGGTCCAGCGAGTCGCTGACGTCCGATTCTTCGGTCGCCCTCTTCAGGCTGTCCGGACTCGCTCTGCGTACCGACTGCGACTTAAGCGGGGAGGTCATGGGCGAGGTCTGAGAACGGTGTATGTCGTTTTGACTGGAACAACAACAACAACAACATTAACACCTAACGACATTTCTTAAATAATATAATAATAACAAAAAATAACAAAACGTCGTCTATTAATTACATTTTTCCAAAATTTCATGTGGAGAAGTCTAGCTTAAAAGCTATTCTACTTAACCACTAGAAGCGAGAGAAAAAGAAGTAGACGGGATCGAAAATAATAAACAAAAAATAGATACACGCATTTTAACCAAACCTTTTACTTTTTCTGACACATGATCATATTTACGAAGATTGCAAGCAAGCCTACGACAGCTATTCAGATAACTTTAAAGAAATTTAAATGAAGAAAAGGACAACTAAGTTAGATTTTTATTGCTGATTTGAGTTTGGTATTACATAATTTTATAATTTTTGCAAGTCTGTTGTTTTATTTTAATTAGAAAAGCGTAGCGTCAAAAAGTATGATCTTTTTGATGATGATTTTGACCGATGATAGATGATACAGGACCTAAATTTTAAATTTATTTCAGTATAAAAATGGGTACATTCATCATGTTGAAAAATGTTCTCCATTCGTTATAAATGAGATACGAAGAGAGCCCAAAAAGTAAGGTGACTTAAGTTTTATTAAAAAGTATTTCGCAGAGGACCATTTCGGGTGACTATGGTGACTGGGACAGGATTGTGGTTTTGTTTTTTGCTAAAAAGTTAGACACAAGCAACGATGAGTGAGCACGTGCAGTATCATCAATAAAACATATTTTTTTTAGTTAGTTAAGTAATGGTTACGTAGGTCAGTGTTTCGTTTTTTTTTTGTAAATAGATATTAAAAATATTATATTTTATTTTTAATTTAAATAGGAAATAAAACACCGTATTTATTTAACATTATTTAAAAAAAAATGCATAACATTACTATTATGATCTAAGAACAAATTTAAGAAAATATATGTTATAATGAGTACTGCATATTTATACACATGTAGTGACTGGAACAACTTAAATTCATTTAAAACTTAAGATTTCCATGTATGTCTTTATTACCGCCTAAATTACCATAAGTAACATCTTTTAATGTCACAAGATGACAGTTTCTCAGATGATGAACCAATTAAGATTTCTATAATTAAATTTCTGTATAGTAATTTTTTTGTATAATGTATAATAAAAAATATAAGTACCTAATAACCTAATTTTTATTCTGAAAAAATAGAAATCTTTCATTTTTACAAGAATCCTACCAGAACGTCTTTGGCGCAACATGATCAGTGTTGGTGAATGATAACAATCTGCAAACCTATAAATCGATGTAAACCAGCGCGGTACTACCTGTACTCAATAACAATAACGAATTTTGCAATGAAATCAAGGCCACTCAATGAAAGCAGTTGGTTCATTCTGTAGTCCCTTTTTACACTAAATGCAGTTTTTATTACTTAACACCTTTCTAAAATAGATTATAGCAATAATTATTACTTGAGCATCATTACTAAAATCTCTGTGGTTATTTTTATATTTAGGGTCGACGTAAATGATTACCTTTTATTGCAGAATATTGTCATTAACCCAAATTTTCGACTTTTTCAACTATATTAATTAATATATGAAAACAAGTCCAATACAGTGGGTGTTTTTTTTCGATGTATAGAACTTTAAGTTGCAATAAAACAACGATGGATTATTCGATTGACATGAATTTTAATTATCCGAAAGATAATCTTGTGGCATTACATTTTAAATATGATTTCTGGCATATGATCGCCACGGCTGGCGCGGATGTAGTCCAATTTGGACGTCCAATTTTCGATGACTTTCCAACATTTGTGGCAGATATCTGCAATAACACGGCGAATGTTGTCTTCCAAATGGTCAAGCGTTTGTATCTTATCCGCATAGATCAGTGACTTTGCACAGCCCCACAGAAAGCAGTCTAGCGGTGTTAAATCACAAGATCTTGGAGGCCAATTCACAGGTCCAAAACGTGAAATTAGGCGGTCACCAAACGTGTCTTTCAATAAATCGAATGTGGCACGAGCTGTGTGACATGTTGCGCCGTCTTGTTGAAACCTCATCTCCTGGACGTCACGGTTATTCAATTCAGGAATGAAAGAGTCAGTAACCATAGCTCTATACCGATCACCATTGACTGTAACGTTCTGGGCATCATCGTTTTTGAAGAAGTACGGTCCAATGATTCCACCAGCCCATAAAGCCCACCAAACAGTCAGTTTTTCTGGATGTAACGGTGTTTCGACATATACTTGAGGATTAACTTCGCTCCAAATGTGGCAGTTTTGTTTGTTGATGATCGTTTGGCTTCAATTCTTGCACAAGTTGGATTTTGTAAGCACGTAAAACAAGATCCTTCTGCAAAATCTTCCATAAAGTGGATGGACGCAGATCCAATTCCTGTGCTCGATAGCGGATGGACTCATTCGGGTCTTCCTCAATGCTACGCTCTACAGTAGCAATAGCTTCTTCTGTACGCACCGTATGGCGTCTCTGGGGACGCGAGTTATCAATAACAGTAAACGTGGTGCGAAAACGTTCCATGGTTAATCGAATTAACTGCTCTGATGGACGATTTTGTCGACGATAAAATGGACGTAGTGCGCGATACGTATTCCGCATAGAACCATTATTTTCGAAATAAAATTGCACTATTTGCAGGCATTGTTCAGGCGTGAATCTATTCATGATGAATTGCCAAACCAAACTGAGAATAAATCACTTGACAGCTGTTAAATCGGTCGCCATCTTGAACAGTAATGCCAACTTAAAGTTCTATACATCGAATAAAAAAAACACCCATTACATCAAGTAAATGAAATCATTCGAATCACCTATGTAAAAACTAATATAAATGTTCAAATACCAGTAGTTTTGTCGCCAATTACCTATGTATACAGTGATTTTGGTACTGGAATATTGTTAAATTTTTTATATTTTTTGATGGGCTAATCTAGAACATGGCCTTCGATTTGGTTTATTAGCTGTACATTTAACTGTAAAAGAACCTTCAGTTCAGAATTTAAGAAAATCACTGTTCATCTTTAAAGATTTTCGCTCACTGTATATTCTGTAAATATTTAATGTAACTAGTTTTTTACATATATTTTTGAATTGTTAGTAATAGTCATATATAATCATTTAGATTTACACATTTGGAAACATTTTATGTAACTATTTTTTTTAAATATACTTTTGAATTGTTAACAAAAAAATCATATATGTGTACATAAAGTATGTATAATAGAAATCTGGCGCATCCATCACTTAATTAAGTTACGTTTGTCTTTGGTAGTAGTATTGTATGCAGTGCACATGCGAGATATGTGAGAATTGATCTCTCTCTGTCAATAGATGTAAATGAACTGTCAAAACTACTTAATTGATATTTTATTGAATCAAGTAAGATTAAGTAAAAATATAAAGAAACACGAACGTTGCAGGATGTATGTGGCTATTAACAATCATCAATTAACTGGAAAATTTTCTAAATGTTCCAGGTACCCAAGGCAAGTATAAGAAACTTCCTAATTTTTCAAAGAAACTTGCACAGGCTACTCTGTGTGTTGTGCTACTATATTATTTAGAAAAATTCTGGATTCCTCCTGGGTCGGTTGCAATGAACTGAACTTGCTGCCGTTTCGCAAATCATCCTATTGGCTTCTTCAGAACTTAACTGAAACTCAGCCATAGTTAAACTCGGAAGAAGACAACCATATAATTGGCGAAACATCAGCAAGTTCACTTCAACCTACGCAGGAGTCCAGAAGATTTGTAAATAGTGAAACACTTAGTTTTATTTACGAATTTTTGCTTCCCTTTTTCACCAAAAACGAAATAGAAAAAAAAAGATAAAACGCACCTGTTAACGAAAGATGCAAGGTTCCACCTCAACTTGCTCTCCTCCTCCGGCTTCGGAGAGGTCGGATGCGTTTCGTGAGGTTTGACGACAGACGGCGCGGGCTTGCCTTGGACCTCCGCGGACGTCACCTGCTGGTCCTCGACCGAGTCTTCGCTACTGGACTCGCTATCCGTACCCGAGTCCGTGCAAGAGTCGCTGCTAGAGCTGGCGATTGGTGACGCGTGTACAATAGACGGCACTCTCGGCTCGACGTTCGGCGTTGGTTGTCTATGGTCGGTTGGCATCTTCGACGTGTGTATGGCGGGAGTGCTGCATATGGGCGACAGCATCCTTAATAGCCAAAATAGGAAAAAAAAATGCATTTCCGTTCATTAAACGCCTTTGGTTATAGTTGTCGACTCCAATAAATCTTAGAAAGGGCAGTTTGTTTCCGTGGCCTATCTCCTTACAAATTTATTCGACCTTTTTAAGAAATCACTTGCCGATTTTACAAACGAGAAGAGATATATGTCTGCAACACTATGGAGAACTTATTGTCCTGAACTTTTAACTTTGGCATGGAATAAAATATTTTTATCAAACTCATCCTACTATCAACTAGCCAAACTGTCAAGATCTGAACTTATAATTAACGCAGGATAAATTCCTGCATAGAAAATGATGAGTGGCACTTTGAACCTTTGATTTTCCTTTCAATCAATTTTGTTGGCTTTTATCGTTATCAATGTAAAACATGGTTGATTGTAGGCGAAATGCTGTAGCCAAGCTTTTGAGGGCTGAAATTAGTATACAGCCGTATTAAATACAAGACGCAAGATAAATTCCTGCATAGAAAATGATGGGAGGCACATAGACTTTTGATTTTCCTTTCAATCAATTTTGTTGTGTTTTATCATTATCAGGGTTTAGTTTTCATAACCTTCGGATAGAGTTGTTAATAATAATAATAATCAGCTTTATTTTCTAACGGATATAATATCAAATGAAGAGACAATTAATTCGCTAAGTATAGTTACCACATCAAATGAACAGTCATATATATATATATATATATATATATATATATATATATATATATATATATATATATATATATATATATATATATATATATATATATATATATATATATATATATATATATATATATATATATATATATATATATATATATATATATATATATATATATATATAAAAACTCACAACTGAATCTACAATAATCACGTGAAACGTCTAAATCTATCCTTTAATTCGAAAGTAAACTGAGCCGGCGTTAGATCATTGACATCTATATCACTACAAATACAATTAAAAATGTCCATTGCTTTAAATAGTGAACTTCTGACCAAGAAGTTTGTGGAGGGAGTTCGAAGGTGGAATATTGGAGATGTTCTTACTGTCCGCGAAGGAACGTATAAAACCGATCTGCGATAACAATTCAGAGCAGTCTATAAGAGATCTCTGTGTAATACACCATCACACCTAAAAGCTAGATATTTTAAAAATTTCCTTTGAACTGATTAACCAAGTAATATATTTGTTGAAGATAGGCAGGCTGCCATATAACGACCCCATACGCGAGCTTATATCTAACAGAACTAAAGTAGAGTGCCTTTAGAGCCTGTTCGCTTGTAAACTCACTGGCATGCCGAAATCTGAATTCTAACATTTTCAACACACATTTAAAATTTTGACTGATATGGTTAGTAAAGCTTAGTGTCAAATAAAACTCCTAAATGATTGGAAAAAATAATCAAAACCAATACAACCAATCCTGTTCGAAAAACTAACTGAAAAACATTCATCAAGAGTCAACAATTTGAAGATTACGGATAATTCTAAATTCTAAAAATGCCCTTATTAAAATCCATTATGCCAATTTTGAGTTGTCGCCATTTATTTTTGGAAATGCCTCAACTTTAAAACAGTGTTCGCTCTAAGTATCATTAACATAAAATTTTACAGATAACGGGTTTTCAAATTCAAGTTCAATTCAGAACCTCAAGAACTCAAAAATTAACGGGGTCGCTACCTAAACAACAAAGAAAGATGACTATGGAATGTCTCAAGGTACCGTTCTGGGTCCTATACGATTTAATATACTTGTATATATCAACGATTTGCTCTACTTGAAAACGTTGGATTCTTTTTCTCAGATACTTGGAATTGGTTAAAATATTCAACTGAACAAGATATTTAAATAATGAATCCATAGCTCAAAATAAATAAATTCGAACTGAATTATAATAAAGCCAAGTATTGACCTTTCACAATTCATCCGTTGTTTAAAATAGACAATAATGAAGAAATGCTGGAAGCAACACTTTAATAGGAATAATTATAGACTTATCACACATAGTAAATCACACATCAAAGGTGATTTACAAAAAAACTAGTTAGACTACTGTAAGTTTTTTGTGTGTGATTTTGGAGCGGATCTTACTCTACAGATTTGTTTTTTAAAAATCGACATATAAGGGAAAGATAGAAAAGGCTTTCCTAGCTCTCAGTGAAATATTTTGCAAAAAAAAATTAAATCATTTACTACTCATTATTCCTTTTTTAAATTTACGTAGCTGTCTAAAATGTGGATTTTAAAAAATATAGTAAAATGTAATGACTTAATATTTCATAATAATATTCTATTGTTAATATTTTGTTATTAAATTTTAAGTCTTTTCAACAAGCACCATCATGCTGTTATGAATTTCACACTTTTGTTGTTTCTTTATAGTATCACATGAATATGGATGAATATAGAACAAATTAATGCAATAATTAAATGAAAAAGTTTACTTAAATACTAGACTACTGTAGACTACTCATTGCCTAAGGAAGCTCCAAACTTAAATACATATATTAATGAAAATATATGCTTTAGGACTACCACTAATTCGTAATTATACGTTCAGCAATTGGTGTTCTATAAGAAATGGTATTAGTATATAAATATATAATAGACATACAAATAATCTATGGTGTAAAGCCTCACTCTCGTGCATACTTATTACAGACGGAACATATTTTTTCGGCATTAAATTTATATAGATTTCAATAAAAACTGGTCAAAAAACGTTATTGCTTAATCTCAGCTTGGCAAAATAAAACATAAAGCCTAAGTAATCGGAAAGTCGAGTTCATTGTTTTAGTTTAGCTGAATTTTGGTAATGGAAATATCATTTGGATAATATATATTTAGCATAAGCCATATACAGTGTGTTCTTGTCTTGATAAAATGCTTTGCAGGACGATAAAACGTAATCTTAAAAATGTCAATGAGTTATATGAATATAGTTATTTAATTAAAACAATTCCATATAATAACGAAAATTCTTCATATTGTCTTTATATCACATTTTTATAATAGGATAATTAATATTTGGGCGCATCATTTAGAAATACAAAATAAATTTGGAAAGAAAATTTAAAAATTTAGATTTTCAAAAATTAGAGAGTTTATAAATAATTACGTCATTTTTAAAAATACGCTTAAAAAACATACTGCCATTTATTGACGAATAAACCTTTTGAAACGTTTTTTAATTCTTTTAATTTAACACTTCACATATAACATATAACATTCACCTATATAATTGGGCAAAAGAAAGACAATAATACCCACTTTAATCATGGCCGACCAAATTTGATTTTCTATTGTCTCTTTCTAGGTTGAGTTTGTTAAGAAGCCGCGTTAAGCGATAATCAAAATTTCCAATACTAAAATCTTTTTGCCAAATCATATCGTATCATCGAGACACATTAATAACACAATTCAAAAAAATGATTGCAGAAATCTGTTAAAACCGTTAAAAGGTTAGACAAAGAGACAACTATAGCTCAGCCCGTATTTAGGTGCCGTAAGTAAAAATAAGTGTTTCTATTCAGTAACCTTTATGTCAGCTGCATTTCTGTTATACTTTATCTGGTTATCGAACGTTATCAAATGTTATACTCCAAGAGATGTATGTTCTCAAAATTGGATTGAAAGAGTACACAGTTTGTTTTTTCTACAAGTCGTAATTGAATTGTGCTTATCTGTTGCAAGATTTTGACATCATCAATTGTGAGACTGGGTATTACAACATAATTTAAGCTTATGTTGTAATAATTTTAGACGTTTATGGTAAATCCATAATTAATGAGCTTATTTTGTTATGCCCCAAACATCTACTCGTTCATTAGTTGTAAACCAGTATACATTTTAACTGTCTGCATTACTTCGCCACATTGTTAGCGAAAAATAAAAAAACAAAAACAAAAAAACATTATGACCTTTTCGGAGACTTTCACATATTACAAATAACCCGCTTAATTTTAACTTTAGCTGGTTTAAACTTATATCGCCATTCCGGTTCAGATCTATGTAATAGAGACGTTCATACCGCGTCAATTATCAAGAGCTGCCTGGCTGGCACCTAAACATTCACGACGGCGTTGCTTAATAAATAATGGTTCGATTTTTGCACGTGCATTGGGTAAAGGCATTGTTAGTTGGCCGATGAAAGACCTCGCGGTATACATACGTCACGCGCAACCTTAACATAATTAAATTCGAGGAGGTCAGCCACTGTTGTTTCTCGGCGTGCAACGCGGAATTAATTCGCCCGAAAAGCACAAACAACCGAGATGATAGACTATAAAACGATCTTTTTTTTAATTTAATTTAAAATCCTTTGTCCCGCTAATAAATTGTCTAAAATATTACGAGCCCTAACAACTAATTGTTCGGTAAAAAATAATAAGAAAACATATTTATACTTATTTTAAATTGATATTTTTTGCCTTTTCGATTGAAAAATGAAATCACGCACTTATTTTTATACCAACAAGTGCTATCGTAATGAATTATTTTTTTATTTCACATAAATTACATAGCAAAATATCGAAAACATACCCGAATTTGCTGACAAATAAACATTCGGACGCATTTAAATCTTTTACTTTAAATCGAACATTAATAAGAAGTAACATCACCTTTCGCGGCAATAACAGCTTTTATGCGTTTTGGCATGGATTCTACCAACGTCTTGAAATATTCGGGGGTGAACGTGTTCCAAATTTCGGTGATATTTGCCTTTAATGCTGGAACTGTACGCTGAGGATTGTTACGCAAAGTCTTTTTCATCCGATGCCATAAAGTTTCAATAATATTCAAGTCGGGGCTACTTGATGGCCACGATAAAACTTTCATATTATGATCCCCAAACCACTTTTTTGTCGTTTTCGCAGTATGGCAGGACGCACCGTCTTGTTAAAATTTTCATTTCCAAAAGTTCGTTCTATTGATGGAATCAAACTTCTTGATAAAATTTGTTGGTATTTTGCTGCATTTACAGTACCATCAATGAACTCGTAGTTGCCAACCCCTTTACCACTCACACACCCCCATATCATAACACCCTGGGGAAATTTTACCGTGCGCTTTAGACAATCTTTGTGAAAGGCTGATTTTATACGAATCACGCTTTTTCGAAAATCGCCTACACACACATCAAATTTTGATTCGTCGCTGAAGACACCGTTACTCCACGTTTCCGTTATTCAGGATATTTTAGATTTTGCCCAATCCGGACGTTAATAATGGTTTTTCCTTTGCCTTTAACAAAAGTAGATCATAGAATATTAATAATTTTTATACTGAAACAGGAAAAATTGTAAACTTACCTTATAAAAACTCAAACCAGACTTATGCATCCATTGTCTACGACATTCCCAGGAGACATTTAAGTTTGCCTCGTGATTCCATTGGGCTTGAATTTGTCTTAAGACGCTAGTTTTACAAATCTTGACCAGAATACGACGATCTCTTTCAGTGATTTTACGGGGTCGGCCTGAACTTTTACCACGAACGCTAACACTAGCCGTCTCTCCATACTTTGTTATAATATCCCCGACTGTTGATTTTGCAATACTCAAGTCATTTGAAATTTTTTGCATTGATTTACCTCTGCAGTACTGAGATATGATAATTTCTCGCACTTTTTTGTTTGTTGCAACACCACGCGTCATTTTTATATCAACTATTATACAAACTTGAAAAAAAACAACCCGAACTGACATTTCATTTATCTAAGCACACTACATTTTACCATCAATGCATGGGTAGCATTGATTTCTTGGTCAATAAACAATCGGGTCCGAATATTTATTTGTCAGCAAATTTGGTAGGTTTCCGTTATTTTGCTATGTAATTCATGTGAAATAAAAAATAATTCATTACGATAGGACTTTTTGTGCTATCGTAATGTGCGTAAATTGATTATTCAATCGACAAAGCAAAAAAATTTTTAATAGATATAAAAAAGTCTTTTTTATCATTTTTTACATCATCCGAACATTAAGTTGTTAGGGCTCGTATACTGCCGAACAAAACACTTACTTTTCCACGGTTATATTTGACGACGACAACATATGATCCTTTTTTTGATCATCCTCACTTTCTTCCGATAGGTTGAGGTCATCCCTTATATCCCTGAAAAATAGAGATCGATAGTTAATTGTTATATTCAAGACACTAAGACAGATAGATACTTGAATATAAAAAGTACAAAACAAGATGTCGTATTTACGCAACAATAACAAACAAAATCAACAGTGGAAACCCTTTTAATTAAATGGGATTCTAAAGTCGAAACTATTTAATCTGAGTAATTAAACCTCATTTGGCCACTTTTATTGTTTGGCATTGATTTCATTCCAAAATTCTGTCTTTTTTTGAAGTACAGACAAAACCACCCGGGTTTGGGTCAATTTATGCAATTTGCTTATTGCTTATCCATAAACCAACAATGAAAATGGTGAAAATAAAAGAAAATAACCATTATATACATAGTAATAGGTACTTTTTTTATTAAATGCTACAGTAACCTAAATTTAAAAAAAGGAACTGTTACCCTTGACTTTACAATTTTTATATATAATAATAAATAATATATATCAGCGGCCAGATCGATCAAGTAATTAAGAGCCCACATTTTCACTACTTTAATGGCCAGCGTTTCGCCAGTTCTTTGATGCCACTTCCTCAGTGACTTGATGCAAGACTCGCATGCTCTAGAAGCGACGATCTGTTTCTTTAAGCGAGAGAGTTTAAATTATAATTGAAAATGGCTACTGTTTCAGGATTGGCTGCTGAGAAGCGGATTCTAAAAATGAGACACTATTATTCTCAATTTCTTCAAAGCCCTTCTCCACCATCGGTGGTGGCTTACTACCATTTCAATCAAACCGAACTGGAGATTATCATAAAGACATGATTGCTGATATTTTTAAAGACTACTTTCCAGGAAATGCTAGACCTCATTCCTCCTGGGTGTGTTACGAGGGTGGGGTGAGAAGTATTCAGCCTCACCAAGACGTGGCGAAAGTAGAAAGTAATCTCTACGTTATTTTGCAGACGCTTCCGCTGTTTTCGTAAAAATGGAAAAATTGGAAACACGTGCTATCATCAAATACTTCTATTTGAAAGGTTTTACAAAAAAAAAAACAAATTAAACAAAATATGGATTCAATACTAGGAGATTCCTCCCCATCATATTTGACTATTAAGCAGTGGGTTTCTGAATTTGAGCACCTCTGACGTGCCTCGCTCAGGACGGCCCGTTGAGGTCACAACTTCAAAAATGATTGAGAAAACAGTGTCGGAAGACTGCGGGTTGAAAGACAACTGTAGGATGTCAGTTGAATGTGTGCCACATATTTTGGACAACCATTTGAGGATGGAAAAGCTGTATGCAAGGTGGGTGCCGCGTTTGCTAACGCTTGACAAAAAACTTATTCTACCGACAATTTGGAGCTTTATAGGAGTAATCCAAACAAATTTTTGTGCCAATTCATGACTGTTGAAGAGACTTGGCTCCATCACTACACTCCTAAAAATAAGGAACACTCAAAACAGTGAGTTGCAAAAGCGGAACCAACTCCAAAGAAGGCTAAAACAATTTATCGGCAAAGAAAGGTTATGGCTACTGTTTTTTGGGATGCGAGAGGACTTGACGAATCTCCGTTTAAAACTAATACAACCAAATTAGAATGTATGTACAAAAATGTATCAGTGTTGATGGAGATAATTCTACAAATAAAGCATTTTTTTTAAAGCATCGTTTTTCTTGGTCAGGCGAAAAACTTTTCACACCACCCTCGGATAATGCCAGGTAAAACTCAAGGAAATGCGAAGAAATACCCACCCTTCACCTATTGATTTATTTTAATTAAGGAGCAGTTTCAGATAGATATGAAGAAAAAGGATCCGCTGGGGATTGTAAAGTTGTATAAACCTCTTAGTAAGAAATGTGAATATTAAGCGCTACAGAATTGATATGGGCGCTAGTAAAAGACGCTGAATTGTGAACATGATGAAAATAGAAGAAAGAATGCGAAAAGGCAATAACATGCTAGACTCCAACGACTGTAGTTCGTTTGACTACTTGGAACATGATGACTAACCAGTCGATAATATCTTGTTTTCTCCAAGAAGAAGTTTTCTCAATTGCCTTGTGATCGATAGCTTGCGTTATTCATAACTACTACTGAATTAATAACTGGTATCGGAATAGGGATCAAAAATAATTTTATTGCCCAAAGTTTACCTACCCCTATGGCTAACACCGAACTTGAGCGAAACCGTTCGGAATCTCTGATTTTATTATTCTACACTCTTCTGAAATACCCTATGTATTAGCAAATGTATTTAAACAATCTTAGTTTTCAGGGCATCAAGCGGCAAATGTTATAGAACACGGGTCGCATAATATGCGTAAACTCGTAGCTTTTGTTCTTTGTAGTTTAAATAAATGGTTAAAAGTTTTGTATACGTGTTCAAAATTTATTGTATTGTCTCCGATCTTCACGACAGAAAGAGTACCATTGGAGTAGGCGGTTTGAAGTACACAGTCTAAAATTATTATGAGCTTGCTTTTTTCTATAAGCTATAATTGAATTGCGATTATCTGCTGCACCAAGGTTCTGACGTCATCAATTGTGGGGCTGGGTATGAAAACGGTTGTCATCGATATAATTTAAACTTATGTGTTAATTATTTTTGGTTGCTTATGAGATATCGTTTAATATGGCGGATGGCAAGTTAGACGTTTATGGTGAGTTCATAATTAATGTGATTATTGTGTCATTGGTTCTAAATCATAATACATTATACATTATAATTGTCTTTTGATAAAATATAACATTTGAAGTAATGAAAGTTTAACTATATTGTTCTATCGCATGTTTGGAACGCCCTGTGTGTGTAAGCTATATTCAAATTTGCAGCTCTCTACGAATTCAAATATGGCTATAATAAAAGCTGCAATAAACAAAACAAACAACAGGAAAACTAATGAATTTCTAGAGAACCGCTAAAGATGGGTATAAGGAGGTATTATACAAAAATAACTTGAAATTAATGGCGGAACGGAAAATCCAGTAGTCTACAGCGTGTCTGCATATGATTGGACATTTTAAATTGACAGATCGTTGTTGCCTTGGTAAACGACCAAATTTTCAGAACTTCTAACCTGCGAGTTCGAATATGCTAACATAAACTGAACGACAGATGCAGTGGAACACCCAAGATCTTGACCAATTGAACCGCTAAAGATGGGTATAAGGAGGTATTATACAAAAATAACTTGAAATTAATGGCGGAACGGAAAATCCAGTAGTCTACAGCGTGTCTGCATATGATTGGATATTTTAAATTGACAGATCGTTGTTGCCTTTGTAAACGACCAAATTTTCAGAACTTCTAACCTGCGAGTTCGAATATGCTAACATAAACTGAACGACAGATGCAGTGGAACACCCAAGATCTTGACCAATTAACTTCGTACATTTCATTGCCGACAATGGATTTTCAACCAGCCAAAAAGTAATTTTTGGTGGTGTCGAATTTTTTTGTTCTTAGATCCCATATCGTTATCAGCAATGTGAACATAAGCAAGCGAAATATATGGAAAAAACGTTGCAACGTTCTTTTGTGATGTTAGGTAAATTAGTAGTAATTTTTTTATACTTTTTGTTTCTAGGAAATTATGGCCATTTTATGAGAATTCGTTTTTATTTTAAAGTGAGAACTAAGCAATAAGAGATAAACTTGCAATGAAAATGATCAAAATCAGAGGCGTGCAAAGCTGTGGTCGAAAATATTAGAAACTACTAAGCAGTTCCTGGATTTTGTAATTTTTATTTAAATTATTGTAAACTGGCCTTAACTTTTTAAACGAAAATGGTTAGCTAAATTCTTCTTGAAGTCTCTCTGTGTTGTCTTTAATTGACATATATATAAATCGAATTGAATGAGCCCTACTTTACTTTTGAAAAATCCGTTATAGGAAAATAATAAATAATTGGAACTGTTTACTAAATTTATTTGCATGTTATCTTCAATGTATTATGAATGTATTCTAACATTAAACATAAAATATTTGTCATGGAAGATTATTATTTTATGAAATTCATCTTGTATAGTTTTATGGACCGGTAATAATTAACACTTGCTAATCATTTTTTCTGCAACAGTTCACATTCGTTTTCCAAATGGTGGTAACTTTTTTTTAGGTCACTGACATGATGGTTTTTTTTTAAATGTCGAAAATGATTAATTTAAATTAAATGTTTATGATTAAAATGCTAAATATAAAGTTATAAACTGTTACTGCACACAAAAGCGTTGTGATATTTCACAGGGAATGAATACAAGGTTAAACTTGTAATGCGATTATTTGATTTGTTAGGATTTTGTCTGAATAATACTTTCGTCCACAAGCACATTTCTGAACATACCCCTCGGATGGGTTTAGCCATACTTTGAAGGGGACTTAAAATAGCACCCCCCGTAAATACTTATTTTCAGACTTCCTACTATGGTAGGTTGCAGCATAATTCGAACACTTTTTGGGTAGTTTTGGTAATTGAATTAAGAAAATAAATCAGAACGGTTTTAGGAGGTCCAAGAAAATGAAACGACTTTTTTTGCTAGGGAAACGATGACGTCAAGGAAGTTTCCACCGATATCAACAACTACACCTCTATCTTTAAAGAGGCAATCCATTCTCAGCTACGTAATCAGAATGTAAATGCTGAACAAATGCTAAATTTTTGAATTGTTTTAATGATTTCAGTAAAACACAAAACATAACGGCGAGCATAATAGATATGGCGGTGACCTCAATTGCTTTCGCCAGTATCTGGTTTCGTAAGAGATGCAATCTACGACTTCTCTCGAGGCAATTATAAAACTAAATAGTAACCCGTCATTCTCAGATTTCGAACCGACAGTGTAAATAATTTACCATACATTACAAATATAATATCAAATCGGTAGGGTTTGTTGATGAAAATCAAAAGTTACATTTCTACAAAAAAGAATATGGGGTTGACTAATGTTAGGGTTTTTTGGCCACACACACAATAACCTAAACCTTGGGATGGCACAAGAAAGTATGAACACTCTCAAACGGTTTGTCGCAGTGATCTGATATTTGGGTGGCTTAATAGCCAATCTGTGCAATTTTTCGACACTATGAAGTGTCTGAAACGACAGTAAATTTTGAACTTTAAGCCTACATAGAATAGAATTATTTTTCAAAATCTTTTGTTGTTTTATTTAAATTTTGTATAATACAGAATATTGAATATTT
This sequence comes from Cylas formicarius, assembly GCF_029955315.1. Taxonomy (NCBI): domain Eukaryota; kingdom Metazoa; phylum Arthropoda; class Insecta; order Coleoptera; family Brentidae; genus Cylas; species Cylas formicarius. The sequence continues at coordinate 13,168,700 of NW_026844352.1, read as the reverse complement.
ACCGGGCGCACTAATGACGGGAAAGAATCTTAATGGAGCTTTTTGTTATTTGTCTAATGGTAATGAAACCAACTAATATTTTTTAGAAAAACCTACTTTTTTTCGCTAACACTCTACTGGGAACAAATAAATTTTTATATTAATGAAATATTAAATTAGAAGGTTTTGCTTCTGTACATTTTTACCTAGTTACTGGTTTTGTTGTGTTATTGATTTGGATTATGATGTTAAACAATCAATTTAGGTAGAAAAAGCTCTCAACAAGATCGCAGTAGGATAAAAACACAAATATATTTGATATTTTGAGAGACTTTCAACAGGACACATTGTTTACACATATTAAACCGTTAAACAAATCTTTTTATATTTTTAACATAGAAAGTCAATTTATTTTCAAATTTTACCTCTAATAAATCACCTCTACCTATACCTCTAGTAAATCATTAAATGCCCTTGTGGCTCTTTTGGCAATTAACAGATAGAAAAAAAACATACCAAATATAGAGTAGAAACTAAATGCCACTAGTGTTACTGACGCTCTCGAAGTTTCAATTTTTTTTAATAAATTCTTTAAAAATTCACACAACAAATTTAAGTCTCACATAAATGTTAACCGAAAGAATAACACGAAATTCCCAAATTTTCTATCACCATTTATACGACTTACTTTCTAAAAAAATAAAAAAACAAGAGGATTCGGGTAGCGATAGCATTCCAAATTTTTTAATCAGAAATAGCTTAATCTACATTATAAAACCGCTGACAACTTATGCATTTGAAAGAATGACGGTGTTCCTTGAATGGAATAATATAGTTTCTTTCAACCAATTTGGATTTCGCGGGTGAACATCGTCTATATTGCCAGTGAAATCGTTTTGCGGTAAGATAATCTCTATCGTCAGACTAATTCGTCTGTAGTTGATATACACTCTATATCAATGATGTAGAAACTATTTCTACAAATCTGACACTTCCATTGTTCTTTCAGATAGGTGCGATCTGTTGAATGACGTCAATAACTGGTTTAACAGTAATAGTTTGTTTTTAAATTCCGATAAGACAACATCTTTAAGAAAACAGAGTAGCTCAATCTGAGGGTGTTAAATGTTTAGGTATTCATCGATGAAGATCTTAACTATAAAAATCAGTGCGAGTTCTTGATTTCTCGGTTGAACTCGAATATTTACATGTTGAGGAATTTGAGCACTATACTGACGGAGTGACAATTATTACAAATATATTACTTTCACATTGAATCTCGTCTGCGATACTGAATAATACTATGAGGTTGGTCTACACAATCGAAACAAGTGTTTTTAGCACAGAAAGGAGCGATTCGTTGTATTGCTGAGTTACACTCAAGCTCTCATTCTTGTAGAAATTGATTTAATACGGTATCCTGACTTTATCAAGTTTGTTTATATTTGAACTCAGTTTATATGTATTCAAAAATTAAAAACAACTTTATTCAAAATAATGATATTCATTCTTTCAACACCAAACAGCAGAACAAAATTCATAAAACTTTTGCCAAATATAAAATTGAAATAAAATGTAATTCTTTAACAACTTTTAAAATAAGATTAAAGCAGTATCTATCTGCATAAACTTTTGATTATGGGATTATAAATTTTTTTTAGTGTCTCTATATATTTCCCATACAAATCCAAATTAAAAATTATTATTATTATTATGCATTAACAATAGGATTTTGCAGTTCTACACTGGTTCTCGTGTCAATTTGACACTTATAATTTTGGTCTCACAGTTTTGCAGTTGATTAGATAAAATTATTCATACGTTAGATTTTTGTTCATTTTTAATAAATATTAATATTAATTTACAATTGTTCAATTTTCATAAGTGGACTCAACTTCCAAGATACTTAGTTCTTTCTATAGCGTGGTTGTGTTAGTTGGTCTGTCATAATCATATAATTTTACTACTTTGTTTTGTAACACTTGCATTCTTTGAAATTTTTGTTTTGCTACCATATAGGTAATAGATATACATATAAAGCGAAGCATAAAAAAGTATTGTAGATCATGTCTTTCGTTTTTTTCGATAAAGGATGTCCACATTTAAATATTGCAGCGATCATAGGTATGTATCGTATCTAGGGGGATGTTACCGTCATAAGTACTTCTTACAAAAAAAAATTCTACCTTATAAGAGAAAAGCGTATCCAAGTATTTTTTTTCAAGATATTCAAATAAAAAATATTGGTAAAAACGGTCCTAGCCCATGTAAAACAATCACCTTGATCCAATAACGCAAAAAAATAGGGTGTGCGATTTAAAATTCTAAAGTTACCGTAGTTTCCGCTCAAACCGGAAGTGCGCCCATTCACCTCAAACCGTTTATAAACATAACTTTCTTGTGCCACGCGGTATATAATCATTAATTATCTTGGCCGTTGGGATGTCTTGCCGAAAATTTACTTACATAAGTTGAATAGAAAATTATTATATCTTTATCTGTGGGTAATTTGTTGTTACAATATCACTTGACAGTTATATTATTTCGCTTCGCCACGAAAGTACATTACGCGATGTAACTTTTTATGAAATTTCGGAAGATTAATTAACTACAGTCGAACAGGATTGGAACAAATCAATAACGGAACGTAAGGTTTTGACATTGACGCAAAAATGACGACGAACGAAAGCTATCGAAGTATAAACGGGGTAAACTCTGAAATTACTTACGCTGACGATATTGAGGTCCTATTAAACTCCAGACGTTCTCGTTCTGAAATAAAAAAAGAATCGTAATTAATTTAATAAAATCTAACTGTTTCGATTGTTGCAGGCTTTTAGTTTTTTTTCTCACTAAACACGTGGTCCAATTGTCTAGAAAATCAAATATTCTAGATTTAGATAGAGGGACATTTCTTTTAAATTTTGTGAACACATAAATCATGTAAACATTTGTACTCGATTTCTCTTTCCTTTACAGACAAAATCGAAATGTATGCAATGAGTTCGATATTCGAAACTAGTAGTTTTCAAGTGCTAAATGAAATGCAATTAATGCACAGCGAATACTGTCCCGACCTTGAATTTGCTAATTGATCCACGCTTCGCCACCATAAATATGTACCATAAAATATAAAGTAGAGGTGTTCGTTAAAACACGTAAATTATCACCGCGATGAGGCAATTATCACGTCCGAATTTCTTTTTTTCTAAACAGGATGCTTCACCTCAAAAGTTCCAGGAAAATAAGTAACGAACATTAAAAATTAAAATTTTAATACTGCCTCAGAAACAAAGTTGTTTTTGGCTCTTAACATATGTTTAGAACCCAAAATATTAATATATAACACAACATACAGGGTGTCTCATGTTTGATGGAAAAAGAGACATTTTGTCACAATGGAAAATAGCAATTTGCTGGCGATATGAGTTTTTTGACCTTCCTCTATCTAAAATATTTTCAGTGTCCCACTGTTGCCGCTTTTTTCGAAAAGTGGCGACAACCTGCATATAATCAGATTTTTCTCTTCACTGTCACTGAAATAGATCCCATATTAAATTATTATTGCTGGCTTGGTATAAATATGTCGAAAACTTAAATTTTGGAAGCAATTAACTTTTCAGTACTTACACAAAAGGAGTTTCTGGCTGAAGCAGTAAGTCATAACTTAGGCCTCAGATGATTGCTTGTCTTGTATCGTAATAAAGATAGTCTGTATTAGTAGATACAAAATATTTATCAACTGCGTTCAGTTAAGACTTATAAAGATGAAGCGATAGTCACCTGTTATACTAGCGTTCGTTAAAATTCGAATTGAGTTATTCTGCTGAGATTTAGAACAACTCTATAAAAGATATGAGACTCGAAGAAAGGACGGTATCATCTCTCAACGCTAACAAGTTGTGTCAATCTTCTTAGCAGAAAAATACTGGAGGACAACTTTCTAGAGTCCATAATAGAGCTATATACCTAATATCTCTACATTCTCACCCAATGTTAGCCTCGAGCTAATCGAGAGAGTAAATCTTTGAGTTATTTTTTCATTGTTATTAAGATCACAATGCTGCAACCACAGAATGGAGAGATCGTTAATGTACATAATAAAAATAGCAGGGGCCCCAAAACGGAACCATGAACGACTTTATATCGACTTTATTTTGGTGAGCAGTCTGTGGGGATCAACAAAGAATTGAATTGAAAGAAATGAATTGCCTAAAAGAGACGGAAAAGTTGTACTTTACTATTAAATAAAAACCCAAGATCATATAGAGAAAGACGTAAGTTATAATCGCACATGAAGTAAAACTTCTTCATCAAGGGAATGGCGAAAAAAGACGAAAAAGTTGTATTATACTACTAAATAAAAACACATATACCTAAGTCACATTCGCTAATGGTATCCATATCAGGTTTCGTACGAAACGCTTGAGTCAAAAAACTTGATCGAAGAGAATTTGTATTTCAAAATCTTAAATGAAAATATTTCTGTAAAATTAGTTCACCACTAAATACATTGATCTATTTATATCTGTGTTTTTTGAAAAACCTTATCTACGTCAATTCATTAAGGGGATCGAAGATTGAAATTGCTGAACAGGCGAAAAAGTTGTAATTTACTACTAAATAAAAACAGAGGACTATATCGACCAAGTTACATTCGTATGTGAAATCTACCTTTTCTATATATCAATATCAGGTTTCGCACGAAACGCTTGAGTCAAAAAACTTGACCGAAGACCGTTTGTATTTGAAGTGACAATTTCAAAATCACAACTCAAAGTATCCTTGTAAAATCAGTTCAGCATAAAATTCGTTTGTCTATTTAGATCTGTTGTAGTACTATCATGTACATTAAAAAGGTGTGTTTGAACAAAGATATTTATATTTTTTCCTACATGAATCGTAGAATGAAGACATGTAATCGTATCGTATAATTAAAAAATATTCATAGACCAAAATAAAAGACTTCTCTTACGACAATATTAATTCGGCCATATTCAAAGATTTTACATTAGATCACAATCTCCTTTTTATCTATGCACTAACGAAATGGAGAACGTGTGCGACTAAGTTTACGCTCTTTAAACGAAACGGCTTGAAACGATATTTTGCTCTGTTGTTAACGATTTTAGAGAGTCCGGTTTTGATTTTGTTCACAGTATGCGCTGACCGTGAAAAACGGATCACGCGCGTTTAAACGCCGAAGTAAAATTCCGATTTGATTCCGGCAAATCGCGTTTCATTATTTCGCAGTTTTTCAGTGATTCAAATAGGCGAATGCTCAGTGAATCTATCTACCAGGCATCCGGACGACCAAACGTGATGGAAGTAGACAAAGATAATCGTGGGAATCGCCCGATGCGACTTTACACTAGGATATTACTCCGCGGGTAGACCGCAGTCGACGGTCATCCAAACAATAATTTATATCGCCCTTTTATGCTGTTCACTTCACCAACGCCGGCCGGTGTCACCCGCCAATCGACCGTCTAGCATGACATAATTATATATAATACATAATATTGATTTAAAGTTTCCTACAATACTTTTTAGGAGGGCTATCAATACGTTTTTGCAAAAATGTAAACAAAAAATCAGTCATTAATGTGGCTTCAGCTTTAACTAGAAAATGTAATGTAATTGTTGAAATTAGCTACATAAATAGAAGAAACATTATTTTAAACTTGTTATTAGGTAATTGTCTATACCGATAAATATAGGGGTAATTTTACATTATTTTTTTACTCACGACTTAAATTATTTATACAACAGACAAAACACTCCAAGCATATTTAAAATTACACTTAAATGAAACCTTGCATTGAAAAAATACACAATACCATGGTGAAATTGAAATAAAACGTGTTGTTTTTTTCATTTATATTTTAACACCGACCTACCGAGATTATTAAATTCATTTCTTCGACTTAAAATATTTATACTTTCTGGTCCATCGCAATATATTTTATTTTTTAAGGAACCCCACAAGAGACTTAAATCAGGTCTATTCGACGATCATATAAGAGTGCCATGCAATATCAGGTGGCGGAGCACACAAGTTTTTCTCGGAGGTGTTACACTTCATTCTGATGTCTTCAAAAATTACTTTTATCGGCCGCATCAAACATGAAGAAACCTACGTCCTTGTATTTTTACAGCTTGTGTTTTGCGGGCATTTTTAATGGTCCAATAATGCTTATTTTTCGAGTTGAACGTCCTTGCAGTAGTGACGGTCGATTCATTAGTAAAAATAATTTTGTTAATACGAGACTATATGTAATAAACCACTCACGGCGGTAAATTTACATTACAAAATTTCCTACGGAAAAAGTATAATTACATGCTGAACTTAGAATTTCAGGAAAAACGTAGGTTTACTTATTCATATGTGGCACACATGAGAAAATATTTTTTTTTTTTATTCAGATAGTACAAGAGTAATGAAAAAGGTATTCACTATAAAAGGTGTTCCAATGTACTGCTTGGTGTAAGTTTTGTATAATTGTGAACAATAAATATCATTGTGAGTTAAAAAAAAAGATGGTTACCAAAAATTTTCAATTAAACATCATAAGTTATAATAAATAAAGGCATTCATGAAGCCTTGACGGTGTCAGATACCGGAAATACAGCTAAAGTAGCCGCAGAAATAATGTTGTGCAAAAAAGCATACATACGCAGCAACATTTAATATGTTTCCAAGATATAGGCCACTGTTTTGAAATAAAAACTTGAAGATCAATAAGCGATGAAATCAGATATTGAACACCTGATCGTAATAAACAATAGAAAAGGTGCCATCGCTTAGGCGACGCCATAATGTTTTGCGTTTTGTTTTGTAGTTGCTGGTTCCTGGAACCTGCCAATTTTGTTGTGACTTATTACAACAAGATTTAAAATTTTCTATTGGCTGAGAAGTATTCCACTTAATAAGTGCTAATTTACAGGTGGAAGGGATTGAGCCATTCCAGATTAATGTACAGTAGCGTCTCTCAAACCATATCGTTTTGGATTTTGATGGACCTTCCCTCAAAAAGCAAAGCAAAAGCAATTCCAACAACCATTTCATAGTCATCTCGATAGTCATATGTTTTTACAGGGCCAGATGTCGACCACGAACAAGCTTCCTACGAGTATATTACTAATTTCTCCATTATTTCGCTTGGAAATCACTTGTAATTAGACGCAAAAGAAATTGCAAAAATTGTGTAAAATAGTTTTATAAATACAAGAATCATTAAACAAGAAGCTGCAAAACAAACCCTTAACAAAACTAAGTTGTTCCTATTTTGATTACGTTGAAAAGGGAGTAGAAGAAGATGAAACCAATACAATAATTGATTGATAATTTGTATGTATTTAGCGTCATCGTATTTTCTGTTAACATTAATGTGGATTTTATTATACCTAAATAAATATAATATGATTTTTGATTTTTATATTTTTAGAAAAGCTTGAAAATCTGTTTTATTGCCGTGGGCAGGTTGTTTCGATAGTTGCCGTCAAAATCCAAGACTACTACTGGAGAAACGATCAGAATTTCGATCGGGAAATAACTGCGAGAGTGCTCTCGCCGGACGATTTATTCAGAGCTGCGGATGAAAACAAAATCTCGGTAGTGGTGTTACTAGATCATTAAATCGTAATCCAGACAACCTCTTACAAACCTTTCACATGTTCACATATGTTCACTACAGGTTGCCGTTTGAGTGCCGCAAGGCAGCATCTCGGATTCTCTTTTGTTTACTATTTATACTACTCAGTTTCACATGTCGCTAAATCACCTTAATTATGCTGACGAAACCCAACTATACACAGCTTTCAATGACAGTGCCATTCAGCAAAGTAATGAAGTGATAAATGACAATTTCAATAACTTCTATAACATGGATAAGGATCATCTACTCAAAATGATTCCTACTAAATCAGCTGCTGTGATTTTCGGAAACGATGTTCAAGTTGAAAATTCAAAAAATCAACTCTTGCTAACTTCTGCTGCTTGCCTGGGTTTATTCTTGGATCCGAAACTACGTTTCTGTCAGCATGTAAGAGGAAAGCTTATGGTACTTTAAAACTAATTCTTATAGATACTACTTATCACAAAAGATCAAGAGGCTGCTTTGCGATTCTATGGTGTCGTCTCAGCTGAACCACTGTTCTAGTTCTTGACGCAGAAGTTAAAGGACGTATCCAAAAACTTCAAACCTCAAAGAAAGCCAAAGAATTTCAAATTTTCTCAAAACCGCTGGTTGGCTCAATATGCATAATAGATTGAAGGTGCATATGGCGTTTTTTTTTCAAGATCAATAAAAATAAGTCGCCTGGCTATCTGTTTAATAAAATTTCCTTTAGAGCAAACGTCCATAGGATTAATATACTAGTTAACTCTCTGGCACGATCTAGTCTCAGTGGTGCCTACTATGCATTAAGAGCTAAGTTTAAAATTAATCTTCTCCAACGTCAACAGTAGTGTTTTGCAATACTTGTTCGTTGTTGTTCAACTTTTCCTAATCTTCTCCTTTTATCCCTACCTCTTCCTCTTGGATCTATTGTAACTTTTCATGTTGTCAGCAATAAAGGTTTTTTTATCTATATACTTGTGTACCTTTAGTTGTGGTTGACAGCATTCGACAAATTACATCATGTTTAAGAACCTTAGCGACCGTTAACCCTTGCGATATGGTAACTTGCCAGCACCAATGAATTACCCGACGCAATAACGGCTAAACGGTGTGCACAAAAGTGCACAAAAATTAACAATTAATCCTGTTCTATGGAGTTTTGTGCCAAACGACGCCACGTGATATTTGAAGCAACGTGCGCCACCGGTCGATATAAACACCTGTTCTAGACCACCTTCGCCTGCAGGTGAACAGGCCGACTTACAGCTGTTATTGCTTCTGAAAAACGCTGTGTCTGCCTCGTGGGCTGCGCAGCAATTACGTAAATAATTATCTATTAGCGTTAATAATTCATGCACCAGAAATGATTTTGCAACTTGAAGCAGTGCGAGAAAATAGGATAGTTCTTCTTCGTTATGCCATTTGAATTTAGAAATATAGTACTAGTACAAGAAAACTAACTAAAACTTGCAATCTCTAAATCTATTAAAAAAATTACTTTCTTTGGCAGCCTTGCTGTAGATATAGTAACCTAGCAATTTTTTGAAAATGTCGAATCAAAACCCAAAAAGCAGTTGGGTTTATACCTCTTCAAAAGGCAAATTTGCTAGTTCGGGAGCTACCAGTTATTCGACAGCCACGGCTACTGAGGTCTCAAAAAAATCTGTTGCCATCAGCGATTAGCTTGCAATATGTTACGAATTGCACGTATACGGCTAATATTAATTAATATAATAAAGCGTACAATAGTTCCTATCGTTTTTTGCCTCCAGGATTTGATTTAACATAAATTTGCAATTTAGATCATTAAAATCAAAATTTCTAACTCACAAGTTTTAAATCTAAGGCTTATTACACTGCATACCCAACATTTAATTTAGTTCAAAATTGATGGTTTCCATCTTCTAACAGAAGTATGTAGGACCGACTGAATACGAAACGCCGTTTCAATATTTATTAAAAATTTCAATATTTGCCTGATTGTTATACATGGTGTTTTCTAATTGAATATCAATAATTCAGCGGGCGATTTTGGGTCCATTTTAAAAAGAAGTCCTCATATGAACATATGTCCTAAACGTCTTAACCGGCTAGTAAAATTTTCAAAAATATTTTCTTTTATGCCTATAATACCATTTTAAATATTTTAATAAAATTGTGACCGGTGTACAGAATTTCACAGATCTATTTTGGCAGATATTGATGGTAAGGCACTGATTTCTCTTAAAATAAAAATTATCCACACCAACCCCTAACATTTCTAAAGAAATTTAATTTCATCAATTTTTTCAATCTGATGTACGGTTTTCGCTTAAAAAATAAAAACCTCTTCTCTGCATGGTCATAACAATAGTATCGTTAATTTGACAGCATGCAGAGAATAGAATTATTATCATTATTATTATTTCTTACTTAAGTAATTGTCTATCTATTTTATTAAAAAAATCGAAGTACAAATAAGTAAACTTAAATAAATAAAATAAATTTAAATAAGAATCGTTTATAATTTATCTTCTTAGGATGTTGTGTTATTTCATTAAAACTGAAAAAGTAAAAAGAACAGAACTCTCTTCTTTTTTCTGGATTACACTACTAGATACTTTATTTTAGAAAGATATTTTATTTTTCAAAAAAAAAGTTCTCGATTTAACCCGTAGAGTGGCGACGTAATAAAACAAAATATTATTTGTTCATAGGCAGTCAGTCATGCCATCCATTTGCTTAAAAAAATTATGACATATGCATTCATTTATGAGTAGATTTGATGCCTAATTATTTTTTTAGTCCGTCGCACGGGTTTCACTTAAAAATCAAAGCTAATTTCTCTGCATGCTGCCATATTAACGAGAAATTACATTCCTTTAGAAATGGTTGCAGATTGCCAGAATAATTTTTATTTTAAGAGAAATAACTGGCGTCTGTCGGACAAAATAGACAGGTGAAATTTCGTACGCCACCACCGATCTATTTAAAAAAAAAGTGGTACATTAAATAACGCCTCTTGAAACATGGTACATGTGCGTCAATTTCATTAAAATATCTGACACCACCCTGTATCACAAAAGTTAAGACATTTAGGACATATGTTCATATGAGGTCTGAACCAAAAGTTATCTTACCTTATCTTACATGGAATAAAACAATTAAATTCATGAGACATAAAAATAAACATTTTTTTTGGGTATTGCTTATTTATCACCTTTAATTTTCCTGTAAATGCGATGAGATACAAAAAAAAAGAATAATTATAGTCGTGACATCGCGGCTATAACAAAACTTACATAAACCACCGCAATCTGCAGCGTCAATTAAACTGTTTGTCGATAATTTTAATTCACAGATTTTAATTTGCTGAACAATCAACAAACTCGTATTTAAATTCAGTAATAAAAATGTTTCACGAACCTTTCAACATTTTTTTTATATAAAATTTAATTTTTCACAAATAAAAGAGTTTCGCCAACCATCCTCTTGGTTTCTTCAGAGCTTAACTGGAACTGGCTCGCATTTTACTCCGTACCTGCTTATATATTGTTTCAGGAGGGTGGACCTAAATGAGAGTTTCAGTCAAGCACTGAAGAAGCCAACAGGATGATTGGCGAAACGTTAGCTAGTTCGACTTAACAAAAACCGACGCAGGAGGAATCCAGAAGTTTTATAAAAAATAAGATGAACAATCTGGCATTTTATTGCCTACATGCCATCACAAATCGTAGCGACTATAGAAGACACAATCTATGAATGGTGGTCGGTATATAATTACTGAACCAGTCTACTAGTTTTCATCCACAAATACATCAAAAGATTTAAACAGAACTCTGATATTCATTGATAAAATACTCAGAAAAAAACATCTACGTGATTAATGGTAATAGTCATTCTTTGCACATAAAAGAAGTCACAATTTTTGGCGAAGTCAAAGGGTGAAAGTGACATGATAATTTCTACACTGTTAAAGAGTTTTTACAATTTTAGAGAATAAATAAACAACTGTACTCCCTATGTTCTATACACATATACATGTGTATACAAAATTCTATGCAAGTTTCTTAAGATCTGGGGCTGCTGAGGTTTTAAAAAAGTTAAACAGAACTCCAGAAAATATTGCAATATACTCATATAATACGGGCTAACGTTAGATCCAAATAAGTCGTCCATTATTTACCTCGGACCTTTTAAAGATTGGTCTAGCGCAGGGGTTCCCAATCTTTTTTATCCCGCGGCGCAGTTACAAATTTAGTACTTTATCACGGCGCCCTGCTCTTTAAAAAAGAAGAAATAGGCACCTATAATAATTGTTTATGATAGTAGTTAGGTTAGATAGGATTATAAATTAAAACACTTACAATCAAACAGACTTTTTAATATTATAAAATAATTAAAACTGGAAATAACTTGTGTATTTCTTAAGTCTTATGAAAAACAAAAATAAAATATGTACGATTGTCAGTCAAATCAATGTGATGGGTGAGCTTGGTGATATGCACACAGTTTTTCAAAGCGGGGAATAAGACTTGACACTGCTACTCTCATTTCTTTCTCCACATTGATTCTCGAGCGATATTTGTTCTTAATTACAGCTACAGCTGAAAAACCAGACTCGCATAAATATGACGTTGCAAACGGAATGAAAATTCTTAAAGCTTTTGAAGCTAAATTTGGATATTCATTTTGAATTGATAACCAAAACTCCAACAAGTCGGAAGTGATGAATCTAGTTTTAAGACTGCTGTCGCAAGAGAGCTCAATGAGACTCTCTTCATCTTGTGATGTGAACCCTGGTGGAGCTTGTGCGTGGAAAGGATCTTTGATCCATGCAAATTTTTCAACATCATCATCTTTAAAGTACGCCGAAAACCATTCGCTGAGCTTCAATAGGTGTTCCGTGAAGAGGGCAATCAGGTCTGGTGAGACAACCAATTCATTAGATGCCGCATATTTATACAGCTGCGGGAAGCAATCTTGACCGCCGCCTTCATTCATTTTATTTATCCACAACTGTAGTTTCTTTTTAAATGCCGCAATTCTCTCCGATAGTTTCAGAATGTGCGTGTTATTACCTTGCAAAGACAGATTCAAATTATTTAGTTTCTCAAATATATCGCACAAATATGCTAGTTTTAACAAAAAGTCTGGTTCAGTAAAATATTTGGCGCTTTCATGACGTTCTTGCTGTAAAAAAGTTCGAATTTCTTCGTGTAATTCGAACACACGAAATAAAACATTTCCACGTGATAGCCACCGTGAATTGCAATAATACAGCAGGGCCGTATGCTCAGCCCCCATATCCAAGCATAGTTTTTTAAAAAGTCTGGCCTTAAGAGGCCTAGTTTTTATGTAGTTTACTACGTTAATTACAGATTCCAGTACTTGGTTAAGTTCGGAGCTCATAGATTTTGATGCAAGAGCTTCTCTATGGATGATGCAATGGGTCCACAAAGCATTCGGTGCTTTTTTACGAATAAGCGCTTGTACTCCTCCATACCTGCCAGACATGGATCGAGCGCCATCAGTACAAATACCAATACACTTTTCCCAATTCAAACCATTTTCTACAAAAAAATTGTCAATAATTTCAAATAAGTCTTGGGCCTTCGCACTTTCGGTAATGGTTTTGCAGAATAACAGATCTTCGACAATAATATTGTCAGTCAGAAAGCGTACGTAGCAAATAAGATGCGCATCATTATTACTGTCAGTAGCCTCATCAAGTTGCAAACCAAAATAATTGTTTTTGATTTTTTCTATTAATTGGTAATTGAGATCCTCAGCTATGTCATGGATTCTTCGACCGATCGTGTTGTTAGATAAGGGTACCTTGGAAATTAATTTTCCTGCCGATTCTCCAACCATAATGTTTACCATGTCGAGAGCAGCCGGTAGAATAAGCTCTTCTGCAATAGTATGAGGTTTTTTGCATTTTGCCACCCTGTATGCTACCTTGAATGATGCTAACAGTGCGTTGTTAGGTACTGAGGCTTGCTGAGTGAATACGTTTTTTGTTTTATTTAAATTTTGTAATTTTCGGTGAAAAAAATCACGCGATTTTTCAACCATAGTTGGATGAATTGTCTCAAGATGTCGCTTTAACTTACTTGGAAGCATACTTTCGGATGACAATATTTTTAAACAAAGCACACACTGCGGTCTTTCTTCATTATTAACTTCTATTGAAGTAAAACCAAAGTCCAAATAGCTATCATCGTATTTACGATATTTCCGCTTCTTTGCTTCCTTGCCATTACTAGTTGATGCATTATCACTGTCATTTGGACTGCCAACTTGTTTATTTAATAAAAATCTGTCCATTTTGCGTGAGATATTTGACGAAAAACAAAGCGAAAGAAAACACTATGACACGTCCGTCCGTCGCAGCTCGCCCGATGCTACTAAAGACTTAGGAGGGGGGGTAGGGTATCAGGGCGGCGCGGGCGTAGGTTTTTTGGCGAGTGAGAAACGCCGCGACGCGATGGTTAGTAGGTAACTATGTTTTTATAGATGCGAGGGCTCAAATAAGGTACCCGCGTATATTTGTTTCGGACATGTTTCGGATAATGAATGATGATGGACTTACGGCGCCCCTCTTTACATTCTACGGCGCACCAGGGCGCCGCGGCGCACACTTTGGGAACCCCTGGTCTAGCGAACTTCCCGACATTTTAATCAATAATGTTAAAATTTCGGTTGTTTCCAAATACAAAAACCTGGGTGTTATTTTTAATAATCAAATTTAAGGCTTATGTTTCTAAAATTATACAAAAAGGTTATTGTAACTTAATTAAGTAAATAAAAATAAACATATTCTTTACCGAGTGAAAAATAAAGGCGTTTTTATTTATTTCATTCTTTATTTATGTTTCTGTGTTAGTCAATGTCTTTAATATCTTTATATTTCCTGTCTACTTTGCAGTAGCGCTCGGAGCTAACAAAAAAAATTAATTTGAATATAGTTTTCAAAGAACAAATAAAATGAAAATGCTATTTAACATATTTTAGTATGCTGTAAAATCTTTTGTATTTATAAAATGGCGTTGCTGTGCGTTTTTCACGGGAACTTCTTTAAAATTGGAAAAACGCGTTATTTATACGACAAAAAAAACGTTCTAAACATTACATTTGGTTCCAAAATAAACTTATAGGTCTGGAGCGGATAGATATCCGATGGACAACCAGTCATGCTTTTATGGCGATATTTACATACAAAAGCCTTTTGTAAAAGATTACGTGGGATTGTTAAACGTTATTAATTGATGGAAAACAATACTCGACCGCTGCGTCGCGGTTACCTTGCCCGTTAATCTACAGTCGTCGCTCGCTCTAATAATGCAGTCGATGCCGGCGGCCATTGTCGATAAAAGATAAACGCACGTTCGCAAGCTGGAAAATTTATTTACTCGTCTATTTTGTAAACAAAATCGCATTCGAAATATAAACTAATTTCAATTAATGTTTCCGGAAATAAGCCAAAAATATCGAAACCGTCAAAACGTCGTCAGAATATTTGTACCCATAACATCACGATAGAAGATCTTTTACAATGTGTCGATCTGATTTAAAATATTGTATAAATAAGTGTTTGTCACCACTGAGTATGGGCTAGTGCCCTTGGGTGTTCGGCCTGTCGAATATATACTGAATCTGTATTTTCAAATTAAAATTCCAAAATTTTTATGCAATTTGCGAGTTAATTTTTTTGTCTATCAATTCAGATCATATTCCTAACGTTATTACATATTGCAAATATATTTCAACGAGTATATTTTAATCCTAGAAAGAAACGCAATTTTATAATAATATAATGTGATTTATTTTCCTTTTGTCCTTAAATCTTTTTCTATTGCAATACGAAATGACAACATACTTTTTTAAAACAATAAATTAAAGTGTGATTATCAACCAAAAATATAAAATAAATAACAGTCGTTTTATGCAGCTAAATTCAATGAGCAAAGTTTATTATAAAAATTGACGTTTTTTAAAAATAGCTAGTTTTTTAACGGACGAATATTGAATATGCAAAAAATAAAGTGCATATTTTTTAATAACCCAATGGAAAATTTGACCGTGAAAACCGAATATATCTTGACCATGCGTAAAAAAATACTTAAAAAAACAAAACTTGAAAAAGTTTTAGGACCAGGCCCCCTATTTACCAAGTTGTTTAATTATGCAACCATGCATATTTTCTTGAGTGTTGAATAAATGGAGGTAAATTTGCTAACAAGTGTAAAAAAGCTCCATTGATATGTGTTAAAAGTCAAATTAAATTAAATTAATGTCAAGATCTTAAATAGAAGAAACAGAAGAATAAAGTCATAAATTTAGAAAAGCGCTCGAATAAAAAATAGAAGGTATAAAATAAATTTAATAAATCGATATTCCAGGTGAGGTAGCTAACTTCAAAATTGATTTGTTATTAGTTTAATTTATTTAATTATCATTTATTATGTTGTTTCTTATTATTATTAGAATTGGGAAGGAGTACCCTCCTGGATAGGGAGAGCAAATTTTGTTAAGGTAAGGGCAGGTAAACTGCTAGTAATTATTTGAAATTAGTTAGTTTCAATTTTTAATTTTACGTATACCGCAGAAATTTTATTGCTTTTAATATAGTTTAATTCTTTATGCGAACAAATTTTAACCAGAATATTTCATGGGTTCTGATTTGTAATTTTTTTCTTAAATTATCAACAAAAAGGGGAAAATGGGCAATCTACAACAACAATCGACTGGGAAGTATCCACATTTTCGAGATTTCGTTATTAATGAACTTGAACATATATAGTCGTTTTCTATAACAATTACAGAGTGAGATTTAAAATATAGTTGCTCATTATTGACGCTATTTGAACAGTATATCTGAATTATGAGATTATAAACTCGATTATAAACAACAATTTATTTTTGAAAAGAAAAATAAATATGTGTAATAAAGTGCTGGTCGGTTAATTTTAGCTTTTGTCTTGGTTGAGTTTTTAGTTCAACTGTTCTGTATAAGCAACTAAATATTTAAAGCTAAATATTTTAGACAATCAGAAATAAAATCAGCTGTTAAAAACAACATAACCTCAAATTGTAAAAAATTCGTTATTGGAAAATGTGTTATGTGCTGCCAGTATTAAAGTGAATTTCTGTTAATAGAATGGTTACTTGAATTCTGTTTATTTATATTAATTAATTATTTAACTAATATTTTTGCGCTTTAAATTCAAACATAAAACATAAATCAGAAGAGAAAAAGACGTTCAATTTTGTTAAGCGGCGACAATTAAACGATGTAGTTTCAAATGAAATCATAAAATTAAAAGCACTCGAAGTTATATTAAATAATGGACCTACACAGTTTAATTAATAAAAGAAATAAGCAAAAATATTTTCCAAACTGTAAGTATTTTTATACTGCTTTTTTCTCTATAAGCAACTTTTCCTAATAAGAAACTTTTGTATTGAAATTTGTTTCAATGAGTTGCTTATTTATTGCGTTCACTGTATATTAAAAATATAAATACATAGGAATATATCAATACTTCTCGACTATGGGCAATTCTTACACTGACTTTTATCCATGTAAAGCTCCAACATCGTGTACAAACGTGTTAATACCATACCATTTTTTTCATTATTTATTTAATCAACAGAAAGTAGGATAGTTTCATTTCTGGTAGCAACGGATATAAAGACTCGAAAATGTAGGTCTTTAATGCAATCCACTTTTTCTACCTACGGTGCCTAAGTTCCTGTCAGCTGTTCCCGTTCGGGTTGCTTTTAATAAATCCTAGCAGATGCGCCGAGGACGGTCTGCCGCCGCCACACGGACATCGTCTTGGCTAGGCCGAGACGTGACAACGTCGCGTTTTTATGCTACTGCGCAGGTGAAACGGTATCGACGGTGCGGCGTTGCCGTCGTTAAATTTTAATCATTTTTCCTAATGTCAAAACATTGTTATTGTAACCTTTGCGGTCCTCAAGAAATCATTTATGTCTAAATGTTTGACACTAATTAACAATTTTCAAAGTATAACAATTTTGCACTACCTGATTTTATTTACTATTATGTTAACAATAACGGTGGGTAAGTGGTGTCCCATTATAAATTACTAAATGGACAACTTTGTTAATACTGATCCCACGATGAAGTTAGTTGGAGCAATTTTCCTAAACATTCCAATTCTGCAATCAAAAATATAAAATAAAAATTTTATTTGTCAAATTTTGACCGGTCGACTTTTTTTTTTAATTGAATACCCTCCAGATCTTACTCAACTTGAAACCTTTGTGTGGGGATTCCTAAAATGAAGAGTATATTGAAGGCCGGAAATACAAAACAGAGTACGAGAAGAAGTTGAAGCTCCAAATGGATAATCGGAACTTCTTATAAGGTGTATCGAAAACCTGGTGGGCAATTCGAACATTTTTGGAGAAAAAAATTTAGAATTATTACACAATAGAACACAATAGAAAGAAAAATCATAAAACAAATAAACTTTTAAATATATTTTAAAAACACAATTAATTTAGTTTTCATAACTACTTATTGACTACCTTACATTCAATATTAGATAAAATGCGCTATATTTTAAAATCTGTCAAAAATAACCTTAACAAACAAGTCAAGCGAAAAAAGCAATCGCTTCAAACATTCAAATATTTTTTATTAATTGAACTGAGGTGGCTTTTACTTGATGAAAATCCATTTATCAAAATAAATAAGAACTAAAAGTTCAGATTTTCACAAAATTATATATTATGACATGACAATTGTTTCGACAACACCGTGACATTTGATAGAGACACGGTGTTGTCGAAACAACTGTCATGTCATAATATATAATTTTGTGAAAATCTGAACTTTTAGTTCTTATTTATTTTGATATTTTTTATTGCACAATCGAAAGGTTTAGGAAAAATGCTCCAACTTTATTCGTTTGGTAATTTATAATTACACAAATCAATATTTATTACTAAAGCAGGACATTTTGATTTTGAATATTGGGGATTGGAACACTGCATTTTTGACGTGGAAGCCATAGAAACCATAGCAATAGATCCTAAAATGTCACAGCCTAAAATTTGTAGAATATTCCGAGTATCCTTTATCCATAATTGCAGATCTCCATCTTCCATTACGCTTCAAACTACATACAGTGAATACGATTTGTGATGGCATAGTCGACAATAAAATGCCAGACAGAATAAAATAGATTGTTTGTCTTGCTTCCACTTATACCTCAACAGATGTTGTTCCGCCCTAAATGTCTATCTCATCAATGCAAGACAGCCGTCACTAATATTACTTGGGAGTATGAGAGACAGAATCAGTTGTACTTGGCGTTTATTAATTTTACTAGTACGCCAATACCCAGAAATGGATTCATGTGTTTTCTATGTAATAATAGAACAGGCTGTTCCTCAATGATATGCGAATATTTAAGTAGGTGAATCTATATGAAAAAATGATGATAATTTGTTAAATAAATTATTGTCCGAAAATTCTGCCCAGCATTCGTTTATATTTTCTGTATATGTTTTACAACTGATCCAATTTTTTTGGTAACTGTCTGGAGAGCTGCCTTCCAAACAGATACTACTGCAGTATCCTCACAATATTTTTATTAAAAAATATTTTGCACTTATCCCACACCAATTTTATGGCGTCAAATATACATTGGTGTAAGGAAGCAATCTTAAAAGTTGATGACCAATTATTTCGTATGTAGCATACGGCAAGTTTGTTTTGTAATTTTTGACAATTTTTAACAATTCACATTTTAGACCATTTTTTGGGTAATTCATCCGCTTACTGCGCAGCCAACTAATAATTTCTTGTCTTGTAGATGCATTTGGTACACTTTCACTAAGGCTAGAATGTTATCACCCCCGCGTTAATTTAAGGACAATTCAGAAGTAAAATCAGCTGTTAACAAAAACATAATCTCAAATTGTAAAAAATTCTATTATTGGAATGTTTGGGTTTTGTGCTCTCAGTATTGAAGTGAATTTCTATTAATTAGAATAGTTACCTGAATTCTGTTATTATAATTTTTTTAAATAGACTATAAAGAGTTAGCAAGAAGATCACTGAAATAATCATAATCCGAATTTGACAATTTTGATTTTTTATTGAACTAAGCTTCTTTCCAATACAGTTTATTCCGACAAATGGTTAAAACGACGCCCATTTTCGGTAAATCTCGTAATATAAAGTTAAAACTTTAAAAATTCGTTGTATATTGGCTTTAATATCACTTCAAGAATCAAAATGAAATCAATATTTCGACAGTTATAACAGTGTTTTACTCGCCATGTCAAGCAACAGAAATATCCAGTATTGAAACGACCTACAGGGAAATCAGTGACAATATTTGGTAATTCAAAAAACACAAAACAATAATTTCAAAAATACCTTAACCATCAAACAGGTTTCCGGCTCTCGGAATGAATTGAACAAGTTTTTCGAGATTAGATTAGATTTTAGATTTCATGGAATGGTTTCTAAGTTTTAATAATATGCCGATGCAATGCATTTTCGGCAAGTACAGTGTCTACAATTATGAAAAATAAACATTCAGTTATCACCGCAATGGAAAGTTTTGAAGAAAACAAAAAAAATAACATTACACTAATGGATTGTGTTGACGACGTAACTACCGCATGGAATATCGACGTTAAGCCTGAAAGAATTTCCAATTGTTTTAAAAAAGCCGGTTTTGAGATTGAGATTGAGATGAGATTCCATTGGTTTTCCTAAGTGAACGCCTGAAAGAAAAGAGTGAAGACGAAATCCAAATAGAAATCGAGTTTAAAGCTTGGACAAACATTAGAGGTATAGCAGAAGGTAGCACCATCAACGATTTTATATATGTGGATGAGGATATTGTTACTTCGGAGTTTCCTACTGGTGAAGATATTATCGAGTCTTGCAGATCCGAACAGGGTACAATTAAACATCGAAGATGACTGCGAAAGCGACACGATGGAGGAGGATTTGGAAGATGATTCTCAGCAACCACCTTCAAATGAATTGGTTGAAAATTCGTTGATTATCTTGCGTTCCTATTTGAAAACCAGTGAATACACAACCGATTCCCTCTTTGATTGTTTAAATAAAATTGATGCTTTTGTTGAAAACCAAAATAAGAAATCCGGTCGTCAGTTACAAATAACTGGCTTTTTTCCAATGAAAGAGTAAACTTTAATATGTACATACATATGTAACTATATGTGCATACATGCTATATTTATATATACTGCGTATATATACAATACATTTGTATGTACATATATTATGTAAATACCTACATACATATGTACTACTATTTAATAATTTTCGTTTTTTGTTCGAACATCATAGATATTAGGGCATTTATGTAACGTATAACCCATTTTTAAAAATAAATGAATAAATGTTCATTCACAAAAAAGTACATGCATTTGTGGTTTTTATTGATAAGTCTTGCTAACTCGAAATTTTCATGTGTCAAATCGCAGTTCAGCTTATCGAAGTTCGACTGTATATGAAACGGCTGACTAATTAATGACCAAAATTTCTTTTCGGTAGTACGACCGGCATCTCTTGGATTTTCTACGGACTTATTGAACGACCTTCGCATGTTGCGCACTGGATCCAAAAATAACTGCGTTGTAACTTTCGTAACCTTTTCATAAATAAATAAAACAGGTGTTAAGGAATACGACCTACAAATTTCCGCCGAAGAATCAAAATCGGACGACATTTGACAACACCGGGAGGTATACCTCGGTTCGGGTACCGCCACAGAAATCCACCGCTCGCTGAAACGGTTTTCACTACGGGTGCTGCCGTACCTTCCTCGTTTCCTTTGTTTCCGACTAGTTA
This sequence comes from Cylas formicarius, assembly GCF_029955315.1. Lineage (NCBI taxonomy): Eukaryota > Metazoa > Arthropoda > Insecta > Coleoptera > Brentidae > Cylas > Cylas formicarius. The sequence continues at coordinate 13,147,244 of NW_026844352.1, read as the reverse complement.
CCTCGTCTTCCGCTCGCCACGGGTTGTTGACACACACACACACACAGACAGACCTAAGCGTTTCACTTTGACCATCGCGCAATTGTGGATACGTAGCGGGCGCGGTTGATATTAGGAATACCTAGTGTCTCTTTCGGTCGTCGGGTCAGATACGTTAAAGCCTTTGCTTATACCACGGCCATCAAATTAAAATTATTTTGATTAGTTTTGCTTATGTTGTTTATAAATAGAAAATGCTGACGTTTCGCCAATCATCCTGGCTCGCAGTCTACTCTGTACCTGCTTATATATTCTTTTAGGGATGAGTTAAAGGAGGAGCATCAGCATGATGACTGATTCCCATATTGGTGAAAGGTATAAAGGTAAAGGTGAGCAGTTGCCGAACACAATTATGAAACCGAACATTAAATGTTATTTGATAAAACTAAAACTCTTCCAAATAATCAATTTTAAAAATCCCAGAATCTATATAAATCCATAAGCAACCAGACAATCTTAACCGCGACTCAGGTCAGGTCAGGAGATGTTTATGCCCCTACTTTAGATCCGCCCACCTCAAACAATATATAAGCAAGCTCTGAAGAAGCCAACAGGATGATTGGCGAAACGTTAGCAAGTTATATTTATGGAAAACCGAGGCAGGAGGGATCCATAAGTTTTGTTAATTCCACAAATAATGATGTGATATTCCTAAACCGCCTCTTTGAAATTTTACCACCCTAATTCCAAAAATTTTATATATATATATATATATATATATATATATATATATATATATATATATATATATATACCACCATATATATTTTACCACCCTAATTCCAAAAATATATATATATATATATATATATATATATATATATATATATATATATATATATATATATATATATATATATATATATATATATATATATATTACTGAGTAATCAATTATTCTCCTTTATTGGTACCAAAAACTTACTTTAAGAAAAATGTTATTTTACCGATTGTTGGTTTCTTAATGCGAAAGAGAAAGTAATACAATGTAAATTTACAATGACAATTTAGCAAAGACTGCAAGAGTTTTTCCAATTTATAAATTTGCATGTAATTATAGACAGAAGCGGCTTCTCAAAGATAATTGAACACGTTGACATAGAACGCAAAGTATATACAGGGTGGCAAATTTTAGTGCTACAGTAGACTTATTAGTAGACTATTTAACAACTCATTTATACAAAGCTGAGATGGTAATTACAGTGTTTGTCGACGTACAGACGATGTCGATAGTCATGAACAAGTTTGCGAAAATGTGATTTCGATGAGTCGTTGTCCAATTTATCAGAACATATTTGTTGGACAAAATAAAGTACGTTAATGTTATGAACGTAAAATATGAAACTGGGACTAATAAATGCGGAGTGCCTCAGGGATCTATATTAAGAACCACTGCTGTATTGTCTTTTTGTTCTAAACAGCCAACAAAATATTACAAATGGGTGTTACATCAAAACTCCAAAATTAATTTAGAGAAAATTAAATACATAATCTTTAAACAAAAAAATAAACCAGCAGATCACTGCGACATCAAAATTAACGCTGTGTCTCGAACAAGATTGATTCAATTAAGTATCTGGGTCTCACCCTAGATGTCAAAAACAGAACAATTGGTGTAATAGTGGCTACATTTGGATATAGAAAATTTTTAACAAAAAATGTAACATATATAATAAATGTTTAACAAATAATATAATAGTATATAATGGTTGTTTTTTTTTGGATGTATAGAACTTTAAGTTGGCATTACTGTTCAAGATGGCGACCGATTTAACAGCTGTCAAGTAATTTATTCTCAGTTTGATTTGGTAATTCATCATGAATAGACTCACGCCTGCACAACGCTTGCAAATCGAAAATTTCGAAAATAATGGTTCTGTGCGGAATACGTATCGCGCACTACGTCCATTTTATCGTCGACAAAATCGTCCATCAGAGCAGTTAATTCGATTAACCATGGAACGTTTTCGCACCACGTTTACTCTTATTGATAACTCCCACAAGAGACGCCGTACGGTGCGTACAGAAGAAGCTATTGCTGCTGCAGAGCGTAGCATTGAGGAAAACCCGAATGAGTCCATCCACCATCGAGCACAGGAATTGGATCTGTGTCCATCCACTTTATGGAAGATTTTGTGGAAGGATCTTGGTTTACGTGCTTACAAAATCCAACTCGTGCAAGAATTGAAGCCAAACGATCATCAAGTAAGGCGTAGATTCGTCGAATGGGCCCAAAACGAGATTGCCGTTGTTCCCGATTTTCATAAACGAATTTTGTTTAGCGATGAAGCGAACTTCTGGTTGAATGGCTACGTTAACAAACAAAATTGCCGCATTTGGAGCGAAGCAAAACTGCCGCATTTGGAGCGAAGCAAAACTGCAGCATTTGGAGCGAAGCTAATCCTCAAGTGTATGTCGAAACATCGTTACATCCAGAAAAACTGACTGTTTGGTGCGCTTTATGGGCTGGTGGAATCATTGGTCCGTACTTCTTCAAAAACGATGATGGCCAGAACGTTACAGTCAATGGTGATCGGTATGGCGCTATGATCAGTAACTCTTTCATTCCTGAAGTGAATAACCATGATGTCCAGAACATGTGGTTTCAACAAGACGGCGCAACATGTCACGCAGCTCGTGCTACAATCGATTTATTGAAAGACACGTTTGGTGACCGAATAATTTCACATTTTGGACCTGTGACTTGGTCTCCAAGATCTTGTGATTTAACACCGCTGGACTACTTTCTGTGAGGCTATGTAAAGTCATTGGTCTATGCGGATAAGCCACACACGCTTGGCCATTTGGAAGACAACATTCGCCGTGTCATTGCTGATATGCGGCCACAAATGTTGGAAAAAGTCATCGAAAATTGGACGTCCAGATTGGACTACATCCGCGCCAGCCGTGACGGTCATATGCCAGAAATCATATTTAAAATGTAATGCCACAAGATTATCTATCGGATAAATAAAATTCATGTCAATCGAATAATCCATCGTTGTTTTATTGCAACTTAAAGTTCTATACATCTTAAAAAACACCCCTCATTTTATCAGAACTAACATATCTGTTACCTATTTGGGATAGTGGTGGCAAACTCAACTTCAATAAAATACAAGTTCTCGAGAATAAGTCTTTAAAGACACTCTTTGATTTGGATTATCAGACTCGCACAGAGGATCCCTCAAGTATGTTTCCAATTTCTAGTGTGCTCAAAATTAAGAAATTTAAATTGGTCTATAAAATCATTAATAATTTGGAAAAATCATACTGAGATTATTCATATTAAGTATACAAGGAAAAACAAAAATCCATCCATCTAGGTATTGCTAAAACAAACAAGACTCTCTATAACCTCTCTAATAATAATAATAATAATATATAAAGGAAAATTAAAAGCTTATCACAACTAATGCCTCTAATAAACATCTGCGTGCATCCGATACCAATACTTAAAGTATTGTCTAGAAGTCGTTTGGGGAAAAAATCAGATAAATGCGAAGGATACCCACCTCCAATCGTTTGTTCGATATGGTGAAAGAAAGTAATGTGACAACAGCGTTACTAGTTAGTTTATTCGAATAATAAAACAATTATAATTATAGAAATGGGCTTCATTTGTAAATTTTAGTCATAGCCCGGGGAAATAATACGGGGCTCTACACTATTTTCTAGCATGTTATCGACGTACCGTTACAATTCGTTTTGAAGCGATTTCATCGATAACAAACTTAACATAATATGTTTCTGAAAGTAAGTAAAGTAAGCCAACGAATGATTTTCTAAGAAGACGTAATTATTTTTTCAAATTTTCTTGAGTGACTATGACTATAACTATCTATTCTGTATAATCTGGCATTTGCTGGAAGTAGTCTTCAAAAACATCAGTATTCATGTCTTCATTCTGTCATGTTTTATCAACGGCATATCATTCATTTACCCAAGTTTCGTCTAGATAATAGAATATTCCTATTTTCCTTTTCGAACTCTGCAATTGCTCCTTCGCATTCAAAAGTGATTTTCTGTTTTGAGTTTTTTCGTAACGAAAATTCATTTATTTGAAAACTTTTCACAATTTCTTGGTACCCATGGGTGGAATCAAATCATCCTATTTCATTTCAGATTTTATTTTGACCAAGAAAAAAACGGAATCCTTGTATGTATGGCCGCCAAAAGTCACATATGCTGAATCAGGACGGACGAGCAGCATGCCGTTCCAGCTACGCTAGAACGAACGGCAGTACGACGTACACAGAAGAGCCGAAAGCAATCACTAATCTAATAGGTGTTCAAATAGAAAAGTGCTTTGGTTTTTGGGGAGAGTTTTATTCAGGGTTGACACCCTTACGCCACCCCTTCAGTTAACATGTAGTTTTCGCCTAAATCTACCGTTTAAATTTAAATCTCTCTTTAATACTGGTAATATTAATCTCGATATTAAAGTTTTAACTTTAACGGTAGAGGAAAACCATCTAGTTCAAAGTATAATATAGTGGCCCTACGATAGTTAAAATTGTTGCGTTGCAGATGACCAGGCCAATGGAAATTTTATTGGTGCAAGATGCTTTAAGCCAGATGGCAAGTGTCATTTTATTGAAGAAACTATCGCAGTCTTAGAGGAATCAATCATCGACGTATTTTCGCAGAAGACTGATTTAGCACATTGTCGTAAATTTTCTCAAAAATTGATTTATTTTTATATAAACGCAGTATCAGTCTATGAAATCAGGATATTATTGGCAACGCCGAACCAAGTTATGCTATTGTCACAGAATAGCTACTAGCAGTCTGTGCAATTGTTTGCATTTTTGGTGTTTGGTGTCCTCCCACTGGAAAACTTGTTCTGTTTGCGGTCAAAACTGTAAGGAAAAAAATGTGCCCACACACGGCTAAGTGTTGCCTTATATACAAGTTAATTTAAAAGATTTGTATAGGACTCCCACTCACAAATTTGTATAATTTCTGCTTTCAATTCTTTGCTCTATCTATTATAGCTTTTTTTTTCAACGACGTTCTCCATTTTGCCTGAAGATTTAACAGGATCTGGACATATTATATAAGTGACGATCTGTCATCGGCCATGAGGTTGTTAAATGTTGTTAAAGTCTCATTGGTCGAAACCCAGTTACGAATGTTACGAAAATTTTCTCCATAGTTACGTTACAAGTTCCTGTATGATCAGCAGCAGTAGCTTCATGCAGAAAACATATATGGTTTCGCTCACTTAAAGAGGAACTTAGTTCTAACTTTTAATGCAAAAAAAGATACGATTATAGAAAATATAAAATATGCATCTGAAAAACAACACAACAGGTTTATACTATATAATGTGTTCCACTTAAAATAAGCAAGTTGACACCCAGTTTGAGCTAATCGGAAGCGATATTCTTGTTTATCTATGGTGTTATGTAAATAATAGTGTTTTAGCTGAATGACCACCATCAACTTCGATTCAATACCGAATTTCCAACAATAATTGACGGAAGTTCCCGAAGGGGCACATCCCGAATAAGTTACGTGTAAATTGTGGTGAAATTGTGGGAACATTTATCCTTTATCATCATTTATTGTTTAAGTTAATATTGCACAGCATGTTAAGAAAGCCATTGATCTCTCTTCAGTCTGTATCCTATTGCGAGGATGTAGCGGCTAATGCGACGTCGTTCACTAGAGTCTTCCATCTCTTACGGTCCTGGGCTTCGGTGATGAGAGTATGCATGGTTATCCCCTTAGGTCTTGTTAATTGCTATATCTTTGATGTTGGTTATAAGGTTTCCGTTTGTGTCCTCAAATGACCAGGTTCTGGGTTTGAAATCTCTGGTTATATATTTTATTTTGCGGAAGAGAACTTTCGGTTGATTTGATCTGGCGTGAGATTCCACTTCGCTGCATATGGTGGCATAATCATTATTTTTATCTTCTTTACATGCACGTTTAATATAGAGATTTACTTTCCGATATTCTTGTTTATCTATGGTGTTATGTAATCCCTTATTTGACATGTATCTTCTCTTCTCTACGAGTGCCAGTGTTGCATCTGAAATCCAATGTTTTCGTTTTGTTATCCTTTCGGTTTTCCCACTGCATTGACTATCCAGTTTTGAAATGTTTCCTATTGGGTTTGCGGAGGCATAGTTTTAGTTATTGTTGGTTGTTCTTGTTCTAATTTATTCTGGAACTGTACCTACCATATTATCTATTTGAAGTCTGTCAGGGACATTGTTAGTTGTTGTTTTCTTGAACTTTATTCTGATTTTAGTTGGCGAGAGTTGGTGGTCAGAACCACAACATGCTCCAGGAAAAGTTCTGCAAGTTGATATTAAACTTCTCCATCTAGTTTTCCAAGTATATAATCTGCGAATATGGTGGATAAAAGTGGTATTCAATAGACATTGATAAGAAATTTTAAAAGCTTCATTGTCCGCGTCTGTACACTGATAAAAATACCAAATTTCGTTATTTTTTCCCTCATGATAAAGGAAATGTCTTTGGTTAGAGTATTTTGGTTTTGATTGAAAATTCTTTTGACTATAAATGCTTTTGAGATAATCTCATTGACTTTGTCTCTATAGATTTTCATGGTTTTGTTCTTGACGAAAATTCCAAATCTTTGATTTAAGTTCTTACCGCCTTCGATGGAGATACATCGCACGCCGCGCCGCCTGGCCAATTTGGAACGTTCTAGATACAATTATACTGTGGTCTGGTTGTTCGTAGGGTGGTGGTCGGAGTGGATGGTCGTTACACATCAATTTAATTTTCGGGTTGCCACTACTGTAGCGGTGTTGATGTTGTACAATTTTGGCATATATGTACATTATGGCTGATTAGAGTAATTCACAAATCTGGAAACGTGGCGTTTAAGCCATATGATGAAAATATTAAAAGGTAAGTAAGTGTGATTTAAAATATTACACCAGATTACATTATGGAGAAACCAAATAAAACAATATAAGTTTCTCTACGAATTACGTTATTTACACCCAAGAGCTAATCTATAAGGTGTCGGTGCATTTGTATGGTTTTAATTGATGTTTAAAATTGGCGTAAACGAGAATCAATCAATCTTTTCTACTTCTAATTATTTATTATGAAAACAATTCCACCTTCTCCTAATTAAATTAATATTTTTAATGCAAATGAGTTGAAACGTAAAAATATTAATGAATTAAAATTTGAACACCAAGGTGATTTCTAATATTTTCATTTGAAGCATTACGGCCTTTCTATACCAAAAGGGCTTTTGTATTATTATTTGCAATACGATTCTAGCGGTAGGAGTTCACTTTGCGGCTGTGCTATGTTATCATGCTGCATTTTGTTTACCGGTTTTTAATAATTTTATGTAAGTTTAATATTTTATGTTCATGTTTTCAGTTTTCAGCTAAAAGATCCAGATTGACAAGATATTTGAGATTTGGCTTCTTCAATTATTAGTACTGTTTGTACATATAAAATCGAAAGTATGAACAGCTGATACTTGGCTAACGTTGTCTTAGAGGCATATAATAAAACAAACAAAACCCAAATAACCAAACTGAAATTGTTTGTAAAAGAACATAGATGGACCAGATATTCTAGTATCTCTGTCAGAAGATCAAATAAATGACATACGCCAAAATATTATAGTAGTTTTTTTTTACAAAAGTTTTGCGAGTATATTTTCTATTGGATAAGAAATAAATGTATGTTATGTTTGAAAAGTATGTTTTGCTTGAAAACTTGTTACATTTAAGGTCCCGAATTTTCTTCCATGAAAGGATATTTAAATTTTATTTTTTAACTAAATTTCAAAAAAAGCAAAATGATTTTAGGGAAAATCTTATATTTTCAGTGAATAATACCTAACCCTAAACCCATTTTTAATGATCTTGTTAGTTAGTTAAGTAGTTCTGAAATTATGATAAAAGTGAAGGTATTGGTTTAAATTCGTTCAACTTTAACTGAAAAAGTAAGGTAATTCAAAAGCTTCATGCATTTCGCGCATTTCAAATGCACAATGTCAAATTTCTTGATATCAAGGAATCTTTTTTATCAGTGTACTGAGAAAAAGGTCTATCGGTGGTAAGCTCCAATAAGTAGAGATTGTTCCCATTACAGTAAACAGTAAAAACACCGGAACATCCGCTGACGCGAGAGACTTCCGTCCAGGCGCGCGTAATCAATCTTTCAAATTATCGAAACGAAATTAAGAGAGCGGCTAAATTAAATGAAAACGAATATGTAGGGGTCCCCGATTGTGATCGCCGAATCACTCAAAACTACTTTTTACTTTTAATCAATATCGGAACGACCGGATCCGCGGGACTTACTCGCCCTTCGCAAAGGGGGAACGCATTCAAGCCGTTATTATTAAAACTATTTGCACGTCTGAAACGCTTTAATAATGGATCCTCCGGTTAATGTTTCGTATATCGGGTCCGAATCCGAATTTAATTACTCCGAAGTTATCAATCGACACAAATATATGGTCAAAATTTATTCAAATTTTCATAAATTCGGATTTTACACGAAATTAACCCTGCGCCGAGTTTAAGCGTACTATCGCCTTTCCGAAAATTGAGGTGTCTTTATTTAGGTACGTAGTTAGGTAATTCAAAGAATTATAACTTCGTGTTATACGCGCTGGTGTCGATTTTATGATGTCTCACGGCGTTGCCACATTGCATATCGAGAACAATCCGACGTAGGTATTTACGCCAAACGTTGGAGTTTGTACTCAATTCGCAGCGTCATATTTTTCACGAATAAACAGCGGATGACTGGTATTTGATTATCCAATCGGATAATTTTATACACCACCGGCTGTTCCAACTAATCTTTACCGCTAAATACCGCAATTTTCCAAACGCTCGGCAAAAAGCCTCGACCACGCAAAACATTTCAAAACGGCCGAAAACGGTAAAATTGAAATTGGCCAGAGCGGCGCGTCTCGGCAACGATGTCAGATTTTTCGCGGAAATTCGAGAAACCGCAAAAACTACGCAAAACGATAAAAAAAATTACCTAATGTTCGATTATTGCGTGTTGCACAAGCGAACGTTGTTTACAAAACATCAATTCGCGTGGTTGCTCCTCCTCCTCGTTTCGAGTCACTTTTATTAATAACAACCGACAGTCCGCGAAAATGGGTAAAAGCGGCAACGTCGTCACGCGAGCTTGCCGCGCGCCATGTGTTTTCTCGACGTTTATACACACCGGGCACACACGCACACACACAAAACAAAGACTTTATCAAACACAAACGCGCGGAAACGAATCAAAATCGGCCGCGACACCTCGAGTTACATATTGCGCGGTAATATCGATTGAACGGTAGCGGAAAACTGTCATTTCGCGATCCTCCCAAGGTCCGGAATGTTTACTTCCAACGTCCACCATTACGTAAGCCTACGAGGGCACGTCTGCCTACCGTGGCTCGCTTGTTGAATATCGAAGGGAAGGCGATGTGCTGTTGCGGACAACTGCAGTAGTGTGCCGTGGGTTTCGTGCACTTGGTCGCATACTACTTTGGCACATTGTTGTCAGATGGCAGATTTGACTTGTCGACTAATACGGCGTTCTTTTTTCTCTCGCTCTCCCTCTCGCTCGCCCGTTCCGAGTTTAACGAGCTTTTTTTTCTGCAAGCGATCCGCCGCCGCTGTAGTTGGCAAGTTTGTTGTTCTAGTTTGATGGTAATTTAATCCGATTCGCGACGATTAAGTCTACATTTTATTTGTTTATTTATATTTCGCGGGGTATATGCTGATTAAATTGTCCGCGCTGCTAGTACGACAACACCAGACAGGTATTAATAATAATAACAATAATAAAGAACTTAATCATAAACAATGTATCGTCTGTCTCAATCTTCATCGCCCTGGCTTTTGACCGCAATTATGGACAGAACATTAGGGATGGACTCCCAAAGGTTTTGTTAATAATAAAAAAAAATTGTTTATTTAGGAGGGTATAATCTTATTAAATTACGCTAAGAAAAAACAATGACATGAAATATATACAATAAATTCACAGCTAGTAATATCTAATCATAATTATATTTTTATTATGGAGGTCTAAATCTAATTCTGTTTTACTATCAGAGTCGACATTGAGATTAATTATAATATGATTTATGTCGTTTGGTATAGGAATGTCAGAGTCCTCAATTTTATAATGTGTTGTACGGAATTTTTCCAGCTCTCAATTGGTATTTATCAATTTATAACACTGAAACTGAAAGTATGCTCCCTGAGGTTAAAGATGCAATGATTGGAGGAAGAGGTAAAACAGGATGTCCAGCCTGTTAAGCCAAATTATGGCATACATACTGTTTTATTGCATATGAATTCAGGACTTCCCAAAATTGCGCTTTTTGTAACTGAATTCAAAATAAATATGATTTTCTTACAAATATTCCTGGATTTCATTTTTTGAACTTGTTGAGACTGGTGCTTTGAGCAGCAGACGGCTGTTGTAGCTTGCATTATCCATGATAATAACACTGTTATTAGGAAAATTTTTCAAAAGATTGTCTTGGAACCAATTTTCAAAAAGTTCCGCACTTGTATCCCCATGATAATCTAAGCTTCAATTCTTAATAATCTTTGCAGACAATAGCCAAGCGGTTTAGGATCCAGCGGCTGGATCAGCTGTCTACTCTATATTTTTTAATTTCTTGAAGGTAATTAAATCTCCAAGTGCGAAATCTGCCTAATTACTACTTTTGTATATATTGCTATATTACTAAAATCCCGTTTTATATTTATATTGGTTTTACCTTTTTCTAGCTCCTTTTTCCGTTTATCCAATGTAGAAACAACTTCGCTTTGATAAAGACAAAATAATTTTCCTTTTTATTAGATCCTGATAACACAACCGGTTTTGTATCAAGCAACAAATGATTTCAACGTGACATTGTTATATTCTCGTAAAATAAATAACTTTTTCCTTTTTCGAAATGCACAGTAAAAACGATTATTCTACGCTTCCACAAATGGACAACACTCAAGAAATATATAAGTAAGGAAAGGAAGAAATATACCTGCTCCATCCCTGCCTTCTCACTCAAGTAAGGATAAAGTTTTTTGTTAATGGCTTTACCCAATAGCAATATGTAATAACATCGTTAAAGTTTTATTGGAAAGCCAACACGATGAAGATTGAGAAGGACTATAACATTATAAAAATATGATTTTATCAAAAAGGCGAGATTCATTCTCCTAATGCTATGTTTTTGGAGGAGTAGTTTTACATCATACAAGGCAAAACAAAAACAAAGATAAAGTCAAGTCATAGCAATCGTGCAGTTACGTCACAGCATGATATCTTTATCCAGTTCATTACCAGATGTCGTAAATTCGCACAGGAATTTTGTTTGTCAGCTTTGAAACACATGTCAAAAGCAGCGTCAAGATAGAAATTTTTAAATTTGGCAGATAATTAAATCGTTTCAAAATACCCAAACGATTTGGTGAAAAAGGGCAAGCCCTTATTTCAAAACTTGTGTATTATTTCACGATAGGTTATTACACAATAGGTTCCATCAATCTCGTAACATCTGATGCTGTACTTCATTTAGACTAAAGCACATTCTCAAGTAAAATAGTAATACTTTCTGATGGAGTCCTCAGGTTTTCAGGTTTCATCAGAAAAATGGAAGGACTATCGTAGGAGCACAGAGCGTCTGATAAGTGAGACTTGGGAAAGGGAAAAGTTGATCGATACATCTAATATTCTCCCCGTTGTTATCGATATGCATGAATCAGACTCGGAGAAAGATATTTTTTTCGATGATGAGTAGTTTTTGTTTCCCTTCTTTGCTCTTGGCGTTATGGGTTTTCGTGGTTTTGGTAGTTGCAGGAGTGGGAGTCTTTCAAAAACAAAACTATCTAATTGATATTTATTTTCTTCCATATATTTGATGTGCTTTACTTTGTCCGTTCGTATAAATTCGCCACTGCCATAATCTCATTATAACAAAATATGCGTTTCTAATAGGTTCTACAATTTATAACACGATGACTAACGTCCATGTTGCAAAAACCTTTACAAAATAACATTTTAATTTGGTTTTTAGGATTGCATATCCGAACGTACCTACTTTAAACATACAGATCATTTTTGATTAGGTCGCTACACGTGACGGAATTGCACAACTACTGGAGTTTATGGTCCTGTGCATGAATCTGCTTCGATTGTTCCCTGAGACATCTGCCGAATTAAAACATAACCTCACTTTCGGTAGCCGGATAAAAGCCATTAACATAGTTTGAGTTGGACTTATTTTTCCCGATTTCTTATGTTCTAGTGCAATTATGGTTTCCATGGTTCGTTAATGTTGTAATTTTGTAAGCAAAAAATACTATTTCGTTGATCAAAGGAAAAAAATGTTTACCTCGCTTCTTGGTCGGATCAGTGAATCAAATGTAGATTCGTTCTACAGAATGTCGAACGAAATATTGAGAGAAATATTGAGAACTATTGAGGCTTTCTGTTATTGTTATGAAAATAAAAAAGAAAAATTAAGGAGCCAACACGACTAACTAAAGATACGCAGACATTATTGAATGTCACTACTATCTCCAACAGAACAAAACGGCAGTCAATGTAACTACTTAATATGCCCAATACATCTAATCATTGCGCGGTGAGTTGTACTTTTAATAATATTAGTATCTTTTAAATTTTTAATGATATTTCATAGATTTGCTATTATTATTGAATTAGCGAGATGATCAACTTTGTTAATAGTAATTTGAACCTCCAGCTCTGTAGCTCACCCCTGTGATTAGAGAAATAATGCTTTTAGGAGATAACGCTTATGCTAAGTTTAAGCTTACAAGACACTCTGCTCATTGAGATTCTTACAAAAATCTTCTAAGCTACACTCAGCAATCTATAAAGCGTGAGCAAAAAACTTTTATGGATCTTATTCTGAAAAAAAAAATCTCATAAGATATCTAGGAATAATAAACAAAGAAAATAACGCTTTACCATGTCGCACCTGATCAATATTGAACAAATCAACCATAACTTTATTTTTACGCCTTGTGTTCCTAAAACTTCAACTTTTTAATAAATATAATAACCATAAATTAAATACCAATTTAACAAAAAGTTTTAATGAGGTTAGCCAGGCTGATATTAAAAATGTTTGACTTCTATAAAAACTAAGGCCACTGGATCTGACAATCTATCCTACATATGATTATTATTGCATCAATCTTATAATAATTAGTCAATCATCTAATACACATCATAAAAATGTGCATTCTTGGAAGGACGCCAATGGGATTCCACTTCTAAAAATTTCGAATCCCACTGATATATCACAGTTAAGATCAATCTTACCTACTCCATCTAAGGTTTAAGAAAGAATTATGCATCCACAAATGAGTACTTAATATTTAAGAACAAGATCATTCCGGATCACAATGCGATTTTCGTAAATCTTTTGGAACTGTTTCTGTTCTTACAAAAATAACTGCTTCCAAGATTTAATTCAACTTGACACAACACTTTATTTCGATCACTGTGACGAAGCAAAAAATCTAGTGCTATGGATGGATAATCACACACGATTCAAAAAATATGTCTATTGGCTCTGTCAATAATCGCATGGATTACTTAAGAAAGTCTATCCAAATCGTGAAATAATGGATTCTAACCAAAAATTATCTCTATGTGAGTCAATAATATCCAGGTTACCATATGATGATTTAGTTTATGGTCCGGCTTTAACTGCAAGGGATAAAGACAGATTCCAGAAAGTTCAGAATGCCTGCTTCAGATTTTCTTACAATATGACAATATCAGGCACTTGATACGCAGACAAAAACGACTAGAGCTTTAATTTTTGCTTAAATCTAAAAAAAATCTTTTAAGTACCTAAATTCAAAGATCTTTTTCATCTAAATCTCCTAAATTGATCAACAAACTACAAAAAAGTTTGAAAAATATTTATTTTTGATAATCAGAACGATTTTGTATTATAATGATATGGCTTGTATAAGAACTGCCAATATTTCTTGATTGTTTAAATTGATATCCATGTATTTATCTTTTCATTTTCTTTGTATAAAAAAGGTTAAGTTTAAAGCAGCCCTTTGGCTAATACTTTGCCAATTATTCTTTTTTTGTAGCATAATAAAGATTCAATAATAATAATAATAATAATAGTTTCTTGAATTCCCACGTTGCTCAAAACTTCCAAAGGGTCCTTCCTTGTTGCTATTTGAAATTGTGCATTTTTCGCAACTGATATTTTCATAGGTGTGGTTACATTTGGGAAATAAGTACTTATCAGATCACAATCTGAGGCACCAGAATCCAAAAAGAATGTAATTTTCTTCTTATATATATAAACTGATTATTATGGGACACAACAATTTCTTTATTAAATCTACAGTTTGAAGATCTAAAGTCAAGATATAGCATTAGTTATGTCTTGTATTTGGAGTCGTAAGGTCAGAATTTCAATATCGGTTAAGATAATGAATGAAGGCTCATTATCTGAAACCTGTAATGTGGAGGAAGATGATACACCTAGCTAGAAGACCTCCTAAGTAGCCATTGTTTTTCACACTTAGGCAAGAAGATAAGTCATCCGCACCCGATACATTATCCGAAGAACTTAATGATTTTACAGGTCTTGATCATTTGTCAGGCCTTGTTTGCCCCAAGTTGTAAAGTAATTTTACATGGGGTTACAGTTCTTTCTAAATGTATGTGTGTGTGTATGTGCTGTGTGTATTAAACTTATTTAGTTGTTAAATTTTCCTAATCATATAAGATGAAACCAAACACCGCATATATAGCTATAATTACATTGTTCGAATATAGCGCGCCATCCAAAGTCTCAAAAATCGGTTAAATAACATTTTACATCGTAGCTAAACTTGAAAAACGATTACTGGAAAATTAAGCGACTCAATTTTTTGGAACTGGGAATATAAATTGATTGCACAAATTGTTCGTGTTCTCGGAATATCAGTCGATGGGTTCGCGGAATCTTCCGGTCGTCCCGAACCCAATTTGATTAAATAATTTTCCGGGATTTTCGAGTGGTTTTCTTGAACTGATTCAATTAAATGCACCGGTCATAGCCGATTATTTTGTAGAATTGTCGAGAGAATATTTCCACGTTTTCGAACATAAAACAACATGTTCGTATAGTAAACCTCTGGCAATTAATTGCAAGAAAACAAAGTATATTATAAATTATAAGTACTTCGTGTTGTTTAGCTGCATCTCTAATAATTGGTTATATTTTTATATATCACTGTGGATATGACTACAGCATTATTCTGCTTTACTTTTCACGATTGATTTGTTATGTTATGAAATTCAGTGTGTGGTATATATTTATGCCCGTTTTATTACCCTAAACGAGCCCTAACAAATAACTATACACGGTCAGTCAACGATAGAGTAAAGCTCATGATCTTATTGGTTCCAAATGTTATGAGCAAATGGTAAATACAAAAGTTTTAAAGATTATTTGGCTGCACAATTTAAAATTATTTTAAAGTATATAGGTGACTCAAAAAGCGTGACGAATAAAACCTAAATTTTTTTAAATTTTATTTTAAATACCATTTAAAATTCTTCAACTTTTTATTATTAATAATAATACCTAAATCCAATAGTTTTTCCAATATTTTAATTTTCCTAAAAAGTACTAGCTTTCACACTTGCAAAAAAATTATTGTTTTATTTTTATATTTGATATCGTTATTCGAAGATGACGAAAAAGATATATACAATGCAATTTGAATTAGATGCTACAGGGTGTTAAATTAAATATTTATTTTTTCTGAAAGATCGAACAAATGCCTACAACTTTTAATAAGTATGTCATATACCTATTTTTAATACTTTGCAATGTATTTGAACTTTTCCAATACATACCCTTCTTTCAGTCTAAGACTATTGCTATAACATTAGTTGGCCATGACAAAATGACATTTTTACCTCACAACTGAGCAAAAAAACATTTATTGTGGTGTGAGTAAATTAAAAAAAAACTAAGTATTAGATCAGAATATTGCATTAATTGATCTGATTATATACCGGGCGAGGCGGAACAACATACTTTGTTGGCAGTAAGAATTTACAAGGCGAGGTACCTTAATATATGTATACCAACTAGACAATCTCTTCAGTGTTGGTTTGATGCTAGTGGTAGTATTAAACGCGAAAAACGGAAAGTGGTAAACCGGAATGCTATCAATGAGGAAAATGAATTGAAAATTTTACTTCAAATTGAAGATAATCCCCAAGTCAGTAGCACTCAATTAACGAGCTGATGTGATCCCAATCTACCGCTAATCTCACCACTAGAAAACAAATATCATCCCTTCCATATGGAACTACATCAAGCACTTCTAGACCGTGGGTAAACTTCTGCACCGTTATAAATGAAGCGATAAAGGCCGATCCAAATTTAATGTCTAAAATAATGTTTTCCGATAAAGCTACTTTTGCCTCAAGTTCTTCATGGATAGGTAGAAGTTTCTTTTTGTAGGGAGAGACGCAGGGGAATAACACCGTTTATGCTAAAGAACTTTCAAGAAAATATACGAAGTAGGACATTTTAATAATATATAATAATAATTAAAAATAAGATAAATTAATTGTAGTAATAGGTATTTAATATTATTTACTTTTTCTGTATTTTTAAAATTTGGCAGTTATTTTCACCAACATCGCTGTTGCTTTATCTACGGCCTCAACAAAGTTCTTTCTCCTATTCATTTTTCAATCTTAACAGAACCTTGTATATACGGCGAGCCATTTGAGAAAATCGTGATTTTTCATTTAAAATGAAAATCCTGTAGTATCTAATTCAAACTCCTTTGCATATATCTTTTACGTCACCTTCGAATAACGCTAATATCAAATATGTGTGTTCTACCTTCAAAAATAATGGCGCTATAGTATTTTTTTTGCAAGTGTGAAAACTAGTATTTAAAAAAACCTATTAGGTTTAGGTATGTATTATCATTAATAAAAAAGAATTTCATAACGAATTCAAAAAAAATTAAAATAGGGTATTCACCCTGTATACTATACAATTGTCTTAATTTGCGCATCCTAACAATCCATACAAGTTTTGTATTCACAATTTCCTCATAACTTTTAAAACCAATGAGGTAACGAATTTTACTCTATAGTCGACTCACCCTGTATATTTATTTTTGGTACACCGCTGTTTGCAAAATGTTAACTGTGACAAACAACAAGAGTCATTTTACCGGCACATCCGCAGTAATTTTTGATCAAATTTAAATACGCACAAACTGCTTTATTTAAATTTAGTAAAAAAAAAAAACACATTATACCGACACACCGTCGCAACATTTATAAACCGGTATTTAGGTTTGGTAGACTTTGTCAAAATACTGAAACCACTTACTTCTTGTCGTCGTCGGAGGCGGCTGCTGGCTTGTCGGCTCTGGCAACTGAAAAAGAATTTACGACCCTTAAGATCATGATTTGTGACCGAAGCCCATTTGTCTTTTTTTTGCTGCGGAACGCCACGTACCTTCGCGAGCACCGGGTTGTATTGATATTTACTATCCAATTCTATCCTGGGTGTCGCCGCGATCGCCGTCAGCGGAGCCGTGGGGACGATCATCTCCTGAAAAAAAAAAAAACGTTTATACACGCTTAAAAACATCCCTAAAATTCGACAAATTTCCAATTTTTTTAAGGAACGAAAGAATTAAAAAGCATTTGTTAATAACCAAAACTATCAAAACTTTTACGGTTTTAAGCTAGTATATTATCAATTGAGTGCCACTCTCAAAATCAGTACATCAGATCAGATCAAAACGTAATGCGGTTGTTGTAAAAACTTTCCCAAAACTCAGCGTTTTTAAAAAGTTACATCATTTTTAAATTAGTAAGTAAAGTAATGGCTAATAACTTTATGTAAAACAACCTACACAAAACGTAACATGAATCTCTTTAGCGAATATTCGTGAGGCAATCAATTTTTTAGTAGACAAACGATGTAGCGCAGAAAGTCCTAATAGCAATACCTATAGCTGTTTTTTTTTAATTAAAATCGAAAGCTGGAAATTTCAATTTTCCATTGTGTTGCAGGAAGTATCAAAACAACTCTTTTACTGAACTCATGGATATGCAACTTTGCCCTAATTCGAGCTGCAAATCTTACCGTTTCCGAGATGCCAATAAATAATGATCATTAATATTTATAGTTGCAGATTTTAACTAAACGTCATTATCGTCAAATTATTTAAACGTGCTTTAAAAAAAAATTAAACGATATAAAAAAAACAATTTCAAAGTGACATCCATTTTTATAATTCCATTTGAATTATTTTGAAGTTTTCGGAACGTTAACGTTGTAAAGCGGTTTTAAAGAGAACTAACTGTCTTAAAAAAAAATACAGACAAAAATAAAATTTAAAATTAAAAAAAAATCTAATTTAGATAGTACACTCGATACGACGGATACGATACGATACGACCCTCGACGGACTTTGGCCTATATACGAGATGTGTTCAAAAAGTAAGGCGACTTTCAAGTTTTATCAAAAAGTGTTTATTTATTAATCAAAATTGATGTTGTCCCTTTCAAAGCAATCCAACGTTTTTTTCCAATCCTCGAAGCACTTTCTGGTATGGCCTTGAGTTCTTCCAACGATTTTTTATTTTTTTATCTCCTCAATCGTTCCAAACCTCCTTCCTTTCGTGGGTATTTTGAGTTTTGGAAATAGAAAAAAGTCGCAGGGGGCCATATCCAGTGAATGTGGTGGCTGAGGCATGATTGTGGTTTTGTTTTGATCAAAAAATTTCACAAGCACTGATGAGTGTTCCAGTTTTCCCACAATTCCGGACGTTTTCATAGTATTGCTTCTCACAAACAGCGCATAACTACAAAGTAATACCCTTTATTGTCCGTGCGTCCTTGTGGGTAAGAACTCTTGATGTATTACGCCAAGATAATCAAAGAAAACAGTAAGCAAAACCTTGACATTTGCTCGAATTTGACGTTATTTTTTTGGTCTTGGCGATTCTGGGTTCTTCCATTGGGGCGACTAGGCTTTGGTTTCAACGACATAAGCATATACTCACAATTCTTAACCAGTTATAACCTTTTTGAGCATATCAGGATCATCATTGACGTCATTTAACAGCTCTTGAGCGATGCTCCTTCGACGGTTCTTTTGTTCAAAATTAAGCAAAATTAAGCGGAAAAAACGATTGCCGCCGTATGCAGCCACTTCTCTAATAGTGATTCGACGATTTTTCAACACCATTTGTTTCACTTCTTCAACACTTTCATTAGTTATTGATGTGTTGGGGTGTTCAGAGCGGGGCTTGTCATCGACGTCTCCTCGACCATCTTGGAACAGCTTGTACCACTTATAAACATATTTTTTCCGTTGTAAATATTTCAAGTCTCTTGCAGCACTATATCATATTTTTTACACAGAATTGTATGCATTGTTTGTGCTATTTCTTTTGACAGTTGAAAATCGCCGAGCACAAACAATACATCTAACGGCTTCTGTCTCACAAAAAAAGCAAACGTGCAAACTGCCTGAAACCAACATAAAAAAAGGAAAGATCGCAGATCGAATGTACGTAGACCGCCCAATTACAAATGTCACCTTACTTTTTGAACACACCTCGTATAAGAGAGTATTTAAAAACTAGTTGACATGTTTTCGTTTGCAATTTCATGCTATACCTCTTACATCAATTGCTTCTTAGAAATATCTAAATTTCAGCCTTAACTGGATTGGATTGTGAAAATGCGGTTTTATTTGTGTAAGTCCCACTGCCTATGATATTTTAATTTTAGTTATTGCAAATTATACTTTCTATATCGCATTTTTCCCATGAAACATCATATCGGTAAATATATTTTTAAAATGTAGTTCACGACATTTTTCAGTTGTTATTATCACAGCTCACTAGACGAATGCCATCATTTTCAAATGTTTAGAAAAATATCGAGACATTTTTTACAAAAAAAAATAACAAATTTAAAATCTTGAATAAAATTTTGTTAGATATTGTAAACTCTGCAGAATGTTTTATTTCTTTTTATTTTTATAGGTCGGTGGATAATTAAATTTTCAAACGTGACAGCATAAAAAAAACCTCATCTAGGCAGTTAAGATTTTCTAAACAATATACGAAGTAAGCGCAGCAAATATACCTTTAACACAAAAGTATTTACGCTAGGTAATAATTAACTTTATAAAATAATCCACTACTTAAGGTTGTCCTTGAAAGTTTTTTTTTTAGATTCAGCTTTCTTACCTGTTGGAAACGCGGCTATTAAGAAATTGCAGGGTTAAAAACTACTTTAAAGAAAAATGAGACCATAGAGACCCTAAAATCACCAGTTATTTATTATACGCCAGGAAATAAGAGCGCAAAGTTTATTATTCACAAAGTAGCGATCGTTTCAAGTCAGAGGTTTACGGGTGATGACCATAAAAAAAATGGGTGGTTGGAGGACAGTTTCAAATTTATTCAAAACAACGCACATAAGTGAAAAAAGTAGTGAAGGTAACGACTAACTAACTAAGTAAACACCAGCGATCTCAATGATTAAGTGGTCTGGTTCACCATCACGTTTTGATCTTCGGCTTATACAAATATCAATAAACTTTGATCTCGACCGTCTAAACACACACATCTTTAAGAGTAATATTCTCACGAGTTTGATGGGTGACGAGTGTCTGAAGAAGTTCACCAATGAGTTGCATACTATACTCTTTCTGCGACTATTAGTTTTGGTGACGTAGCCTTCAGATATGACAAACGTTAAAAAACCCATGACTAAAGTACCGGAAATATCAGAGATGGTTAACGTCAGTCATTACCAAAGCTGATGTTTTAAGAACGACCTTTAAAATAAGACGTTGAAATGATAGACTGTAAGCAATCGGTGAGTCCTGACGGTAATATTTCATTTATACGTTTTTATAGGCGTATTTGATACGGAAAAAGCGACAAATTAAAAGAACTACAATTCGAGAAAAAAAAAGATTGGTTTGTTCCAGCAAAAAACACAAAGGTGAATCTTAATTAAATAGTTTTCGATAAGTGTAAGAACGTTTAGACATACCATAAAATGGACTGGCAAGTTTTTATAATTTTATTTAATTTAAGTTAAAAACGCATTCGAACAGTAGTAGCATTTATTTATTAATTTCTTCATGCAGTTCTAATAATATAATCTCTACTGCAGCAGATAATTTAATTAAGGTTTTTTTAAAGCCGACTTGGTTATTCTGGTAAAGAAAGTTTCCATGAAAAGTGTCTGGCGAAGCTTCTTAAACTTTTAATTTTATTATTATTTATTAATCCTAAATAATATCTATGCACCAACCTTGTATGAATTTCTGGACCATTTCTATCTATTCTACATATTTGTACTATATTTTAAACATTAAACATTAAAATAATATAAAGTAATTAACATATTTTTTATCCTTTTTCACCTATGCACATGATATTATGAATATTCGGATATGTTGCTTAAAATCACCCTTCCGTAAGCTTGGTCCGTGAATAATTGGATATTTTAGAGTAGGGTGTTCAAAAAGAAATTTTTTTACAATTTTTTTATTACTGCCCAACCTTATTTTTTGTTTGCCGACACCGCAACCAATGTTAAAAAATCGTTCGCTTAGGTATCCCACAAAAGCGTTATCACTCACCTTGAAAATATTGTCGACGTCGGCCACGGGGGTTGCGGAGGGTAAAGAATCCCTTTCGCCGACAGCGTTACCTTGATTCTAAAATAGAGATACAAAAAAGGTTCATTCCGAACAAGTCGATACCATAAAAATTGACGTTCCCTTTGTCAAATTTTATCATATTTTATTAAAAGAACACAATATATAATGCGGAAAAAATATATCATTAACAGTGCAGAACCAAATTCAGCACGGAGGCTCCTTTTGATTTCCCTAAAGGTTAGCGTTTTCAGTAAACGCTAATTGACAACTTTCGATCTTGTTTGTGGTATATCCGTCACTGCTAATACCAGACGCGTGTCGTACAGAACTAGCAAAACGAGTGTTAAATAAAAAATAAAATTTCACTGTCATTTTAAAGTGCAAAATATACAGCTTATTTTATTGATCCAAATTAACACAACTTACAATTCCACGTGACAGAAGAAACAAGGTTGTTTTACTATAATGATAAGATTCCGTAGACCAAATAAAAGAAGTTATGATTGTGACTGTTTATAACAGATATTCTCAAATCATTTTGGGCAAGACACCCCTTTTCCACCCCTCACACCCCCATCGCTAAAATACTTCAAACATCCAACGGCTAGTCTTTTTTAGGCATTGATACCAAACACTACAATTTTAACAAAATTATGCTTAACATCATTTTCTTATCAAAATTTAACAAAATAAATACAGATATAATTCAGTAAATTTCTATTGCCATTAATAATTTTTAATAAATATTACGTAAACTAGGTAATCATTTCTTGAGAAAAAAAAAACATTAAAATCGATAAGTAAAGTGATAGATGCTGACCCCCAGGGAACCGAATTCAAAACTATAAAAATAAAAATCCTGCTGATTGACCAGGTTCGAGATTTTGGGAAACTTTTGCTCAAAGTCATGAAAGATTAAATAGTTTCTGCATCCTCGTTATTATAAACAATTTCTGGAATAGCGAACAGTCAGCTTTATTTTAGTATTTTGACAAGCGAGCCGAATAGATTAACTTGGACCCTGATTCGGCGGTTTCCTAATTCCGTATTTCAGTTTTCAAGACCTACACACCTACAATTAACAAATAAAACTACAAATAGAACAATGATTTTGTAACAAATATTATTATTAAAAAAAGTACTATTTACAATACAATTTAATTTGTAAATTTCGGTCAAATAGTCGAATAGTCAGTGTAGAATTTTCACAATCCACTGTCTTTCTCCCTTTTTTCAAGGGAGTTTCAACGTGCCTGATTTTAAAATTTAAATTAGAATTTTTCATAGAAACTTCCACATGCTACTGTAATCCTATAACAAATCGCCCATCCTCAAAGAGACCTGCTTTCACAAAATTATAAGGATTGGCCTTCGAAGTTTAATTGAAACCATAAAGTACTGTAATACTTACTGTACTGTTTACAAATCTTTTGGATTCCTTCTGCGTCAATTATTTATAAATCAACTTTGCTGCCGTTTCGCCAATTCTTCGGTTGGTTTCTTCAAAGGTTAAACTTGATTTTATTTATTTATAAATAACCAATGCAGGAGGAATCTAGAAGATTTTTACGTAGCAGTAATGTCATGCCTTACTGGGTTTAATTCACGGCGGAAGGGAACAAATAGGTTTATTCAAACTTTTAATCTCCAGTAGTTCCTTTTTCAGCATATCTGTCTGAAATTGCTTCACATTTAAAGTACGTCACTGGAATCGTGCCTCTTTTTCCAAGAAGACGTTGGTATTTCTCGGATTTTTTTGAGTTGCATTATCCATGAATATAACAGACCTAGGAGGAATAGCCATTTGCTAGAATTAGTCTTTAAAAACATCAACATTCATGGTGTCATAATCGCGTGTCGCCACCCACAAATTATCCTGCCTTGTTTTACCAAAGGTAAACCTTCATTTATCCAAGCTTCGTCCAGATAATATATACTCCGATTTTACTTTCGAGACTGTCTAATTGTCTGCTCTCAAATATCTTCGTCGCTAGCAGATAATTCCGCCTCTCTCTATTTCTGAATTTTTCGTAAAGAACATTCATTACCTTCACAGTTTTCTACAACCACCGCGCTTCTCGCGTGTTGAGCTGTACTTCTGATGTTTGGATGCGATTAACTCTCCCTAAACAGTGCCATCATCGGGCAGGTTTCTTCGGCGACAAAAAATCTGATTCCCATTTTGATAGCTTTCGTGGCGGTGAAGAAAAAGTTATATTAAAGATTGTGAAAAAGGTTATTTTTTATATGCAAATGCTTACAAAAAAAATGGAACCAAATAACTGACAACTACGAACTATAGGCGAGAAGCACTGTATAACACAGGCTCCTATACGCAGCGGCAGTGACTATTTTAATTACAAACAAAATCTTAGTATAGTTAGAATTTTAGGATAGAATTTCTGATGACGGTGTCATAAAAAACTCAGAACTCAAAAACTACAAAGCAATGATTATTTTTCCATCTGACAAACCTCTATCCGGTACGCAAATGAAAGTCCTCAAATTTTCAATTACAGATTTTGTCGCGCAAGGCGATTAATCGAAAATGTTTTTGGCATAATGTCTTCTATGTTCAAAGTCACCAGAAAAAGCAACAATGGTAGTTCTGCCATGCATTTATTTACACAAGTTCTTAAGAAAGAGCAAACATTCACGGAACATTTAAACACCACCAGGAACATTAATATAAGCATGATGGGTGTTTGGCGCCAAGAAAAAGGAAACAACAAGTGATTTCTTCCATTAACTGAGAAAGCAAGAAAACCCTACTAATAATCAAGCTATTAGATATGAATACGCAGAATAATTTATGACCGATTAATGTATTTATGTATTTATATATTACTAATAAAAATATATTGTTTACCTCAGTATTTTTTGTTGGGACAAACTTATCCAAACAAACCCATGTTGTTCTTAACCTCACTGCTTTCACATTTCAGTGCATCGTCCCAGACATCTCGTTTCTTTGTTTTGCCTTTATAAAAAACTTCGGTAGGATTCCACAAACGTTTTTGAAACAACGAAGTTGTGTTATTCCACTACATTTTTCAGATAAACTATTTTCAAATCGACATCAACAGACAATTCGCAGAGACGTCCACATATAAATTAAGCAGAACGAATTATCCAGCAATTTTTCTTTGATCTAAGCGAAGCTCTGTGCAAAGGCGGATGGACACATTCGTTCGCCTTCGTCCGTTGTATGTACGCGCCTTAAAACCACTAACTTTTATAGTTCAATAATGATTTACAACTTCATTAAGAAACAGAGCATGCCAACGCAGAAAACCAACGGCGCCTGATATGACACATTATCAAAAGTTCAATAATCAACACCAATTTTCATAAATTTGCGTGGATTCGCTGATCACAATTTTTGGCGCCATACGATAAAATGGATGAAACAGATCTGATCCCACGATAGCCATTCGAAGTAAATTTTAAAAAAATCCGTATCTATCCCAGCTGAATCGATACATTCCGGAAAACAAACCAAACCGCTATGGCAATTCGCCTTTTATTGCTTGTTTACAGCCTCGTACATTTGTTCTAATGTCGTTCAAAAAGTCACCATAAAACTGCTTTACACAAAACCCTTACCTGGTCGTAACCCCGAGAACCCTTGTCGACTCCGTGTCTTATCGACGACGAAGAAGATGTGATCGAGGCCGCCTGGGTGTGATGCAACGGTGCCGGAGGTGGGCCCTTGGCGGTCATTATGCCGCCGTTGGACCTGTGACTCGTTGCTGCCGTACTGCTGCCATGTTTGACGGGCTGACCAGGGTAGCCGCCTCTGCCGCCATAGGGCGGTTTCCCCTCTGCTGGCTTCACGTAACCCCCTCTCTGCTGTCCGCCCGGTGGATGATGCGGTGGGTGGTGGTTCGGCTTTTTGAATTCCAACCGGGAATCGGGAGAGGTTTGATGTCTAGAAAGAACGTTAATTTTTTTTTTGTCGAATAAAGAGATGATATCGTTAGCTTTGATCCAATCGCAGTCAGAAACCGGTTTGGAACTGGAAATTCCTGTCACTCAACCGATTTCTGCCAGGCAAAAAACATTCATTGTATCAAAAAGCACCTGAGTGACAGGAATTTACAGTTGAAGACCAAGCAGTACTACCATCCCAATTTACATGGTGGCCCAATAATGTGCTTTATGTCCCATTCTATTTAAAAAATGTTTCAAAGAGTGCAGAAATAAAATCGAACGAAACATATTACTAATTATACAGTGTTACGGGTATTGAAAAACAAGAATAATGGTCACACACGACCATCACAATTTTATAAGAAATAGAAAATATACAGGGTAGTTCAAAAACTAATAACGTCTCTTTTTTAAAATGAAACACCATTTTGTTAGTTTTGGTTAGTTTCGATTCCAGCCATCGCAGTTTCTTTTCCAAAACCAATTTTCTCTACTCTACTCTACTGGATAAGGCAAATTAATGAAAATATCGCATTAGCATATTGTCATCAGTTAATGGTTCGTTTTTTCAAAAGTAATAGAAAATTCGACACAGAAGTCGAAAATGGAATTAAAAAAATGCTGTTAGATTTGAAAAAAGGAATTTGGTATCGACATCCACTTTTTAACAAACCTTGTCTATTTACTGCAACAATTGTGAAAAGAAAAACTTATGTAGAAGGTGTTTACTGGGTAATGCGTGCCAAACGTGATTTCAAGATAAGTCATACGCCACCTAGTGGTCAATTGGACATCATTCTATAGTACATTAACTTTATTGATTTATTATTATTCCAGTGGACGTTGGGCTCTTGGGCTTACCAAACTATTGTTTTTGTTATTATTTGTTGTTTACAAGTGGTGGAAAATAAAATTCGCAATATTTCTAAAGTAGTAACAGTGACATCCAGAGCTGAATTTCAAATCATTACTGTTGTATACCTAAATGTCACTCATGAGTGAATACAGATTCAGGAACTGGGCTTTCATTTGTCCTCAACAGAAAGTCGCCAAAAAGTTTATATGGAAACCAAGTCGTGAAAAGAATTCATCGAAATCATTGTCTAGTCACACGCAATATTTAATAACAAATCGATTCATACTTGGAATGTTCATTAATTGCCTCCAATATACCTCAGATATTTTTATTAGGTCTAATGTTGTCGCGCCATTTCGCTTAAAACAGGAATCTTTTCAAAAAATCATTTAAAATTATTGAATTTCCCAGTAGACTTTGTATATGAAACACTTGAATTTTTGCACATTTACCGAGATTTACTAGAGATTACACAACTGTAATACACAAACGTAAAAATAATTATAGGACACAGTGACGGTTCTCGAATTTTAATGTGACGTCAAATTATTGGGAAAAATATTTTTAAAAACTTTTTAAACAAGTTTTCCTAGAGTTTCTTTATCCTTCATTTTGCTGTCCATAAACGTTAAAAATGGAGCCAAACGCATTACCAAGAGTTTAGTAAAGTGCCTATGTAATGAGGATTTTTTTTCTGATTGTTTAAATGGAGCACCCTGTTTTGTGTTCAGCAATTGCCCCTCTACGACATTTTTTTAAGGTTTCCTGATAACTATCCATTCGAGTTTTTCCGTAATATTCAGTTATCGTAATTTAGTGAGCCCTGACCATAAACGGTACATTAATATTGTACAGTTATATAGTCGATATACTCTGCTTGCTATATACTAGCAACGATTAACGTAATAGTTAATCAATTATTTGAATTTAAAATGTAAATGTTCCACTTCTATATCCACTCACTAGATAGCGGTAAGATACCGTATTTTGTAAATCGTTAAAAAAAACGCAACATTAAAAGTGATAAAGAGGCAAAGCTCTTTGGACACTGAACGCTCCAATAAAAAAATAAGAGAATAATTAGTTTTCATGTCGTAAAACTGGCAAGAGCTCAGAGTACGAAAGGCCAAAGTTCATGTATGAAGTAACTAATTACTCAGGCACTCTCAGTAATGCATTAAGGCCCATTTTTAGTAATAAAAAAGCAGCAGATTGAAAGATACAAAAGATTATAGGAAAATACGTTTTTTTTTTTGTTATCTTCCACAATGAAAATTTTCCGGTAAATTGAATAACTCAGACATTAAATCACACGAGTTAACAAAACTACTTTGTCTAAGTAGCCGAATTATAACCAAAGGCCTAATAAGAATATCGTTACAATAGTGGTATTCTATAAGTGTTGCGAAAGGATTGTATAATAGTTTGCAAATCAGCCTTGTTCTATCAAATTTACCACTAAAACCTATATGACATGGGAATAATTAACCAATTTTTGTATTGTATTTCTTAAGTTAATTCTCTGATTTGGTTTTAACATATTAAAACCGTTTTAACTTTGCATCAACTTTGACGATTTATATAGATGCCATTTTAAGATTTTTTTTTTCAAAAATAACCTAACTTTTTAATATATTTTTTTTAATTAAAAAATATCAACGTCGCCAATCTCATGTTGGCTTCTTCAGAGCTTAACTTTCAAGTTATGAAGAATCCAACAGAATGATTGGCGAAAACTCAGCAAGAGGAACCCAGAAGATGTCAATTTCAACCATATTTTGCAGCCAAAACTTGGGGAGAGACACTCGAAAAATTTTATAGTTCAAAAACTATTGCGATTCAAAACTAATCACTGACGAATCACAAATGGCTCTCACCTGTTGTTTGAACCACCTGATGGTGACGTTGCCGATTGGTGAGCTGTGTGATGGCGGGTCGGGGGACCACCGGGACTGGGAGGTACGCCATCCACCCCTATCAGACCCGACGAGTCCTTTTGGTCTATTAAATGTCGCAGGCGCTGAAAATCACCAAGCTTGCTCTGAATCTGCTGGGTGACTGGGTCACGAGTGGATGGACTGACCTGTAACAAACACAATGTTGTAACGTCGCGTTGGAAGCAAACAAATCGAATAAAAAGTTCACCACGTGTGAGTAATGCTTTGTCACCAATTTAAGTTACATGGATCGGAATATTAAATAATAATAATAAGTTTAAAAAACAATTAAGTAGCTATAGTCTAAAGTTTCAGAGACACACACTCATAATCAGAATGATCGCAGAAACCTATCTAAAAACTAAAAAGTTAAAACAAAGACGCCACGAGTCGTCGACCTAAAGAAAGGAGATAACTGAAGTGTGTAAGGTTAACTTCACTACATAAAAATGTAGGACGTTCAATTTCACATTAAAATTGGATTAATGTAAATAATTTTGATATTGCTATCGAACCCCAGCGGATACAGAATGGGAAAACATGAGAAAACACAGATTCGAAACAGCTGCAGGAAAATTCAATATGATCATATCGACACAGAAGACACGACCATTGACAATAGCGAGAGAACCCAGAAGATGCAAACTGGCAATTTATAATAAAAGTGTGGAGTAGGTTATGTCTTTTAAGTATCTAGGGGCTAACATCACGAGCAATAGGAACCTGAAACAAGAAGTAAAAATGCAAACAATAGTAGCATCTAGGATATCGGGGTTCCTTCGAACCGTGATATGGAGGAATAAGTATCGAAAGCAAAACACGGATATATAAAACTTGTGTTAGACCAGTTTTGACATACGCCATAGAAACGAGGGCGGAGACTGCAACTACTAAACAGATTCTTAGAACGACCGAGATGAAAACATTACGTTTAATCACAGACAGAATAAGGAGCAAAGAAATTAGAAGAATGTATGACGTTCCGGATATAGTGAGATGGGCCAGAACTAGAAGAAGAGCATGGAGAGGTCATGTCAATAGAATGGAAGAGGATCGACTGGCGAAAATCGCAAAGGAAGAGATACCCAATACAAGCAGACCTCCCGGAAGACCACCAAAGCGCTGGTATAAGAGCTGGACCTCGGAGTCACAACTTATGTTGCTTCCTTGAAAACACAAGACATAGTCTTAAAATAAGAAGAAGAAGAAGAATACGGAATATGAAGATGGTACACAGACAACTCAAGTGCCAAACCGAACTTAAAACAATTAAATGGAAAAACCCATCTTAAGGTAATTATATAAATTTTCAAGGAACCTCTAAACCCGGAAAAAGATTCCTTAACATTTCAATATGTTCTAACTAGTTCGATTTTTTAATTAATTTTACATTGATCCATAAGAACTACATTCACCTAAGGTATTTAATTTCTCCACTTTTCCTATTGATTCTTTTTCTGCATGTCCACTTCTTGCCATCATCCATTTCTATTAATATAGTTCCAAGAGCCATTCTCAGTTCTAATTACGAGGTTAATCTTACCAGTTTGGTCAAATTCATTTAAGCGATTTCTTAAAGAACAATGATGTTTTAAATCATATAAAAAACGACTATGACTGCGTCCGAGACAAAACTAACAAAAAATGTTCGCTTTGCTATATCGAAAACTACAATAAATCTAATTAACACAAAATTGGCCACTAATTAAATAATTTCATAATAATTAAATAATACATAAACTTGATAAGTTTCTCCAAAGCTATTTAAGTTTGTTAGACCCTTTAACATTAGTCAATTCACAACAAGCTAACCAAACAAAGAGCAACATTTTTGTTATTATTGGATGTTTATTTAAGTCGTTTCGCCGATGTGTTTGTTTATTTCGCACGACCGTGACCATAGTCATTTATTATTTATGAGGTGTTGATGCTGTCGAGCGACGTTCGCGATACATAACATAATCAATTTCATCGAAACTTTGCAAGTGCTCATAGGTGGGGGCAATTTATTGTTGGTTAGGAAAAACTTGAAGGATTAAAAAAAAAGTGTTAAAGCTAAATGCACTTACTGGAGAGAGGTTTTGGTTAGTTACCTAAGTGATTATTTCAAAAGATAAGAGGTAGTTAGGAATGCGTCCTTATACAGAAAGCATTTTATTATTTAAAAATTAATTTCAATTTCTCACGGAAAGTGTTAATACATTGTTGTTTTGTCCAATATTTACCTTAGAAACATCCTTGTGCGAGAAGGAAATTGCAAAAACTGTTTCTTTACTTAATAGAGGACTTAATCCCAGTGCTGCTGCAAATGAAGTGAATGATTTGGGTAGATACATTGCACTTCCGTGAAAATGCAAGTTATCACAAAATTTTAAATACAAAACTATATAGAAGCAATCAATTTTCTTCTTTAAGAAAGTTATAAAAAATACAACTTCTAAAGTTTTTACAGTATATTATAATGCGTGTGTATAAGTAGCTATACGTAACATTTTATAGTATTGTTTAACTTTTGAATGTTATGAAATTAATTATAAATCTTTTATACCCCTACTTTTCCTACCGCAGTTCGGCCCTGCACTATATCTTTTTACATACGACGTCTGTTCAAAAAGTAAGGTGACTTTTAAGTTTAATCAAAAATCAACAACTAACCAATCCTCGGAGCCCTTATCGAAAGCACTTTCTGGTATAGCCTTGAGATCTTCCAGCGATTTTTTCTTTATCTCCTCAATGGTTCTAAACCTCCTTCCTTTCGTCGGTTTCTTGAGTTTTGGGAACAGGAAAAATTCGCATGGGGCCATATCGGGTGAATATGGTGGCTGAGACATGATTATGGTTTTGTTTTTGGCCAAAAAGTTAGACACAAGCAACGATGAGTAAGCAGGTGCATTATCGTGATGCATAATCCATGAATTGTTTTCCCACAATTCAAAAATGCACCTAAGTAATGGCTAATAACGCAAAGAACAGTGTGGCAAACTTATTTTAGATTTTTTTATATAACTTTATGTAAAATAACCTAAACAAAACGAAATACGAATCACGAAAATTCGTGAGGCAATCTTTTTTTAGTCGACCAACCATGAAGCGCAGAAAGTTCCAAAAGCAATAACTAGTTGTGTTTTTTTTCTTCACAATAAAACTCTTACCGTTTCCGAGATGGCAATAAATAATCATCATTAATATTTATAGCTGCATATTTTAACTAAACTTTATTACCATCAAATTATTTAAGCTCGCTTTAAAAAAAATTGAAACGATATAAAAAAAACGATTCTCAAAGTGACTTTCATTTTTATAATTTTTCATTATGAATTATTTTGAAGATTTAGGAAGGTTAACTTTGTAAAGTGTTTTTAAACAGATCTGAATCGAACTATTAGAGAAATATAACAGTTTTGTTTCAATGTTCAGAGCGAGGTTCGTCTTCTCGAAAAAAATAAAGTACAACCCTGTACAATCTTATAAATCGTTACCGACGAAAGAGAAAAATGGAAAATCTTTCAATCGAATTCAATTCTGCCAAGAATAGCGCTCATATACGGTGCTAAAATTATGTTATTGATTAGTTAGCCGACACAATGACCTTTTGAGAAAGCGTAGGTGTAGTTTATCAAATATTTTTCGCCTTTTGTAAAGCTGATAGTGGGCGGGATTGCTTATTGTCATATTATTCCACTTATGAAATACTTTGCTCACTTTTTTTTTTGTTTTACTTACCCAGGAATTAATTTTCTGAAATTCCTAATAATCACTTACGATTTTTTGCTTCCATAATTTCGAAATGATGGGTAATACTTCGAACTATGCGTTACTATATTAAGGTTTCCATAGCAAGCAAACGAGCAGCAAAGCTCAAATTTTGCACTCTGTGCACAAATAATAAATAAGACCGCTTACTTTTGATGAAAATGTTGATAGTTCCGCTGGAGAGAACCGAACCGAAAGCCTACCCAAACACTAACCACGACTCATAACAGACGTCAATAATCCAAAAAATAAGCCAAAAATGCGTGTTGCATATTC
This sequence comes from Cylas formicarius, assembly GCF_029955315.1. Taxonomy (NCBI): domain Eukaryota; kingdom Metazoa; phylum Arthropoda; class Insecta; order Coleoptera; family Brentidae; genus Cylas; species Cylas formicarius. The sequence goes on along the minus strand of NW_026844352.1, from coordinate 13,114,734 downwards.
AGGCATCCAAAGATAGAACATTTGTTTTGATGGTATGTAATGTAATTTTTGAATGCCACTCTATGGCTACTTCATAAGTAGTGCCTAAAACGGTTTATAAAAATAAATAACATTTAAACATACTTTTTAACGACCTAATGTATCAAACCAACTGGTTGATTGGTTTCAGATTCCAGTTGGAGCGCGAGAAAAAAACATAACGCGGCGTTAATAATCTAAAAACTATGCAAAAAATGAGGGTTGCATATTTAGGCGTCCAAAGTTAGAACATTTGTTTTGATGGTATAACCAAATTTAATTTTTGAATGCCACTCTATGGCTGGAGGGCATCATCACTTAGGTATTTTAGAATCGTGCCCAAAAGCAGTTTATACGAAGGTGGGGTGAAAAGTTTCCATCCTGATCAAGAGGTGACGCAATCTTTGAAGCGGCGTCCTACAGTATCATTTCTACCGAGCTCATATGTACAGTTTCAGCCCAATCGCTACGTTATTTTGCGTTTGAGACAACATTGCGCAAGACACTTCGTGAAAAAAAATCGGAAAAACGTGCAGTCATCAAATACTTCTTATTTATAAAATGATTGAGAAAATCCATCAAATAGTGTTGGAAGACAGCAAGTTGAAAGTGAAGGAGATAGCTGAGACCTGTAGGATGTCAATTCGAAAAAACATTTCCACCGACAATTTGGCGCTTTATGGGCGTAATCCAAAGGAACTTTTGAGTAGATTCATAACTGTTATTGAGACTTGGGTCCATTACTACACTCCTGAAAATAAAGACCAGTCAAAGCAGTGGGTTGCAAAAACGAGACCGAACTCCAAAGAAGGCTGGTTATGGCTGGTTATGGCTGCTGTTTTTTGGGATGCGAGAGGAATTATATACATTGATTGCCTTGAAAAGGGTAAGACTATCATTGGTCAATACTAACCAGAGTTCTAAGTACGAGGTGCAAATTAAACGATCTCATTTGGCGAATAAAATAAAATTGTTTCATAACGATAACGCACCACCGATTGCTGCAACGTCCAAAATTCACGAATTGAAGTTTGAATTGATGCCGCACTCTACTCTCCAGACTTAGTCCCCAACGAGTATTGCCTGTTTCCTAACCTCAAAAAATGGCTTGGCGGTATAAGATTTAATAGCAACGAAGAAGTTGTCAAATCTGTAAATCAGTATTTTGAGAAGCTTCACGGATCTACGTTTAAAACTGGTATAACCAAATTGAAACACCCTCATGAAAAATTAAGTTGAAAAATAAAGCAAAAAAAAAAAGATAAACGTCGTTTTTCTTCGTCAGGTCCGAAACTTTTCACCCCACCATCGTATAAATATATAAATAACATTATACATATAACGCGGCGAAAGTGTTATAATGTTGTAAGTGTAACATTTTATTATTTATCGCGAAACATTTAGATAAGGCCGGTAAATAGTGGACCCTGTAAATAACCGCATCGGTTTTAAGTCAAGGATATCCAATGACCCGTTACGCGGCTAACGCAGTGCGCGGTTTCGACAACAGATGCCGCCACGACGACCTCGCAATAACAAAGCGAGGCTTACAGTTTGCGACGAACAGTTAAGCAGCAATTCGACGGTTTTTCTTGACACCTACTTGACGAAATTAACTTACTTATGGCCCCGGTTGAACAAAAATAAACAAAAATAACAAACGGCTAAACTGATCGATCGGAAGAGCGTGTGTGCACTTTCACCAAGCACGTTAATGGGATTTTAAATAGCGTTTTCAATTTATTAATTATATCTGAATGCGTGTAAATCAGCTAGCAGAATAGATTGCGGGCAGTTTATTAAATTATTCTCACGAAGAACAACATCCAACCACGATCTGATCGCCGACCGGCAATTAATTAATTGCGAGAATTTACTCACTGATGAGTTCAGCGAGAAAGAAAAAACGCACTTATTCACTGGCCTATATAGAAGACGCACTTGTAGGCGATTGGTTAGCATACGTGGCCTAGAATTATAATAATAAGAATAATAATAATAACACGTTCAGATCATTACAAAAAAAAGTAAAAAGGAACTAGTGACAAAAAAGAGACAATCAAGGTAAACATACAATTTTTACAAATTCATTCATTTTTATATTCTATAGCATATTTTTTATTTTGTTTATGGCTAAAAAAATTATTTTCATCTAACGGCATCCGCAGAGTAAAATGAATTGTTAAATAAAAATGTCTTGCGGTAATTCTTGAACTTCAAAATGTTCATGATTATAATAATAATTTATAACATAACGCAAAAAGGAGCTGGGAGGCAATGAAAAAGTCCCCGGTGAATACGGAAATTATTTCTATTTATTGCGGCATATTTATGAAAATCTACATGAACTCCATACCTCAATTTGCTTTTATAATTTACAGTGGCCGAAAAAAGTATGATTTTTTAATATCATAAGCACATCTATTTTTAAAAATTATTGGCACCGCATACATAATTATGTTTTTTAAAACGGTCTTCAGTCTTTTTACAAAGAACTATTTTCCTTCAGATTCATATTTTTTAATTTTAAAGAAAGTTAAAACGAAAGCGGGAAATACGTATGAATTTTTTTTTACAAAAATATGATTTATTATTTTTAGTATTTGTAGCGTAGTCTTGGGCATTTAAGACCTCGCCTTTCTAGGCAATTCATTTTTGTACAGTTTCTGTAGTTTCTTTTCTACTCTGATTCAACGATGCTATAGCGTTCCTGTTGATTTTTAATATTGATATAAAAGTAGAGTTGTTTTCTTTTTTAAACCATTCCTTCATTATCATGATCATTATCATGATGAAATCGTCGTCGCAATGGCATCTCTTCTTCTGCAAACAGGCGCAGTGTATTTTCCTATATTTCTTTGTCTGGAAATCGATCTACATTACCCAGTACTTGAATTACTGACCTTCTCCCAGGTGGAGAAAAACCTCCTCCATGTTTCACAGTAGGAATCTGGTATTTTACCTTGAATCTTGGGCCAACTTCTTTCATGTCTGTATTCCATTTTTCTCTTGACCAAGACAGACGAAATCTGGCAAACTACATTCGAGCTTTTCTATTCTTCTTTGAGAGAAGAGGGTTTTTAACAGCGACGCTTCCATGAAGACCTCCGTTGATTGAACGGTTTCTTGCCATTCTACTGGTTATTTCAATGCCAAACTCTCATCTGCCAACTTAGTAGTCGATATTTTACCAGATCTTTCCGATGCATTCTCACATCACCACGACTTTCATATTTTTGTAGCATTTTCGCTACAGCCCTTATATATTTAAAGACCGACTTTTTTCCTCATTTCATATTAGTAACGGCGGCTATTCATAATAAATAACTATTTTTTCTTTAGAACGCAAATTATAAAAAGTTTCCATAGTTATTTCCAATCGCAAATCCCTAATCGCAAAAAAAAATGTATGGAAATTAAAAAAACTCTAGCTTACTTCCAAGCATTAATGATATAAACATTATTAAAAATTCCCATACTTTTTACCACCACTGTATATTAAAATACAAAGCAAATAGATCGATATCGCAATCAGTATTTTTAAAGGTTTCCATACAACTAAAGCAGGTCAAAAAGGTGTCGGCGTTGGTTTTTTGTGCCTACACAACAATGTTATAGGAGATCGTTGAACACCAAAGCGTAGTAAACGTTTACTGGTGCCTTCCCAATGAGAGTTTGTTTTAAAGAGCTTTACATAAACAATTTTAAATTGACTTTAAAACACAGTCAATATGGTGCTCATCAATTGTCGCGAGTAGAAATTTGGTAGTCTTCTCGGTCTTAACACTATAAAAAAATTAAAAATCTAAAGACCAATTTAACGGAGTTTGCCTTATCATTGAAATTTGGAGACAAACTGTCTTGATATTGATTTGGTTAATTGATTTTGATATTATTTTTATTATTTTAAATACATATATACAGGATGTTCCAGAAAGGCTAAAGAGGTATGACATTAGGAAAATGGTCGTCCTATTTTAAAACTAGGTTTCTACAAAAATGTCTAATGTTAACCACAGTTAAAGTGCGTATTACTATGTTTTAATCCTCTTTGACCTATGTCTGAAACGAAAAGTGGTGGGGTGTGTATTTTCTTAAATAAATGTCCATATCTCCAAAAAGATTTTAACGCATTTTGATAAACCTTGCGATTGCGAAAAAATAAAATAAATAAAGATTAGATAATCAAATAAGGGATCAACAAAGTAGTGAAAAGCGCAGCTCATTATGTTTTCCTTTTACCCTTACGTAAAATATGAATAAAAGAAGTGAAAAAAAGTTGGATTTTGGACAAAGTATCCGCTTTACAGGTTGTTATTAATGTTTTATTCTATTAAATTTTCGAAACAAACGCTAATTTAGTAGTTAGGATGCCAAATAAACGATATTTAAAATCAAAATAAAATGTTATTATTAAGGTTTATTTCTTTTTTTTACAATTACATTTTGTCATGTTTAACTGGCTTCACATATTTAGTAATTTCTACTGACGTTATTAACTATTAACGTAAAGTGGTAAAAGTGGTAAAATGTGAAAAACCATTTTATTGATATCTAATTATTCAGAATGTAACAAATAAAATGCTAATTTATAATTTAGGATGCCAAATGATATTTAAATTCAAAATAAAATGTTTAAAATTATCTTTATTTTTACAATACATTCGAAGGGCACCAAATTGCCGGGTAACTGGCATGTCTACGTTTTTAAATATTTAGTGTTTTTACTTATTGTTCCATTAATAATTAGGTTTAGTCAACTAACCAAAACTCATCGATTGTTGAAGACTAGCAAATTTTATTAATTATCGTAATATTTAAGCAGTAAAATGTGTAAGACAAATATTAATGCCATAAATATTTAACAAATTTAAACTAAATGTTTTATTCATTTTTTAAAAGGGTTTTCACATTTTTCTACTCAAATGCGTCAACAGTTAATCAAATTAGTTAATCTCCAATAATTGATTACTGACCGTGGTAGTGATTAAGCATAATTGTTAACCGAATGAAACAATAAATATTTGGAACCAGTTAAACAACAAAACGTAAAAATATCAGCAATGGGGGTGGTAATTTGGTGCTGTTTTGTAATAAACATAAATAACAACATTTTTATTTTGATTTTAAATTAATTCAAATTAATAATAACAGTCCCTAAAATGGATTTTTTTCCCAAAATCCAACTTTTTTTTTTCAGCCTCAAGTTCTTTTCATCACTTTTTAGGGTAGGATAAAGATATTGAACTGCGGTCTTTGCTAGGTAAGATAGTACCTCACTGAAACAATGCTTAAAATTAGAAATTTTGATAGAAACCAAGTTTTAAACTGCAAGATATCAATTACGTTCCCTGGTGGCCATTTCAGAAACTTGAAAATAATTTCCAACATCAGCTGGTATATTTATTAAATTAATCCCAATATGCCATTTTGGCTGTTTTTACACGACGACGCAATGAGGTCATTTCATTTTTTTAGGAATGAATAGATGAAAAGCTATGTTTCAAAATATTAGTATATTATGCAACAATTGTGGTAAATGACATTTGAGTCACGAGTTATTTGATAAACGAGTGACTTACTATACTTTTTCTAAGACCGTGCGAAAACATCCGATTGCTTCCAAACCCGTGCGGTAATATCCCGGAAGTGACGCTTTCCGCATGCTATTTTACAGAAGGGAGTAGAAAAATTATTTTATGCTATAAAATTAAAGAAAACAATCCAAGCATATTTTTTAACGTACTGGCGCTGCTGATACAGGTTAGACACGAAAATACTTGAAATATTTATTAGTAAACAATCACTGGCAACTTGGGAGTTTAGTTTTATTTATATTGTGTTGCGTTGTTTCTAAAGTATATTTCCCCTTTCTGGTTGTAGGCTTTTAAATTTAGAGATAAAGGTTTTAATAATTGACATAAAGTAAGATTTTTAATCCTTTAGCGCAACACAAATTTTATATTTGGTGCAACCATATTTAATAAGAATGAAGAATAAGAATTTTATAAAAAAGCCGAAAAAATTCTTTTTAAGTCGCCAAAGCATTGCTAATTATTGTAAACATATAAGAAATCATAAAATTAAAATCCTACTAAATTAATCGCGGATAGCCATGTTTGAAGTAAACATTATGATTGTGCTTGATTGTTAGGATTTTGATTATTTTGATTATTAGGAAATTTTGTCTCCTCCAGGACAATTAACATTAACATTATCTGAGAAAGCAGAGTTAGTTTTAATGTGAAGAAAATTATAAACCAGTGTGTGACATTCAGATAAACACATACAGGGTCCTTAGAGTGTAAATACAATAGGAATGAACGTCTTCAAAATGTATATAATGAAGAAAATCAACTAAAAGTACTTTACGCAGTTGTTGAATACCCCAGAAGATGAACCCAAGAAATTTCGGATTATACGGAGGCTCCAGTTTTGATATCGAGGGATAACCTGTGCAGTAAAAAGAAATCCCAAATGTTGCACCAAAAACAATGTATGTAAAAAACAATTAAATGTACGAGGTGTGTTCAAAAGACTTTTGTGATTGGACAGGATAAGTACATTCGATCTTCGATATTTTTTTTGTTATGATGGTACACATGTCCCTAATATATGTTCACAGTTTCAGTCAGTTTGCACGTTTAATTATTGTTTGTGTGGCAGGAGCGTTAGACGTGTTTTCTGCTATCAAAAAAAATTGAACAAAGAGTTTGCATAAAATTTTGTGTAAAAAATGGAATAGAGTGCTGCAAAACACTTGAAGTGGTGACAGCGGCATACACTGAATCTACTTTGAGCAAAAAAAATATGTTTATAAGTGGTACAACCTGTTCCAAGATGGCCGAGAAGACGCCGCGCTCTGGACGCTCCAGCACGTCAATAACTGATGAAGGCGTTGAAGAAGTGAAACAAATGGTGTTCAAAAATAGTCGAATTGCTATTAGAGAAGTGTCTGAAGACGCATCTCTATTGGCTCGTGCCATACAATTTTTTCCGAACTTTTTGGTATGCAACGTGTAGCAGCAGAATTTGTTCCGAAACTGCTTAATTTTGAACAAAAGGACCGTCTAAGGAGCATCGCTCAAGAGCTGTTATAACTGGTGACAATTATGGGTATATGGATGTCGAAACAAAGCCCATTCGTCCCAATGGAAGAACCCAGAATGTCAAGGTTTTGCTTAGTGTTTTGTTGGCGTAGCATATCAAGAATTCTTACCAAAAAGAGGTACGCTCAATAAAGAGTATTACTTTGAAGTTATGCGCCGTTTGCGTGAAGCAATTCGAAGAAAACGTTCGGAACAGTGGATTTTGCATCACAATAATGCGCCTACTCAGTCATCGTTGCTTGTGTCTCTCGTTTTGGCCAACAACAAAACCACAATCATGACTCGGCCACCATATTCACCGCATATGGCCCCTGTGACATTTTCCTTTTCCCAAAACTGAAGAAACTTATGAAAGCAAGGAGGTTGAGGAAATAAAGAGAAAATCGCTGGGAAAACTCAAGGCTATTCCAGAAAGTGTTTCGAGGATTGGGAAAAAACCTTGTGTATTATATCTGGGGGGGGGGGGATCACTTTGAAGAGGACAACATTAATTTTGATGAATAAATAAATACTTATTGATAAAACTTAAAACTCACCTTGCTTTTTGAACACACCCCGTACATGCAAAAAAAAATACAATTTATACAAGTTACTAATTGTAATATTTAAACATATTTGTTGTACAAATATTTTTTCAAAATATTTTGCTCTATTACCTTCTCACTAATTATCCATTTAGGTGCCAAGAAGTGTCAAGTCCTGTAAAAAAATATTTTTTAGGGACCATGTCAATAATTAAAAACGATTTTTGCCGTCTGCTGCGAACATAGCATACCATAGAAGACATTATAACATTAGTGATTCCGAAAATTCTGATCAATAACGGTACAATGGAACACATTTTTTAGTTACTTTATGTAATTGTGACCCAGTTATTAGTTAAATAGAAATAATATGATTAGGAATTAACACAACTTAAATTGTTTTAAAACCAAAGATTTAAAACCATAGTTGTGTGTATCCAACAAAGTCTATACTTGCTTTTCTCTACTGTTCGTCCCTCTACAGCAATGAGATTGCTTCAATTGTTTTCAATTTACAATTGGAGCCGAGATTTATTACAACATTGTAAGATACAAGTCGAGGTGTCCGCGCCATCTACAAATTTCCAAGTCCAAGTGCGAAAACAACACACCACGTATATGAATTAGATTCAAACGAGTGGGATTTTATTATCAGAGTTCGTCGCATTTAAATTTTGCCGTCGAAATATTTGGACGGAGTCCAATGATTACTAATTTGGCACAAAAGGTTCCAAAATATAGATCACATTGCGAGTTCGAGTAGAGAATATTTGCCTCATAAAGATGTAAAAAAAAGTATCAAAATTAAATATACGGTATAGCAATAGATCGATAGGACTGGCTGTGAAATGCTTTTTCCGCAATGGATTATTATAACCTTCCCGAGTTGTTATTATGCGATCCGTGTATTGGGTTTTGTGAAACTTGACGAGCGACCTAAATTACATGTTCGCAACGCAATAGTTTGTTTTTTTTTTGTATTGAACGTTCAATATTTATTTCAGTCGATTCTCATTTTTTGATTTTTGAAAAAAATCTGAAATAATGGCTTTCGTTTAATCGACACCATTTACATAAATAAGGATTGTAAAGTTTTGTGAATATGCGGAAATGTATCGTTTCACGCGATAAGTGGAAGTATCAATAAAAATTTCACAAATTTAGTTTTTCGCTACGGTAAAGTTTGAAATGTATTGAATCATTAAATTATGACAAAATAAATAAGAACTAACAGTTCAGATTTTCACGAAATTATATATATTCACATGACAATTGACAATGACCGTGTCATTATCAAATGTAATATTTACAAACTACCTGTTACTATGTATACCGAAAAATGACAATAAAACCTTAATTAATGTTGTGAGAATTTAAGTTTAATAATGGAGACGTATTTAAATCTAATTGATCGTTAAGCAATACATTTGAATGTCTCACCTTGCTAATAGGAAAATTTTTAAAAAACAATAACAGGAAGTGTCCAAAATGTCAAAAATCAGGTGTCTACAGGTTGAAATGCGGATCATGACCTAAAATTTATATTGGACAAAGAGGTAGATCCTTCAAGAAACGCATTAACGAAAATAAAAGAGCGTTTAAAAACAATAGTCCAGATTCTAATTATGCTACACATTTAAACGCAGAAAAACACACTTTTCACGACAATTTTGATATTTTACATACAGCCACAAAGAGTAGAAAATTAAAATTATTGGAAGCCATGGAGATTAACAAAATGAGAAACTCAAATGTTCTGTTTAACCATCAATTAGACTTAAATACCTCTCCATTATTAACCTTAAATTCTCACAACATTAATAAAGGTTTTATTGTCATTTTTCCGTATACATAGTAGCAGGTAGTTTTTAAATATTACATTTGATAAACACAAGGTGTTGTCGAAACAATTGCAATGTGAATATATATACAATTTGGTGAAAATCTGAACTTTTAGTTCTTATTTATTTTGTTAAATGGATTTTTATCAAAATCTGAACTTTTAGTTCTTATTTATTTTGTTAAATGGATTTTTATCAAGTAAAAGCCACCTCAGTTCAAGAAATCATTATTTCGGGCATTTCTACAGCTACACAATTTTTAATTTAAAAAAAAGTTAGAAAAGATTTTTGGTTGGTTTGGCATTTTGGTTAAAAACGCGTCACATTAATTAATCTATACCGAACTCTTGTTCAATGGAAAATGTCTTTAGAAATAGAAACGAAGTACAAACACACATGAGTTGAAAACGATTATAAAAAGTTCAGGTTCAACCATCGAGAGTAATATAACTTTTTGCAGCAAGTAGAAAATATACAGGGTGGGTCCCAAAATTGATGCATAATAATGCAAATAATGCAATACCAATACCAAGAAACAATTTCGATGGACGAACATTTACAAGTTGATATCAGTCACGCGATCAACGTCATGCATGCATACAAATTTCAAAAATTCAATCTGAAAGTGAGGTGAAGAAAGTTTTTAAAATGTTTTTTTTTAAAGCTATGTATAAAGGAAAATTAAGGAGCGAAATTTTCGCATCCTTCGCAAAAAAATCCCATATTTAGCGACCATTGCGGGGGACATATTAGCGTTTAACTTTCTTAGAATTTTATAGACTTTTAGAGGAATATAAATTACTAATGTTATAAAAATATAATTTTTCGTAAATGTACAAAAATGACTTGAATTGAAGTCCAACTGACGTCTCGAAGTGACACTTTGCCTACTCTGTAACTAACTAAAACTATCGTAAACAACTACATTTGTTTAAATCAAACATTATTAGAAAATTTATCTTGCTAATGGTTAATTATTACTTTGAATAAATTAAATTCAACGTAACAATAATAAGAATCGACAGATATACAAGCAACAGATGAACACACCGATCAGCTCTAAATTTCATGTCTTCACCTACTGATACTGATGAATAAATAATCAAACGATTTGTTAAAGGAAGTTATAATTTAAAACCCCCGAAACCTAAATACGACTTTACTTGGAATGTAGAACCTGTATTAGGTGATTTAGCAACCCTTTACCCCTGAACAAATTTATCTCTTGAAAAATTAACTATTATAACAATAATAACATTTATGGTTTTAACTTCTGCGCATTACTAATGTAAACATTTTTAGAGACAAAGTTGAAATTCGAATTTCTGAAAAACTAAAAACTATTTTAACGCTTTCAATTTTTGATAAACCCGAATTATGTGTAGCCTCTACTCTAGAACATTATCTACAGGTCAGAAAAAATATTCGATCAAACACATAAAAACGCATATCCCGCAACAATACAGACCTTGAATAGGTAGATGATTAAGTTAGAGATATAATGTTCGCCATCAGGGGTAAACATAATTGTCATCAAGAATACGGCCGGATGGAGTTCAAATCCAAATGTTTTCCTTAAATTTTGTAATTGTCCTCTAGGTACGACTAATAATATTTTCGCACATACCATATTAAATATTCACTAAATATAGAAATTATTCTCGTTTTCTTTTTTCCATATGTATTCTAAATCTAGTTGTTTTTTCACAAAGTATTCTAAATATAGTTATGCCTAGTTATTTCTTGACGTAATCATTTCCAATATTTTTTTTTGCACCGGCATATCGGATAAGCGAAGGAAAATTTAAAGATTAATGGAAAACTTACCTGTATCTTACCGACCTACCCCTACCCCGATGGAGGAAAATTTTGCTAGAAAACATAATGAATAAGCGGCGGTTGTGCTGTGCGATAGTCAAGTTGCCGAGAAAAGGCTTTTTGCTGTGAATGCGTATCGATGGATGTGATAAATAAGAAACTACAACGGAATCAAATCGGAAGACAAGCTCGAGGAATCTTTAAGTTTTCTCCTATGACGGTCAATGGGTTGCTGACAGTTCAATAAAGTGCCAAAGTAATTTCGGGAGGGATTTATGAAGCCTTGCCAGCTTCACGAACTTTCACCCAATTGTTAATTGATTTTTGTTGTTAAAGTTTGTCTATTCCTATGGACTTTATTAATCACTTAGAAAAATATCTTACTATCGCTATCTAACTGGGAACATAACATTTAACATTTGCCTTACATTTTACATTTTAAATGGCCATACTCCTAAACTAACTAACTTAAGTTATTTTTGGCACATAAACACCTTAAAGTAAAAAACTAACCAGTTTTAGTAAACCGCCGTTGTTTTGGTATATCGACGTCACGCAATGGGACAACCAATGGGGTAGCGCGGTGATCAAAACAAAACAGGTAGGTACATGTTTTGCGCATCCTTCTGGGCATATTTAATCTACGATTGTTTCAGTATGTTGAAACAACTTAAAAACAACCGAATATAACATGGTATGACCTCGACGACAGTAAATCTAAAGATTATGTGAATTTCGTGGTCGCTCGGTTCGCCGTGTTCTTTATAAAGGTAACTGGTGGCAAGTGCTCGGTTGGCGACAAGCGCTGCTTAATTAAGATGGTATAAGGTATTAGTATCTCGTACGGGTTCTTCGTGTTCACGATAATGAGCCTCGCATGCTAAACGACCGTATATATTCTCCCGTTGGACACTTTTTTTCGTGAAACGCCGCAGAAGCGATCTAAGCCTTATTAAATTTTGTTTCTCCTCCGTGGTATTCAAGGAAAACGTTTCTCTCACATTCGATTAAATGTCTAGTTCAATATGTTCAATAGTTCCGATGAAGCATTGAAAAGATCATATAATATAATGTCCGGTCCTTGCTTTTTGATTAGGGATTGTACAATTCCATTGCTAAAACCTTTGTCTTATCTTTTTGTAGGTTTTAAGTGTGAAACCGGCTTCAATTCATCGTATCGCATCAGCTCAACTTTTATTTAAATTATGTCTTATAGACTGCTCTGAATTGTAATCGCAGATCGGTTTTCTCCAATATTGGCATTGAAAGATAGTTTGTCGTTTCAGGTTATTCTAGGGACTGTTTTTTTGTTTTGAGTTTTGTTTTTGTTTGTTTTTTGCCGTTATTTATATATTTTTGTTGATCTGGTAACTATACTCAGCGAATTAATTGTCTGGATATTATATCTGTTGGACAATAACGTTTATTAGCTTAGCTTAGATTCTTCAGACGTGTAGAGAATTCAGGTACTGCAAAACTCATGCTTAGACTTGTGACGATTTCATATTTCAATCGTAAAATTTAGCATTTTTAAAGTACAAGTGCTGGCACATTTGCGAAGTAACGGGTTTATTTTGTTAGTACCTTGTAGAATTAATTGTACTGTCCATTTCCTTCACCTTTTGCTGTTTGGCGAGTGTTTCTTAACAATTTAAATTCTTGTTTATTAGGTTCAGAACGATATTGCGATTTGAACACACGTTGTTTTGTAGACTCGGTTTCTTTAGTTTCGGACTTGTACTCCCCGGCCGATTGTGTTGCCGAACCATAAATATTTTATGCTGCAACGGTTGTGTGCGTGGCCCCTTGTTCGCTTGGTTTTCTCTTAAGTGACACTGGTTTACTGAGAGATACTAATGCAAAAAACAGAGTATTAGTGGCGCATTAGAAGGAGTCATAACCATTACCATCTGTCACCCTATGAGACTAGGGACCACATTTGCTTTTCATTGCTTCGGTATTCCTTGGCGAGCCTAGTAAACATTGTTTTGTTTCTTAACCTATTCTTCCTCGATTTTCTGTGACTGGCCGTCCGGTCGCCATCATACATAGCGTTCGGGTAGTTCGATCTGGTTGACGCAACCTCGATTCTTTGGCAGGGGCCATACGGCCATCACCACAGATATAGTTCGGTTGTTCGTTCTACTGGCGGCGTACCGTCGACTAGGTTGGCAAGAGTGGCGTTTTCCCTCTAATTTTTTTGTGCCCGTTTAGCCTTTTAATAAAACTGGTTGCCTGAATCGTCCGGCATTTTGTACGCTAGCTTTTGAAGCTTGGGGTTGTGGCAGGTTTTCTTTTGTGTGACCGATTTCTTTTTGAGCCGGTAGTGCTACCCCAATAAAAGGGGGATACGTAAATTGGTCACTAATTTACGATTTCCCATACTTTTAGATCTATTTGGAGTTTGGAATGGGAATCTTCCTCAACGAGGGATTTTGAAAAGAAATGTCATTGCCCCACATTTCCAGAAAACCCTCGAATCGAGGTAAGTTACCTTTTGGAACCATTTCGCCACCTAATCAGTGTTCCTCAATTTATGACGATTTTATTTTAGGTTTTTTTTTTAATTAGTATTGTACGTATTGTTGCTCCGTTTCCCGCAAACCTTCCACGTGGTTTCTTCTTTCACCTTAATATCAGACCAGACTTGGTGTCTTGCAGTGTATGCTGTCTCTTGGGTACATGTTTAATTGGGGAGTTTCTCCTATCGAGCAGCCGGCTTTCCGGACGGACTTTGCTGGGTTATCTGGGACTGCCCACCTACGGCTGTTCCACTGAGCCACCATTCCATCTTGGTTTGGTTCCCGGGATAGTGACAGACAGCTATATAACGTTCGGGACAGCTTGAGGTTTGGGTAGCTTAAGTGGCCTGTTCTCTTCAAGAACGGTTTGCGGAACTTATAGTCTTAAATTATAGTGTACATTCTTTTGCACCGCCAAAACTTGAAGGTGACATTTGAAACTCACACCTACCACCAGGTTGGAGGAAATAAATTATTGTTCGTGATTCACTTGTTTATTTCCTTTACGGGTTGGAACCTTGGGTTGATAAGTTTACCTTTTTTGAATCAAGTGGCGCCTACCTACCACATTCCGGGACTGACCGAGGTGCCCTTCACCGCCTTCCAACTTGGCTTTGATTTAGTATTTTTTTCTGCTTTATTAATTTTTCTTGATTGTTGATGAGCTAGCCTAGGCATTGTCTTACCTCACTATTAAATTACGAATTTAATTAATTAATGCGTTTCTTTTTCACGACCCTGACATTGAGAGGTAAGAGACTCATTTGTGATATCAAAGGAAGATAACATTTTTCTCAAAAATTATGTGACAGTAAAATTAAGTGGTATATGAAACGGAGAAGAACCCTGCATGCTACGTGTATGTTTCATAAAATCGTATCAAATCAAAAGTCAACCTATCTGTATAACAAGATTGTGCCTTGTAATAATCACCAATTAAGTTCAGAATTCCTAGACACAAAGCAGATTTTTTTAAAAGATCGCATTCGTTTTAAATCAGTAAAATGTACAGTAACTACTCTGATTCACTCAAGCGCAAAACTTTGTCACCGTTCAAAAAAACCATAAAGGCTATCCCTTATCAGAACAGTGTTCATTAACTGCAGAACAGTGATTTGTATTAAAAAAACAATATAAAACGTAATATTAAAAATTAAATCTTAATATTCGTTTCAATGGGGGTCCCGAAACAATACCGATGAAAAAAGGAGTTCTTGAGAATTTGCAAAGTGTGTTTTGACTCGCAGTCAACTGAGAGCAAATAAATAAAAGGGTAACAATGAAGATGCATATATGTTTTAAAATACTGTGATAATGATTTGTTTACAAATTATTAGTATAGTCACTTTAAAAAACCAACGATTTTCTTTTTCCTATAGTTAATGTATTGCATATTTGTTTTAAACGGAATTATGTCTAAAAAAAATTACTCGGAACTGGAACGTTTATATTTTAAAGGCGGTCCGTTATTACTTCTAAAGATTTTATTACTAAAACCTAAGTAAAAGCAATTAGGTATGACTGAAAAAAAAAGTTTGTTTTATTTGAACGATTTAAAAGTCGGTTTTTATGTGTGTAATGTGTAAATCTTTCACTAAACAGTAAATATACTGATATTGTTAATTTAAAGTCGGTGCGAATTTAATGCCAATGAAAACATTATGTTTTATAAGAAATTTATTATAAAACCAGTGGACAGTACTGAAAGTGACTGAAATTAAACAATACTTTCTACTACTGGATTTTTTTTCAATTCAAATGCAGACAAAATTTTTGTTTTAATAAAAATAAGTACTAAAAATTATCAGGCAGATATTAATTTCAAGAAGATATTATCGAATCATATAGCGTCTTGTTGATTTATTAAGAGGCATCACAATCGTTAGCGTTATATTTTTTAAATTCTACAACGTTTTTTCTATGAGTATAGAATGATAGATAAGTGTTGAAAAGAGCAACGTAATTATATACTAACAAGAACTAGAAGGCTTTGGGCGATGTTAGCTATTTAATTTTTTAAATTAAACTAAATAAATTAAATATTTGATTGATAAGATGTTACAATGTATATGAGAATACCAGATCACCGTTACCCGATTAAACCTAACCTTGGCCCTAAACCCGAGCACCATTTGCCCTGCCCAACCACCCTGGGTTAATGGCACCATGGTCTGTACTGGTTCAGGTTTGTACATCACAGTCTTATTTTTTTGGTTCAAGAAAGTTGTTTAACGCGCTGGGTGACAAATTATTATATACCCACCTTGTTCAATATAATTTTTAAAAAATCTCGCACTTAAATAATATACGAGGTGTGTTCAAAAAGTGAAGTAAAGTTTTATCAAAAAGGATTATTTATTTATCAAAATTAATGTTGTCCCCCTGAAAGTAATCCCCCTAGATATAATACACTTGCGCCAACGTTTTTTGCAATCCTCAAAGCACTTCTGGCAAGTACTTTGAATTCTTCCATTCTTTTTTATCTCCCCAATCGTTCCAAAGCTCCTTCCTTTCATGAGTTTTTGGAACAGAAAAAAGTCGCAGTTCGCCATATCCGGTGAATATGGTGGCTAAGGCATCATTTTGGTTTTGTTATTGGCCAAAAAGTTAGACACAAGCAACGATGAGTGAGCAAATGCATTATCGTAATGCGAAATATTGTTTTCCCATAAGTTCAGCGCATACCTTAAAACTCTTGATGTACTACGCCACGATAATCAAAGAAAACAGTAAGCAAAGCCTTGACATTTGACGTAATTTTTTCGGTCTTTGCGATTCTGGGATGACTGGGCTTTGGTTTCGACGTCACCACCATATACCCATGATTCGTCATCAGTTATGATGACATATTGAGCATATCAGGATCATGATTGACGTCGTTTAACAACTCTTGATGCGATGTCCCTTCGACGGTCCTTTTGTTCAAAATTAAGCAGTTTCGGAACAAATTTTGCTGCTACACGTTTCATGCCCAAAACAACAGAGATGCCGACGTCTTCAGTCACTTCTCTAATATTGATTCGACGATTTTTCAACACCATCTTCGACGCTTTCATCAGTTATTGACGTGCTGGGGCGTTCAGAGCGAGATTCGTCATCTGCATCTTTTCGGCCATTTTGGAACAGCTTATACCACTTATAAACATTTTTTTGCTCAAAGTAGTTTCACCATATGCAGTTGCAAACATTTCAAGTGTTTTACAGAATTTTTTTGATAACAGAAGATTGTCGAGCGCGCAAAACACGTCTAACGTTTCTGTCTCACAAACAAAAAGTAAACGTGCAAACTGGCTGAAACTGAGAACATATATTAGGGACATGTGTACCAACATAAAAAAAACGAATATCGAATTTACGGAGACCATCCAATTACAAAAGTCACCTTACTTTTTGAACACACCGTACATACGTTCGTTATTGAAGTACAACACGGTTATTAAACGCAATTGACGCTCTCTTAACGCCAATCGAAATGCACATAATTAACCTTGCGTGTTAAAACTATTAAGTATGTATTTTACTAAAAATGAAAGTTGTTAAAACTTCTCCATTTTTTACTTCTAATCCCACGCTCTTTCTCTGTTAATTTCCGGAATCTCGTCATACCAAACGGATTCAATGTTAGATGCCAAGGACGTAAAAATCCCATATACCGCAGTTTACACAAATAATTTATCACTATGAAATAGGTATACATCGTATATATATATCGACAGCCATAAATCAAAAATTTATAGGCGTTTGTATTTCATTCCGCCACAGATTCCATAGTAAGTTTATAGTAATAAAATAATAAATTGTGATTATTATTAAGTAATTTTGGTAAAAATCGACGGCTTGCGTGGTGTGTCCTATCCAATACTGGGAAGCCCATGGAATGAACTGGAATAAAAGTGGTCAAAAAGATCCGTTTCTACGCCCTAGTCCAAAATTCCGAATCATACAGTGAAAACGCTTGCGAGAAAAGTGTCACTTTAGAACGTCAGTCTCATTAAATATTGTGGCTTTCAGGCATTTTTCGTTATCTGTATATGAAATAATATACTGATTACTGAAAGAATATTTAATCTTTTTAAACAGTTTTTTTTGTCTTAAATATAAAGAACGGTGTTGGTAGATTCAATTATAAAAATTCATATTAATTTTCTTATTCATATTAATAAACAGAAAAACAATTAAATGTAGGGTATAGGAAAAAATGAGGAATATGTACTCAATTTAAATGTATATTGTATTGTATTGTATTGTATATTGTATATTTTCTCTCTAAGGTTCATAAATCACCAACAGAACAGCCTAAAAGCCTAAAATTGAAGAAAACTAGTTATTATTATAGTATAGTTATAGTTATTAATTATTAGTATTTCCATAACAATTGTTATCAATTATTTAAATGAATTTAAAACTTATTCAAAAGGGGTTTTTACACATTAATAAAAGTGCAGTATGTTAGAATTCTATTTGGCATGCTGTAAATCTTCTGTTAGGGCAAAAGAAGCAATTATGGAATCTTTAGAAATAATGAAACCGTTTTTGCAAAAAAGAGACGAAAAATTGCTATTATAAGTGAAGACGTGGAAATTGGTATTCTTGGATATTTTGAAGCATATCGTGGCAATTCTATTCGAAACATGACAGTCTTTACTCTAACCGTTCCTTTAATACTGTCCAAAAAAAACACAGTTCAGGTCTTTTTGGCACGGGATGCAGAGACAAGACTTTTTTTTCTGCTTGCTATGTTGGCATGTTAACTTTTGCCACCAAAACATAAATAATTTTCGTTTTTTTTTTTGTACTGACGAATCAAATTTTTCAAATTCTGGAATTTATAATCCAAAAAAACATCATTATTGAGAGAAAGAGAAAATTTATTGTTGGTACAAGTTTGTTTTGTTCGGTCGTTCTCGCATTGTTGGTGATGGCACACTCACCGGTGAGCGGTACATTGCAATTATTACTGAAACTCTGGACGGTTTTCTAGATGAGCTTGACCTCACAAGAAGGCATGGATTGCTACAAATGGGCCCATTCCCTTGTGGGGTTATTTAAGGGAGGAAATTTAGAAGAAAAGATACGTTGACGTTTTAAAGGCTGCAATAAGGGAAAAAATATAACCAGATGGAAGGCAGTTCTTTTTTCTATTTCCTTATTTCCATATTTCTTACGCTCAAATAAAACATAAAAACAATAACAATAAAGCAATAAATTATTTCGCAATCACTCATAGTCATCTAGTTTAAAAGAGGATAAATCGGTTATTTTTAATTTTAGGCTAATGTTGCATATGATTCTTGATTCTGTTGGTGATTTACGAATGTTAGACTAAACCCTACATCCCATTCTTTTTCTGTTTTCACCATCGTAATTTAACCGACTTTATATCTCTACTCATAACAAAGTTACCAATGATGAACACTTAATTAGTTACCAATGATGAACACTTAATTTAGATCAAACTGCAGATTTCGATATTCAATTTTAGTGATTCAATAAAGTATGTCTTTTAGTGGACCAGATACGTAAATGATAACTCTTCAAACATTTTTGCAGTAATACAGTGCACCACATATAAAGCAACCGTATGTTATATAATACTGAAGTGTTACTTTGAACCATAATTTGTTGTTATACAATATAATTAACCAGAAATAAAAATAAGACGTCGCTTTCGTTAACACAAAATGTGGTTAATTTTTCCCGCAAGGATTCACTTTTTTACTATTTTAGAACACTTGCCATACTACCACATTTATAAAATATAAAAAATTTATTTATTTTTATAGAAACGCAATATCAGTCTCTGAAATCGAGACATTATTGGCAACGCCGAATAAAGTTATTGTTATTGTCACAGAATTCCACCAATGTGTACCATCCCTACATTTTTCGAATTTTTGTGACAAAAGGCACACTCACTAGAAAACTAAGGCAAATAATAAGAGTTGCTTTATTTAAAAATTAATTCAAAAGATTTAAGGACTCTCACTCACAAACTTAGAGTCTTTTTTTAACAGCGCTGTCCACACCATAACTTCTTTTTACTTGAAGATTTAATAGGATCGCAGAATATTTAAAAAAGAAAAATAACGCCGTAAAAATGTCGCGTCCAAACTTATTGGGGATCCATCACCATATTGGTTGTTGAATGCCGCAATGTTCTATCGGCCGAAAAGCAGAATTTGCAATTACAGGCGTCATTGGTTAAAAAAAAATCTCGACCATCTCTTTTTTTTTTCAGAGCTCGTTTATAAGTTCCTGTAATATGAGCATCAGGCAGGACCTCTATACCTTTAGTAGCTCTATGGTTTTAACCAAAATGTCCTCAAGGTTTAACATATTTTTTTAGTGAGAAAAATATATTTGTGTCTGTATAAAGATGATAAGCAAAATATTTGTTTTCCATAAAATAAAAGATATTGCGCAGTTTTTTAAATTCAATATTTATTCTGATTTTATGGTCATCGTATAATTAAAATTTGAAAAAAAAAAGCAAAAATAATTTTTTTTAAAAAGAAACAATTATTTTTTTTATATCGCACCCGTTAGAAGATAAAATTTATCAAAAAATTGTCGTATTAATCTTCTTCTCATTGATAATTAAGACAATTAATATAATGTCTTCAGATCAATTTAAAAAAAAACATTTGGGGACTTTTCGATAAGTTTCGCAATATTGGCAATATTAGCCAAAGCCAAAAATTCGAATAAAAAATCGACGAAAGCACTTATCAACTACAGGAAAAATTCGCAAACATTGTCGAATTTTTCCCGTAGATATCCGCAAAGTGACTAATAACGTAGCGGGAAATTTGGAAAAACCATGTTATAAATGTAAAAGGTGCGGTCTGGTGACGAAATTGTAGTTACGAAAAAATATGTCCGGTATTTACAATTAAGCAAAGGTTTTGGGTCCATATTTTACCGCAGTTAGTTAGTTAAATAGGAAATAACTCTGGAAACAACAACCGCATGGCTTCAATAAATTTTATATGGACGTTTGATTGAACTTCTTTAAAGTCGTTAGTTTTATCAAAGTTTAAGGAGTATATTATACAGTTTATACAAAAACCCCGCCCGTAAATAACTGTATATAAAATTTTTATTAATATTACTTAATCAATGTTATTGATAATTTTTTTTATTTGGTATATGACAACAGTGCGCAATAATTATTAAATATTTACGCACCTGCAGGGGTGCCAAATTAGCTCGACACACACGCGAACATTGGACATTTAAATGGGACATTGTGTATATTACTGCGTTTTCTGATTTTGCCCAAAAAATCAATTAGTCGGGTGCTCTCAAACATTTATAAACATTTATCTTATCAAACACACAATCACATTTTAAAGATAATTTATTAATAAACATTTCCATTTTAAACGATGTAACTCAAATAAAAACACAACAAATAAGCAAGACACCTACGCATCATTAATTAATACACTGGAATATGCCCGGAATATTTACAAGACGCAAATTATCTTTGATATTGGATATTCCGTACTGGGGTAGTGTAAACTAATTCTTTTAGATATCCCCAAATGCAATAATACTTCTCCTAGTTAACAACCTACATTAAATAATCAGTGATAATTCCTAACCAAACGTTAACGGCAAATAAATACTGATATCTATATCCTGTTATTGAATGCTGATTACCTTCAGCCCACACATGCCTGTTGTGAAAGTTTTAAATTGCGGAGAATCTAGCTTCGCCCGAAGAGAGAATTTTTTAACAAAAAAAAAGATCATCATTATTACATAAGTTTTTTCTTAAATTTAGTTAAGAAGAATGATAAGAGGTGGTCTAATTTAAACGCCTCCACTCATTAAAAAGAAATAGGCAGAAAGTTTGTCTTTCTACTCCCGTCTGTAATATATCTAATTACACGCCGATCTAGCATCGGTTGCTAAATCCACACAGGACACATGAATTCCTATGAATATCCGGTCAATTATTGTTTCCAAAAAAATATAGGTTAAAATTTTATCGAAGGGTGCTGCAACCCGCATTCAAAAGAATATTTTTTATTAACCCGTGAGTATCTTTTGAATATTTTGTTGTCACTATCACCCCCTATTTATTACAGCCACCGGGTAAGGTAAAAGTTGACGTCTATCAAATCAAATTTATAAAAATGTTATGAATGACAATGTCCACAACAAAATTCATTTTTTAGCAAAATAGGTAGGGTTTACAGCTGATGATGGGAATAAAACTGATTATAAGCTGATTGAATTCACGGTGCCTTGGGATAACACACATTTTGGGTCCCTACTAAAATACTTTAAATAAAAATACTTTAAATCTGCAGCATCATGGACCTGGTTTTTGGATTCACGGCCCCAGAGCGGCCCAGAAATGTCCCTAGTGGTCCCATTAAATCTTTTGTTGTTGAACTGGTGTAGCAAAAAATATTTGTACGGATTGTTCTCTTTTATGATATAAATCTGTTCAAATGGTTGTAATGAAACAAAAAATTTAAGCACAAGCATTTTAATAATTATTCCCAAAACATAGTATTTCCGTCATATTTTTTTCCATCTACATTTCCTTTTATTTGACTGTGCCTTGTCCAAGTAAAATCCTATACTAATATTTTTTATTTTTAGGACAAAGGCAACTTCTACCATTTACCTTATTTAGGAGTTGCCAGCAATTTTTTTAATAAATGTCAAATGTATTTATTTAAGACTTCAAAAATTACGAAGGTCATATACCTATTGCCACATATATATATATATATATATATATATATATATATATATATATATATATACATTGTTTTTTAATATTTATTGGTTTATAGGGGCACGTGGTTGGGCGGATTGGTTGTAATCATATCGGAAGACAAGCACGAAAAATTACGATTCATCTTCATACGATGAACCTTCGAATCTTCCTTCCGATACGATTACGTTGTAGTGATTAAAAGCAGGCCGGTGCAATTTTACAATAACCACTCTTGAAGATAAACAACAACATTCCAAAAACAAAAATTATGGGAAATGATTACAAGAAATAACTAGGCGTAACATGAAAAAGGTAACAGAAATACATACAATGCCGTTAGGTATGTAAAAACAACTAGATTTAAAATACATATAGAAAAATGAACAAGAGAATAATTTCTATATTTACTAAAAATTACGTGATATTAAGGTAATCCTAGATTTAATATGGTATGGGCGAAAATATTATTAGGCGTACCATACCATCCAGCCGGCCGTATTTTTGTTGACATTTATATTTACCCCTGATCAACATTTGCTATTTTTTAACGCTCCCTTAATCCATCTACTCAAAGTCTGTGACGATAGGGTTTTCTGCATGTTATAAACAGTAAAGTTGCTCGAATATTTTTTGTGACCTGTAGATAATGTTTTAGAGTAGAGGCTACACATCATTCGGGTTTATCAAAAAAAGGAAACGTTTAAAATAAGTTGATTTTTGTAGGGTGCTGAAATTTTTAGTTTTTCAGAGATTCCAATTTCAATTTTGTCTCTATAAGTGTTTACATTAGTAATATCGATTTTCCCTAATGTTTGAATCCGATGGGCAGAAGTTAAAAGCCATAAGCGTTATTCTTTTGATAGTTAATTTTTTAAGAGGTAAAGAGTTGCTAAATAAGCTAATACAGGTTCTATTTGAGGTTTGAGGGGTTTTAAAAATCGTTTGATATTTTTTTAACAGTATCAGTAGGTGAAAACCTGAAATTTACGGCTGATCGGTCTATGTTTATTGTTGCGTAAGAAGCATCTTTATTTTTTTCGGTAACTAAAAAATCAAGATAAATATTTAAGTCATATTTCATATTCATTGAGATGATGAACCGTACAATACAGTCAATAATTTTTAAAACTAGTATTAAACTGTTTCCTTGTGCATTCCGAGATAGATAAAAACATTACTGGTATGACCCGGTAGGAAATGTCTCTTTCCCTCTCACGAAACGGAAAGAGTAATAAAGTTTCGTTAAGTTTACACAACAAAGACTTTTCCAACAAAAAACATATAAACAATGGGTGCCAATGCTGCGATGCTCACGCAGGCACTACCAATATAGCAGTGGCTGCATTTTTTATTATGGTCAGTTGCGAAAAAGTCTATTTCCGGTTCCCCGAACACTTTAATTATTTCGTTAAAAATTTGTTTATGTAATTCGTACACAATTCCAATCGACTTTTCCCTTGATCCCCTATCAGCCTCTGTATTTTCTTTAGAAGAAATGTAGGAAGCAGATAGTGTTATTTGATTTTGTTCACACCAAGATAAAAGCTGACAGGTTATCTTGCTAAGGGTTCGATATTTTACGCTCCCTCCTTAATAAAACTCGAATATTCTTCTTTGTTTCAGTAAATAATTTCAAACCGTAAAAAAATAGCCTGTAGTTCAAGGTAATTAATATGTTGTAATTCATCTAATTAATGCCAGAAACCCTTTGCATTCATAACATTGCAATAAGCGCCCCGTTTTTGGGAATGGAATACTTCTCTATAATCTTCTATCTGTCTTCTTTCTTGACGCCCTTTTCCAAATAATATTACCAGCGTGATGAGATTTCATCATGCCGCTATTTCCCTTAAATTTCATTATCTGATGGTTGCGCCCCCAAGGCCGTTGAAAAATCTGTATCTACGGTTGTGGTGCGGGAGGTCGAGAAGAATTTTCCACTTGATTTTCTTTCTAAATCGACCTGCATATCCTACAATCCAGGGTGTACTTAAGAATTATCTTCATCCTTAGATGATAAAGACTGTGCAACAACAGGCAACCAATAGTCTTTTAAGTAATAAGTACCCCTACGGTCTACGGCCAAGAGGTAGACACAAATGCTGCCCACGGCTAAAACAATCTACCCACGGTAGAGTAAAATCAATAGAATGGATAGACCCACGGCTATCCGTTAGAATTATTTACCTCAGTATACTTTTTTTTTACTTTTTAAACTTACCTGTGGCGGTAGCAGCTAAGTTTACAAATTTCTTATTAAAAAGCTCTTGTAATAGCTTGTCAATTTTTTGGCCCTTTTGAATATTAACTAATGGTGAGCCACTTCGTTTCGGCGTTTTCACTACCGAAAATAATCGCGCACAAACTCTGTTCACTCGATGGATACGAAAACCAGAATGAATAAGCGGCGGTTGTGTTGTGCGATAGTCGGATTGCCGACAAAAGGCTTCTTACTCCGAATGCATATCGATAGATGTAATAAATAATAAACTACAACGTAATCATATAGGATGACATCTACTCGTATTCGGAAACTACATTTTGTATTAGGGGATGTACTTATCAGTAAATTTTACGAGTTGATGTTATGCTCTAAAAAACAAATATGATAAAGCATTGGTGATGAATCTACATTTTCTCTTAAAAACTACTTAATCTTCGAATTTACACATGCCAACGCTCTAGAGAAAGAGAGTGATGCAACTTAAATTTATTCTGTGAACTTTGGTTGTACCAGATTCTTGTAATATACTACTAATACATAGCTAAAGTTGGATCAATTTTTACAATCCGAAGGCGTAATCAAAAAGTCTGCATATATCAGTAGAACTTACCCGAATCGGTTCCTTGAATAGGAAATTTCCGGAAACGCCCGGACTTTCTTGCTCGGCCACTTGTGACGACATCTGGGCTCGCGCCTGCCTTTCCCGCTCACGGAGGCGGTCTCGTTCCACACTGAAGCAAAAAAAATATTGAGGGTTCTATTCCGGACAAAATATGTAATATTTAATTGTAAAACTAATTGCTAACAATATTTTTTTATTGTATCTAATGATGTGGTTTTTGGTGCGTACATTAACATGATTGGCTAAAATACTATATGAAATATGCAGATCTTTTGAGATATGCATCCTTGAGGATTAATTTATGATTATTGCAAATCGAGGATCAACAATTTGAATGTTGATTGACTTTTAGTGGTATTTGTTTAAACAAAACTACATTTTTACTATTGTCAAAAAAAACAACTCATTTTAAATTAGTCAAATTGTTGAATCCATTTGGGTTTTTGATAAATCAAACAAATGTAAATAAAAATCTAAATCACTATAAAAAAAAACGCATTAATGTCCAAAAAACAACTAAAAACAATTTCTTCATCAATTTTATTTTGTAAATCTGCTTCGGGTAGCAATGCAATTTTCATTTTTAAACTCTATGTATGCTGTCGGTAATACAGATCGTTGTGATCTGTCTGTGGTATGTACGTTCGGCAAGCATGACGACCCGCTTTTATCTATGTTAAATAGGACCCAAATCACTGCGTAAATTCTTCTAAAACCTTAGAAATTTCAATAATCACTAGAAAAATCGTATTCCTTTTCAAATAATTACCTAATTTTTATAACACATTCAAATTAATCTCGAATGAAAATTATAAAAACCTACGTTTTAAGTGTGACTTTGTTTGGTATAATGATAGACGGGCTCAGCCTCTAAAAATCTCAATAAAGATTAATTGCCTTTTTTTTTTGTTCGATAAATAATTTTTTGGTTTGTGGCAAAATCGATGAATTACCACCACCGGATAATTTTTATCCGAACCAGAAATTTTCATAAATAAAAAGGTCATCCGTCTAATTCTAATGCTAATATTTCTATATAAAACCCAAAATGCACGCTGAATTGCCAAACGAAATAAAAACAATAACTAAATTAGAACTATTTAAAATAAAACTGAAAGAATGGTTGTTAAGCACTAATAGAGAAAAAGTTATATCGGTTATTGATATAAATATTATAATCCATATTCAATATGCTTAATTTGTCCAAAGCCGACATTGACTAAGTAGTGTTCTTTCCGTTTTATTCCCAATTTTTATTACCCCGAACTTGACATTTTAAACTACGCACAAGTGATATATTAAGTCTATAAATTTCTCAAAACAGTCCGATCGTTTCTTTTAACTACCCAACTACCTTTTGTGGGTAATCATTTATTTGTTTTTTGTTCTTTGATTATTTCTTTCACATAAAAAAATGGTAATCTCCATGAATAAATGAACTATTATTATTATTAATTCAGAAATATGTACTTTCTCCTAAAACACTCCAATTACAATCATCCTGTACAGTGTGTCCATATTTGATAGTTTTACAGTGCACCTCCCTGATTAATAAATTTTTTATGGATTTTGCTAATATATTTATTAATTTATTAATTTATTTTGATTTCAAAATATGACAATTACGTGAAATTATATATAATAGGGGTTTTATATCAATATCGTGGTTTACTTATTAAAAAAATGTATTACATATTTTGGAAGAGCACTTCTTAAGCCCAATAAATTAGTTATTTGCATTAAAATAAATTGCATTAAAAAAAAATTAAATGTGTACATCAAAATCTGAGTTTGAGGAAATAACTGACTACGCCACTGGATTCTAGATAAACAATCCTATCGAGACCAGTTCGACAAGGTTACGCATAACCGAACTACAATGGGTGTGTTTGAATGCACCATTTTCCAAATCACATAGTATCTAAAAATTGAAGATACCCATGCCACTTATGTTTGTGCCGCTTTTCATGTTATGGAAAAGTAGCCCTCTATATTGCTTTTAAGAGAGGGGGTTGTCCACGTGTTCTGCATGCTTCCACACACCGGACATACTTAAATAATCTGCTTCGACTGAAGCTGGAGCGTATGAAAGGAGTACGGAATAAAAATCGATGTTGCCGCGATCACAATCTTTGATTTGGCGATATTTTTGGCTCACGAAAGCAGATCGACTTGTTGAGTAAAACTGTTACGAGACTATAAAAACGAGCGTTCCTTTCCCTCTCGATGATGCGGCCCATCGTTATGCGATTCTAAAAATATCCGGATAGAAATCTGGACGAATTATAATTCCACTCTATTATTATGGCGCGGACGGCAAAACTGCCTTTGGAGTGTCGGCTCCCGGCGCGGCAATGTGTTTTCGATTATCCGAATAACCAGTTGTCATTTGTCATTTCGCCATTTTCTCTTGCAATAGATATAATTAAATTATCAAATAATAAAACAGAGTCTGTTATATTAGTTGTGAGAATTATAGCGTGATGCAAAGAGTTTGAGCATTTGGTAAATTAACCATCTTGACAGATGAAATTATGGTCTATTTCACAAAGGTGTACAGCAATAGAACCTTATTAGATATGCAAAGGGACTGGCTGGAGAGTATTTTAGAGATTTTATGGGTTATGTCTATTGTTATCCATTCACTGATACTAAAAATGGTGCGGCAAAGGCGTTCCGGTAGGACAATCTTAAAAAGTCAAAAATTTTATTTTAACAGAAAAAATTACTCTTATCCGCTCTCGTCTCCTCTTGACGGTCAAGATCCCTAGTTTTCGTCTCTGCTTTAATGACATTCAGTTCTTTGCTGCTTCTTCCTGAATGGCTTAAACAAGCAGTGATTTAAGATCTTTCATTTGGAATGTTGTGTGGTGTCTTGCCAAGTCCTTTCATTTCCGTCCAGTTGCACTATTTTTTCTGCACTGTACTTCTCCTGCGTACTTCATAAAACGAAGTGTAAATTTGCTATGCTATAGTTCCTTTATTAAATTATCTCCAAATTCAATATTTTTGGTGGTTACCCAGTTGATAATTTCTTATTTTCTCCAAGATGAAATTGGGATCGTCATAGCTATCAATTTGCAAATTAGAATTTGCTTGTTTTCTCCAAATATTGCTGAAATTTTATACGAATTCATACGAAGATTGAACAGCAGCGTGGTTCATCGAGTGTTGACATAAATATATAAAATAAAATTTCGTTTTAACTAAAATAAAGTATATAAGAAATCTGCTTCTATGCTATGCTGTTAAAAGCGATATTTTTCGAAATATCACCATCAACTCTTTTTTCTTTAAACCATTGCAAATATGATAAATTACCTGATTTAGTGCGGTTTCTGTCGACCGACCCTCGCAAAAACCATTTTGTTGCTGTCACATTAGGTTATATTTTTCAACGCATTTGGTAAGAAATGTTCGAAAAACTTTCCAAAATGTTTTTTTAGTACTGCAGGACGGTATAGTTCTTAATATCTTGTCTGTCATCTCTGCTTTTATATATTGTATGTATTGTATTTTGTATATATAGTATTGTAGAGATTTTTAATGCTGAAGGATAGACTCCTTGATTAAAAATTTAGGTTAGAAAGAGGATCAGCTACAACCTGTGCCGCCTCCCTAATTACCGTTGTGGTTATACCGTCCACTCCAGATGAATTCCTGTTGCATTATTTTATTAATAATATGGAATATCTCGATAGAATTTATGGGGAAAAAATTGTTCGTCTCCCCAGTATGTTTGTCTGAGGTTTACTAAATGAATTTTATAAAACAATAAAGTGTTCATTAAATTTATATTTTATCTTACGGTTGTTTTTGATGCCGCGGTTCTCATTTATTATTTTCCAGCATTCTTTATTAATATTTTTAGATAACGAAATCCTTTCATTGTTCAAACTTTTTTTTCGTGTTTGATTTTTGCAGCATAGACTTAATTTTTAATTTTTTATACTGAATTATACCGTGTAGTTTTGATTTTTCGATCGTTTGCTTAAGGGGTACATTTCTTTTAACAAATTAGAAAACCTTTTATTTGTTTAGATATCCATTTTTTTAATATTTGTTTGATCTTTTTCTATAGTATGCACGCAGTAGAACGCAAAATCATATTGTACTAATATTGAAATTTTCGCAAATTATACTGTCCCAATCTATCTATCTATAGTTATCGATCCAAGGTTTAGAAGTCTCAGTTATAGCATCGGGACGAATATTTTGGGATTCATGCCAAATTCTTTAAAAACATTCACTAGTGACCTGTTCTGATTGTTTTCCAGTAGCGCATCTACGTTGAGGTCTCAGCATACAATGTGTGAGGCGGCCTACCCTATTTATTATAAAAATTCTGGAAAGGTATTAAAGGAGATCTGTAAATTAGCCGTAAATTAATTTACGTTTCTTTTAACGAAAGGAATTTTAGAGCATGCTGCAAAAACTTGGCTCCTTATTTTGAAAATGTTCATTATTAATTTAATACTAAAATGATTTTTGAAAAATCCCCCCCTCCATCTCG
The DNA here is from genome assembly GCF_029955315.1 of Cylas formicarius. Classification (NCBI taxonomy): domain Eukaryota; kingdom Metazoa; phylum Arthropoda; class Insecta; order Coleoptera; family Brentidae; genus Cylas; species Cylas formicarius. Next base: position 13,084,803 of record NW_026844352.1, on the reverse strand, counting down.
CCATGGCCGGCGGATGCAGTTTGCTCTAAAATGCAATACATAAGTGCTATTTTATAATCAAGAAATGAAAAGTGTAGAAGTTCATTCATACGTGAATATTCCAAGAGTTTACAAACAGTTCCAGGACAATTTACCGAAAAGACCTTGGATGTTAAAGTGTATTATGTTAAACTTCTGTCTATCATTGTTTGGTTTTAAAAATCTCTGCCTCTGATTCTTTATCTGCCAAATCATTGCGTGGAAAAAAGTACCTACTAATACTAACCGTTCCTCTGGTCAAAGAGGTGGTTTGTTTTCTCTTGATACTGTGCGCAGAATCGAAACGATGACACATGGTTGCTGTTTCTGTTCTCCAGTTTTCTGCACAATATATTGGGTTCTACAAACCCTTCAAGTGCTTTTTCTGTTTTGGTAAAATCCAGTTAATTCACGTAAATCGTAGTGGACGGCTTCATTTAGTTTCAACTTTGCCTGTTATACTTATTTCCGTTTTGCATTTTTTTGTTTTGTTGTTTTTCACCTGCTACCTTAGCGATAGCGTTTGTCGAACTAGTAGATTTGTCGCAATATGTACTTTTAATACATGCTACAGATGGCGTTTGGTGATTGTTTTGAAGATGGTGAAGTGTATTGAAATTTTTTGTTGCTTCTAGATTGATATTAATTCAACTTTTTTTTTAGGTAAACGATACAAGTGTGTTGTTTTTTTATAATTTCTATTTGTTTACTTATTGCATTTCGTAAGGTATCTCAAATCAACATTCCATTTTTGCAAACGAAGCGCCCATTTCAATTATATTTAACAACTTCAACAAAGTAAAAAATGAATCCTTTCCACTTCTCAACAAAATATTCCAAATTCCAGTTTTTAAAATTCATTCATATAGTCCAGTCATAGCAATTGTGCAGTTACGTCACAGCATGACTTTTATCTAGTTCATTAAATTCGCACAGGAATTTTGTTCGTCAGTTTTAAAATCCGTGTCAAAAACCGCGTCAAGACATACTATACTATAGGTGACATAACTGTTTAACTGATATGACTAGAGTATACCATAGCAATCCCCAAAATAATGACCTCTTGCTGTGTTATACTATTTTATAATGCATTACTTTCCAAAAACCATTAAATATTTGTTATTGTATCAACATCGATATTTCAAGCACGTATTATGGGTTAAAAATGTTTTCTGATTAAAAATTATGGAACTATAAGAGAAACAAACTTTTTTTTCTGGATTCTCTGCTATTTTTATCGTCATTTACTTTGTCAGTGGTAAAAACACAAGTTTTTATATCTCAAAATTTGTAAGTATCAGAAGAAAACGCCACTGGACCCTATCCAGACCAGTTTTCACCATTTCGATAGTTTCGGCCACAAAGGGTGTCAAAAAATCCAATCCAAGCCAAGATAGCTATAATACTTCTGTTTGTGCCAGCTTTCATTGTATGAAAAAGTAGCCTTGGCTTAAGTAACCCGCAACACGCTAGTTTTATCAATAAGGGAAATACGCCGTAAAACCATCACAAATAGGACGCACTGTACAAGAGGAAGCTGCCTTACCTTCAAATCGACTAGCAAGAAACAACAATAACAGAAAACAATAAAGGCAAATCGGCTTATTGTAATAACGCATCGGAGAACCCGTGGGCGACAGGGAATGCGGAGCGACAAATAATTTTGCCATGATAAGGTGTTTATTGGGGGTTTCTATTTTTGGATGCGAACGATACGCACTGGCATCTCCGAAACTGTGCCCGAATAATTAGTTTACTGTTATACCTAGCGCGTTGGACGTTTCTCTCAGTTTCAGCCTTTAATATTGTTTTCTATGATCGTACTTTTGGTTCGTTACTTAAACTTTGACGGGCCATCCGGCCCATTTGCTCCCAATCGACATAAGTAGCGAAAACGGAGTAACCGTGCCAGACCAATAAACTAAAAACAGTACTAGGCTCACTACTAACTATTATTACTTAAATTAGACCGATAACAAGTATTTTTAAAAGGTTACAGAGGATTCTGTGAGCAGGAACAAAGTGCAACTTAAGTATTTTGGTCATACTTTGGGTTCCGTGGCTCTGGTAGATTTGGACTGGCGCATGGTGATTATAGCGTGTGCAGCGTGAGCTTTTCATCTGGTCGCGGAAAGTCCCCTCCTTCGGAACGGGCTTGAGAAGATCATGGGGTGGAAGGGGAGGCCTCTAACTTAGCGTTTGTGTGGCAGTATTTTGTAGCAGAGTATGTGGAAGGCGAGACATCCAGGAACGCGGCTGCTAAATGTTGACTTGTTGAAAGTCTCGAGTATGTTTTCCGTGAGTGGGGCTGCTAGGACGGCTGGGACGAAAGCCGAATCGTTCGTCGGGGATTTGGCTTTGGATCTTTGGCAGGCTTTCTAGCCTGCTTTGGATGATACGCTTTGCCACTTCCCTGATTTATGAATCATAATTACCTTCGCGCTTCTCCATGACTTGGAGAAGTGTTTTGGCCTTAATGTTGCGTCGATTAGGTTTGTCATTCGGCGACCTGCTTCCCGGGGAAGTTCTTTAATTTATTTAATGTCGAGTTTGTGATTTCGTCCGGGCCAAGTGCTTTGTTCCATTTGAGTTGTTTGATAATTCTGCTGGGTGTGGCTGAGTCAGGGCTTCAGCTCTCTGCACGTTCCTTGCAATTCTTTTAGTGTTTTCCGCTTCTTTGTCTACAAAAGGCCACAGTTTTGACCCTTCGTTTCTCATGCTGAGTTGTGTCCGTGATTTGTTCAGTTTTAAGAATTGAAATTTTTCTTTTCAAGGTTTTTGTTAGGAACTTCGCTTTACTTTGCGTTCTCAGGCGGTTCCTTTGCCTGACGAGGTCCCTCTTGAGTCCGAGTAGTTCTTGTATTTGGATCGGCCTTTCGAGAGGATTTTGAGGATGTTGAAAGATTATAAGAAAAGTGGATGTTATGTTTTTTCAGGATTTTTTTGTGGGTGGCCTTTGGAATACAAGTACTACCACAGCGGCTAACGGAGAGTCAATTACTAAGATACTTTATGTAAGTGGTTCAGGTGAAGTGTATTTTTGATCGAACGTATGATATCTTAATAATAGTAATTATTTGACGGAAGGGCTGATGAGAGATTGTTAATTCCTAGGTAAGAGATTCGGGTTGAGATAGATATTACTATGAAAACTAAGGAATTAATCACGGAATTCTTTTGGGCTGTGATGTTACATTCAATTGCATTTAAGTATCAATTAGAGTCCGTTTTCTATAGACGGAATGGTCTAAGGTTAAATATAGTTTTCGATTAGTAAGAACTTCTCTAGAAAGGGAAAAGTGTTGTTAATTTCTAATTCGACAGTGAAATTTGGGTGTGTGGTGTATGAATGTTCGGGGTCAGTATCAGACAGCGCTCTAGAGAAGCCAGCATGTTTGGTGAAACGTCTCTAACGAAGTTTTTTCTCCTGTTCACTTTTTAGTATTATTGGCTAATAGTTTTGTCATAACCAACTAATATTATAAAAATAGTCTTAGACAGAGAGAAGGGTAAATGTTCGAAAAGTTAACATAAATCGCAAAGTATTAAAAATTGGTATATGACATTATATATATATATATATATATATATATATATATATATATATATATATATATATATATATATATATATATGATGACACTATATTCCGGGATATCATCCGTTCGCTCGTTGAACTCCGACTGGAATCCTGCATCCGACTGGAATCCTGCAAATCTTGCATCCGACTGGAATCCTGCAGACGTTTCGCCAAAATCTCACTTGGCATCTTCAATGCTCGCGCTCCGAAAACACTTCGAACACTGGGAGGTTATCGGCGGTGCGTGCGGTATTTATACTCTGCGCCGGAGATGGTAACGGTGCTGCTTGTGCGTGGGGGGAGGTGGCTCCGCCCTCTGAATTGTCGCGTTGTTAATTTCGCCCGATCGTAGTTGCGATGTCCCCGTTGACTGCTGCGCATCGCTCTGCTGTTTGATTATCGTTCTCCACGTGTTGGATAAATGCAGAGCGTCGTCTCTCGTATTGAGGTGTCCGGACTTTTCTATTTCGATGGCCTCTCGTATAATCCTAGTCCTAAAATCAGGAATATTAGCTATTTGTTTACAAGTGCCGAAATCAATTTTATGGCCTGTCTGATGTTGGTGCTGAAACAAAGCAGATGTTGTTTGTTTGTTTCTTATGGCTAAACGATGTTCCTCGAGCCTGGCTGAAATCCTTCTGTTGGTCTGTCCCACATACGTCAGGCTGCACGATCCGCATGCTACACTGTATACTCCTTGGTTTTCCAGAGTAATTTTTTGTTTTGGAAAACCAAGGAGTATACAGTGTAGCATGCGGATCGTGCAGCCTGACGTATGTGGGACAGACCAACAGAAGGATTTCAGCCAGGCTCGAGGAACATCGTTTAGCCATAAGAAACAAACAAACAACATCTGCTTTGTTTCAGCACCAACATCAGACAGGCCATAAAATTGATTTCGGCACTTGTAAACAAATAGCTAATATTCCTGATTTTAGGACTAGGATTATACGAGAGGCCATCGAAATAGAAAAGTCCGGACACCTCAATACGAGAGACGACGCTCTGCATTTATCCAACACGTGGAGAACGATAATCAAACAGCAGAGCGATGCGCAGCAGTCAACGGGGACATCGCAACTACGATCGGGCGAAATTAACAACGCGACAATTCAGGGGGCGGAGCCACCTCCCCCCACGCACAAGCAGCACCGTTACCATCTCCGGCGCAGAGTATAAATACCGCACGCACCGCCGATAACCTCCCAGTGTTCGAAGTGTTTTCGGAGCGCGAGCATTGAAGATGCCAAGTGAGATTTTGGCGAAACGTCTGCAGGATTCCAGTCGGATGCAAGATTTGCAGGATTCCAGTCGGATGCAGGATTCCAGTCGGAGTTCAACGAGCGAACGGATGATATCCCGGAATATAGTGTCATCATATATATATATATATATATATATATATTATATATATAATATATTATTATATATGAAAGTTGTCGCTTTTTGTAAGAACTTTCCGAAAAAATAATAACATATATCGAGATTTTTCAATTTAAACTGATCCAAATATATTCGTTTATTTTGAACATCCTCTAGAATTTAATTTAAATTCCGTTGCATATCTTTTACGCCATATTCGAATAACGCTGATATCAAATTTTATTTAGAAAAAATGAAATATTAGAAACAATATTAGGTTTAGCATGCATTATTATTAATAAAACAATTGATGAATTTTAAAAAGGAAATCACAACAAAATTTAAAAATAGGGCGTTCCTTTAAAAAAAGATATGTTTTATTCGTCACGCTTTTTTGAGACACCCCGTATACTTTAAAATAATTTTAAATTGTGCATCCCAACAATATTTACAGCGTTTGCATGATAATGAATTTTACTCTGAACTGAAGAGGCGGTGAGATTTCCAACGAGCTGGGAATCACAAGTAAGGATACTACGTTTACCTTACCCAGTTCTTCAAAATTTTGTTTTGCCCTTGAGATGTAATAAAAAAAAAACGATCTTCATGAGATCGCAGCTCCCTGCACAGTCCAGTTCTTCCCTCTTTTGATTTACTGGGTGGACCCAATAGCGCTTCATGGAAACGAACCTTTTATATATCGGCGACGCCGCTTAAAGTACACAAGAGCACTCGACTCTCACGTGCGACATTTCCGTCTTAATGAACGACGCGCGGATAGCATCGTCGGCGGATTCGAAGATCGCGGAAAACGACACGTGCCACATTGCACCCGCGGTAGCGGCAGATCCGGTCCTGCGTCCGGGTCACGAACGCGAAGCAAAATAAATTTCACACCGCCGCGGCCGACCGAGCCCCCTCGCCTCGCATACCGTCTTAAGGGGTGCACGCGTTAACGACGACCAAAATTAGCGAACGATTTTTTTCGGCGGCGTACAGAGAAAACATCACGTTTTCCAGATTTGCGGACACACAATAACAAAACGTTTACGATCGGTGTCCGTGAATCGAGCCGATCGTTTCCGACGAACGGTTTGTCGTGGCGGTGTTGCCACGCGTGCGAGCGAGACGTTTATAAGACGGGTGAGCGACGCACGGAGGTCAGTTTTGATTATCTGGCGAGTAAAATGCAAAAAAAATTGGGAATATTTAAAATCATAACGATATACAAAATTTGTTCACAAACAATCTATCATTACATTGGGAAAATACCATCCGATTCGCAACACAGTCAAGCGTCTTGTCAGGCAACTTAGTTTTGAATGTAATGTGTGCAAGTTGTGTAACAGCCAGTTAAGGTGTGTGTTTCTTCGCGATATTTATAGAATAAGTAAGTACAGGGTGTGTCCCATTATTAATTAACAAATGGAAAACTTTGTTAATATTGATCCCACGATGAAGTTTTAATGACCAAAGTTGGAGCATTTTCCTAAACTTTACGATTCTGCAACCAATCAGTTTCTAGTTTTTATTGGATAAATCTAATATTTGGATAAAATTAAATTAGTCTTTTTTAGCAAAAGATTTTATTTTTTGTATTAATTTCTACTGTGTAACCTTGGTAATTATTATGAAATTTTCAGTTAAATATATTTTCATTTATTAAAAACATATTACTTACCTACTACTTGTCACAAAAAAAATAACAATATTACTTACATAAGTATTATCAAAAAACGTTTCACTATTAGTCTTGAGTTATTTTACAAAAGATGTTCGAAATCATCAGAATTCATCTGCACGGATACATGACAACGATTGTGCAAGTTCGTTAGCGTTTAATTTTACGCAAATTTGTTACAGTTTTTCATATTACTGTTTCAATACAATGTGTATATATGTAATATTTAAAAATTACCCTTACGACATTTATGTAGGAAAATTGTTAATAATTTCTATTTTGATAAATATCTAGGGTTGTGGAATTGACTGGTCAATTTTTTTTGTATCATTGTCATCGACCGAAATAATTTTAAAAATGCCATGAAATTTATATTTATTTATATTGTGCGTTACGTCGTTATCGCGTCATTCTGGGAACCAAATGCGCTCCATATTATTGCTGGGATTCCCCGATAGTTACACGTAAGTTCAACATCACAAACGTATAAAAATATTATTCAACTAACTAGTCAATCAAGAAGTGGTCAATTGTTATTAGTTACTGTTTGGCAGACAATATGGGACAACCAATATACCTTCGGCATTACCATGAATGTTGCAAAATATTTGATATTTAATTCACATTCAGCTTCAAAATTATTCTTTCGCGATTGTTCATCCGTAATTGTATTATTTTTTGCTTGTAGGAAGCAAAAACATAAAGCTTTTTCTTTTCACACCAGTGCCAGATATCTAAAGAAAGTTTGTTAAATTTGTGGAATTGGATACCTCCAAACCTATTAACATAGGCAAGTTTAGTTGTGTTATCTATTTGTAACAGAATATTATGGCCAGGCAGGCTATTTTAAGGCGAAAAAAAGGCTGCCTTTAGTTCTAGATAATTCGCTACTCCGATTAAGGAAGGGTCTGAGAATCATTCGAAATAAAACAATTTGAGCCCTGGGGGATGTTATCCAACCACTATTTGAGATCGTTATGTGAAATAGTTAATATTTTCAGGACTCTATCGTAATTTCCACCAGAATGACGCAAGGCTAAAAATTTTTACTTTTCGAAAGCTTGTCCCGAGCCATAACATATAGCTAGAAATATAAAGGCTATTTTTCCTACAAACAACAAAATGGCGTTTTTGTTCATTTTTAGCATATGTTTTATAAATTTTATAAGAACTGGTTTCTTATCTTCAGGAGGTCATATGAAAAATTCGAAAAATCAACATACTTTTCTCATAAATTACCACAAATCCAAAGCGTTCAAAAACAAAAATGGTGAACTTAATATTTAGTACACATTTTTCGAAAGAGTTTGTTTCCAAACAATAAAAAATCATGTAAATATGAAACCGAACGAAAATCCTTCCCTCTTAAGACAGTAACAATTGGTTTCATGACTTTGATAAATATGTAGGAAGCGCAGTTAAGGCATGCAATTGAACTCATAAACATTGCCTCCAAAATCTACGTTTGATCTTATTTACGCGAGGAGGACGAAATATAATAATTTTTCCGCGCCAGATAGTAAAAACAGCCGAACAGCGGCGGCTTTGCCGAACGGGAATCGGGGAGAAAAAAAATGCCGACGAGACGGACAGATTGAGAGTTTAACGACACGCGACGATTATGCGCGGCCGACGTTTTACCGCCGCTTTGGTTCGGCTCGCGAACTCCTTTTAGATGGCGCGAAAAAAAAATTGTTAGCTTTGTTCGCGGAGTCCAACCAATTCCGAAACTATTCGCATGCGCTACCCAAAAAGCGGTGTTCCCGCATCATAAAGTGCTGAATTTTTGGTAAAAGTTCGAATCGGTTATAATTGAAATTTGCAATAAACATTACAAAAATGGAATAAATGAGTGCGGGAAAAAGCCCGTAAGACCTGATTTTGGCAAATTGCTAGAGAACAAGAAACTCCCAAATGTGCAAGTACCTTGGCTTAATATTACCAACGATGAAACCGTAGACGATGCAATTAAAGATAGAAATATACAGGGAAGAAAAGAGAGAACAAAAAATCAGCGGAAATGAATTTTTAGAAGCGTGCGGCAGGTCAAAGCTGGAAAAAATCCGCAATGACCGAATATCGGATATTATGGGTATTGGGCACAGGAAAATGGTACGGCTACGTTCAGAGAATGACAAACGAGCGACTACCAAAACAGATAATGACGTGGACTCCAACAGGAAGAAGACGAAACACCAAGGAGAAGCTGGACAGAGGAAATCGAAGAGGATATTAGAGATAGAAAGAAGCATAGCAGAGGGCGCCTTTGGAATGATCCGACTCGGGATAGCTCAAAAAAACGTTCAGAGAAAGAGAGGGATAAAATGTATAAATATGACCACCGAAAGAGAGAACAAAAAATCTTAGAAGCAACCGAAACGAATTTTTAGAAGCGTGCAGCAGGTCAAAGCTGGAAAAAATCCGCAATGACCGAATATCGGATATTATGGGTATTGAGCACAGGAAAATGGTACGGCTACGTTCTGAGAATGACAAATAAGCGACTACCAAAACAGATAATGACGTGGACTCCAGCACAGGGCCTTTGGAATGATCCGACTCGGGATAGCTCAGAAAAACGTTCAGAGAAAAGGAGGGATAAAATGTGTATAGAGCTCAATTGAAGTGATTTTTTATTGATCCTGTTTTCGCCTACGAACACACGCCTCATGAGCACTCTAAAACGAGAAACATTCCTCACAATTCTGTTACAAGTATTGAACTGACGTGTCTCTTACCTGATGAAAATGTGTTTAACACAATTACATCAGAACAAAAAATGTTCAAATTTTCACAGTTATTTATTACTTTATGACAGTTGTTTCGACAACACCGTGCCTTTATCAAATACAAAAAATTAAATATTTCGTGGTGATAGTGGTAATAGATTCTTAATTAGCGGTGTAAGATTATAAATTTAAATTTAACAACGGAGACACATTTAAATCCAATTGGTCATTAAGTAATAGATTCCAATATCTCATTTTAATAATCTCCATAGCTTGCAACAGATTTAGTTTTTTACTTTTTGCTTCATATAAAATATCAAAATTATCGTCAAACTTGCGTATTTCTGAATTTAAAGGAATAGCATAGTTGTAATCCGAATTTTTATTTTTATACGTTCTTTTATGTTCGTTTCTTAAATGTTCTACATGTTGGTCCGATATTAATTTTGTGTTTCGTGATTTAGTTTTAATGTTTAAAACAAAATCCAATGGTGTTTTCCGTTTTAAAAGCAATCTTAAGACCAAATTTAGATAGATGTTTCGAAAATTTCTGGCTAGGTTCTCCTTATTGTTTTATAAATTTTGGCTTCGGTATTTTATATGAGATACATAGGGTTCCGAGTTATTTGAAACTGTTTTTTAACTGTAACTATAATCTAATGTAACAAATAGGGCTCGTAAACATTGTTAAATGCTATTTGTTTTATAATATTTAATTCTCCTTCAAAATTTTCTGTGTAAAGTAAGTAGTCTGTGTATAAGAGAATAAAAGGCAGCCATTTTGGGTGTGTGAGAGTGATTTGAGTTATTATGTATTACTGTGTCTGTGTGTGAGGGTTTATGGTAAATGAAAAAATCTGATTTGTTCTGTAATTTAGTTATAGTTAAGTGCAGAAAGTTTAAAGAATTATTTAGTTCCGTCTCTATAAATTTTATACCCTTATCTACGCATCTATACCACCAAAGAAATATTTTACTCAGAGGATGTTTATGTATGATTTTTTTTCCAAATTGTCCACAAAAATTTCTGCAACTAGTGGACTAAGTGGGTTTCCCATAATTAATCCTTCCTTAGCAATATAAAATTGACCATTAAAATCATAACAATTTTGGCCTAAACAAACCATTAAACTATTTACCAAGTCTTGTTTTATGATAGGATTGACTTGTCTCAGAGTAAGAATATTGTAATTGTAATAAACATAACAGATAATAAGCAAGGAATCACCACCGTAAGTTTTTCGCATTGCTTTTTGTTCCTTTATGTCAACAGATATTACGTGTTATGACATCTTAATAAAATAGCTTTACCAATATAATAATAACTTTACTAAATGTGTTGCATACTATACTGTTTCTACGACAGTTAGTTTTTGGGTACATTTTTGCAAAATAACACGAATACATTTACTGACATGAACGTCAGAATTAAAAAACGTCAAAATTCAAGCTCTGCCGAAAACATCCGATTGCCCCCAAACTCATGCGGTAATATCCCGGAAATGCCCGAAGGGGCTCGGATCCGTGTGACAAGAAACTCACGTGGTAAAGTGACTCTTTCCAGGTACTAGATCGGTGTATAATTAGGTATTTTACTGAAGGAAGCAGAAAAATAAATATAATAATTATACATGATTATGGTGATAGAGATGGACATAATTGAAATATTAGTTATTCTATGATCAAGTAAACAAAAACTTATATAGAAGTAAGAATAATATGAAGAAAAATTTTAATAATCATTATTTAAAAAAAAAATCTACTACTTATAATACAAATTCATTTGCAAATTTTAGTAATCATGTTCCGAGTAGTCTGATGAACTAGCTTCCCATATTCTTTCTTCTATTTCAATCACATGTTTGACGCACTTCATTTTTTACTATCCACTGTCTTTGTTCCTTCTTGCATGAGGGTTTCAACGTCCCTCATTTTCAAAATATGTTATGCCTTTTGATTGCTCCCATACCGATTCTATGCGGTTTAATTCAAAATGATATGGCCGAAGGCGGAGTACCGTTATGTTTTGTTTTAAAACGATTTCGCTGAGGACAAATATAAGGTTGAAAATATCAATTTTACTAAAAAAGTTACAAGCCTTAGGACTGCGTAGAACTTTACTGAAGGTTCCTGGGACACGGACACATTTAAAAGTAAAAAGTTTAATATATATATATATACAAATATACTTTCATCATCTTTCCCCTTATTTATTTAATTGTTACATTAATGTAATTGTAACATTAATGAAGTTGCAAGAGACAAATTGTAGGTTTTTACTGTAAGCTGATGATGTATGTATAGCCCAATTCATTCTAGAAATAATTGTGATCTGTTTTTTTTTACATGGAGGTGTGATTTCAAGAATCATTTTATTAGACTATAAACTATGTGATGAATACTTAGAAAGAGTTCATTCAGTCAAAGATATGGGTGTAGCCTTTGGTAGTGACCTCATTGATTTTGTACGCAATAAGGCTATCAATTGACTGAGTTTCGTGCTCCACACTTTGACGCATTTGTCCAATATCCACGTGATCAAGAGTGTATATTACAGAACTTATATTGTCTCATTGCAGAGCGCACAGAAGTCTTTTTTACGGTAAAATGCATTTTCCGTTGGATGAAATCAACTTCAATGAATTGGCTGACGTGTTAATATTCAACCCTTGAAAAGTCGTAGAAAATATTATGATCTTTGCTTTCTATTTCAGCCGGTGCATAATAATAAACTGAACTTCTGCAAGAAACATTAGACAAACACAGCTATTTAGTATTGCCTATCATCGTACAAACTATGGGTATTTTTGTTCCTTCTCTCGTGTTTATAGAAAAACAAATGAACTACCGGGACGCATTGATTTGTTTAATTCCATAGTTCAAAAATCAAATAAAAAAAATGTTAATGTTAATTTTGCTTAACTTGCTTTCTGCTTTTTTTTTATATTTTATTGTTTTATCATGTTCTAGTACCCTATAAGTATCTACAAGTTGCTTGTAACTAAAAAATAGCCATCCTGTTAATAATTATTTTTATTTTTATCCGTTGAATTCTTTTTTCTATAGGATAAAATCAATACCGTCAATTTCCTCCCCCAGTTGTCGAAATCACTGAAATTGCCCTTCTATTAGCCTTTTCAATTAAACAATATACTCATTCCAAACATTCTGGTCCGGTCAAACCTCGTACTACTCACAGTGGGTTTTAGAGAGTATGCAAAACCGTCACTGTTGACTCAATCTCATCACCCACCTAGAATTTGTATTGTCGTAAATAAGCTCCGACTATTCGACCGACCAAAGGATTAATTAAAACGCGCTTCGAGCATCGAGTGCTGGTTTCGCTTTGCCGTAGATTCGCCATGATTAACATTTCATACGTGGAGTCTGGATTAAACGCTGGGATAATCTAAATTCTCCGATAACGGATATTTGCACACGATAGAATTCGAACGGCAGGTATTCACAGTTGCGATACTTTTATTAAACGTTCCATTTACCTAACGAGCCAGTCGCTAGTTATTTTTCCAGAGATTAAGTCTGTAAAGTTTATCTTACGACTTGAAAACGTTACTTTCACGTTATATCGACTGATTTTTGAAATCACGTAGGTAAATCACATTGCATTTTATAAGAAAACTATAGAAGAGTATCTTCACAAAAGATGGCAAATACAGGTTAAACCAATACCTATCGATATTTTTGCTTATATTATAGTTCATCCTTCTCACAGTGGAGTAGTGAGAGTACTCAATTTTTTTTAGTTAGCGGAAGCGAAAAACACAAGAATATGGACGGGTTCATAAAAAGTCACAGCGAGACTTAATACGGTTGAAATAAATATACTTAATATTGGTATTGAATGGTATGCCAAAACTTCTTCAATCACTCGAGGCTAGAGTGGCCTTTATCAAACTTGTTGTATCTATATCGGTAAAAGAATGAGGGTAATCTACACGACAGCACTCAGCTTTACATCAAGATGACAACTGCAAGAGTCGTTTCCCTGATTACAGTAGGGGATGGATATGATTCGTCACGCCTAAACGAGATGTTAGGATATTCCGATAGAAAGTGTTTAAATTACCTGGTCTTCCTGTGTACACAACATGGACGCGCAGATGCTATTCAAATCTAATCTGAATTTGTGTTTGTTAAGTACGAAATATCTGTGGGCATGCGTAGCTTCCTAGCTAGTCAACATGTTTCTTTCTCATCCCATTCTTTTAGAAATCGTTTTCGGTAGTTTTCCTTTATCAGCTCTTTAATGACTGACGTCATGACATCGACAGAAGTTTGCCATCTTAGTTTAGTCCTCTAATCCAACTAAGGATGATCACATCGTCGACTGACGCATTAACCAGGGCAGAGAGACATTCTAGTGATTGCTCTGGCGTAAATGTGGTCTATGAAAGACCAGAACTGCGTGCCTGTTATCTGTATAGATGCATACAGTTTTACCAGTAATTTTGTTAAGTTGTGTTAACGTTTACGCGGAGTGATGTTTAATTTAACCTTCTAGTTTCACGAACCTGGACGGTTTTACTGGATTTACAAACGTGGTAATATTCTAGTATAGCCAAACGTTCTGCAGTGGCAGCAAAAGACAACTCGGTCAGAGATGTGCTACTAGTTTTTAACAATATGACAACACCGTAGATTTAACTTCCCTCTCTTTGGGTTTAAAAGGATCCGCGCATCTTTGTTTTACTAGAGCTTTCCATATGGATGAATATTTTTCTTTATCGGCGTATTATTATGCGGGTCGATGACGAAGCGACACACTCGAGATCGGAATATTTGGAACGAGAATCCGGTATACGGGGGTCGATCGACAAAGATTCAATCCCATGGTGTCTGACTACAGGGTAGGATCGAAAAACGCTTCCTTTTAGAAGAACTAATTTGTTAAAGTGAAGTAACAGCTGATTTCAAATATTACACTTTAGTGTTGAGTAGAAACTTAATTTCTGTAAAAGTTTTTAAACTTTTAATCAGAAAGTTAAATTACGAACATCATTTTCCTTTTTGTTGTTGTGCATTTCATTTAAAGCATGTATTAATTAATTAATTAATAATAACCTGGTCTAAATATTACAGCTTACCAGAACTAACTTCCTTGATGTAAATGTTAATTGTATATCAAATATTCGCTGCTTTAATAAGTTCAGAGATGTGGGAACTATTGATGTATGGATTTAATACTGAGCTCATTTTAGAGAAAAAACTTCACATGAACGTATTTCCTAAACATCTTAACTTTTGCGATATATATATTTTTAAACAATTGGAAAAAATAAATCAACGAAAAAACAACCAAGAGTGATTTGACGATGACGCTTATAAAGTGTAAAAATTATTATCCAGTGTGGCCAACAACTTTACCGCACGTATTTCAAAAAACACAGGACATATTATACGAAGTTATGAATTAGTTGTGAAAAGTTCATGTAACCATATATATATATATATATATATATATATATATATATATATATATATATATATATATATATATATATATATATATATATATATATATATATATATACGATTCGAAGATACTTGATCTGTACAGTGTACATTTTGATTTAAAAATATGTAGCAAAAAAATTGTTACCTAAATTGAAAAACGTAACTTCATTTTGGTGGAAATTTCCGGCAGATTGTCTTTTGTCTCTATTTTTTAGGAAAACGATTTACAACATAAAATCTAAAAAGAAAGATATATCTGAAAAAAACCATTGGAGCATAAAACTTCATTGCGAAATTAATTGGTAGAAAAAGACGAATGACGAATAATCGAAAACTTACAGATTAGATTTCGAGTTAAAGACAAGTTAAGGCCTCTTTCCCAGGTTAGTGAGAACGGAGGTGGGAACCCAGACGCCTATCTATTCAAACCTACAGCGCATCTTACGGCTTTAATTTCTCTTTGATTCTAGATGATGAAACAATGTATTCCTGCTTACTTCAACGATTTTTATTGACATATCTCAGTACACCCAATGACCCCGTCACTCTTGTTCCTCCGCCCAAGATGCGACAAACAAACATCAAACGATTTCCCGTTAGACAAGGACTATTATACGCTAGCGGCAACACCGTACGTTGTGTCGGCGTATACGTGACGTTATCCGATCTACGTCACGTTCTCGTTAACGGCTGGCAAAAAACGAGGCGGCTATATCCTTCCCTCTCTCTTCTGTTTTACTCCGCTACCTACGATGACACGCAATGCGATTAGATGAGATGAAAACGAGCGTGTTATTTTTACCGCCGCCGCCACATCCGATAGGTATGTATTGATAATTGTTTTTTAGTTTAACATGGTACATAAATATAATGTCACATATTAGCCCGATAAACATATCGCTCACTGGATGCAACAGTGGCCCATCCACAAAATAATCCGTGATTTAGGAAAATAAAAACTGAAATATTGAGATAACTCATATCAACTCTCCCACTTATTACAAAATTTATAGTGATCTGTCATTATAATTACAAATTGATTTGTATAATTCTCTTTTTAAAACAACTATTTTTTAATATGTGCCATTATTGCACCCAGTGAGCGATATACGGAACACTATGTTTTGAAAATTTTTAATTTTTAAACATTAGTTTTTTATACAGAGATGAATAACGTTTTCATTGACATTTGCCAGCATATTTATTGAAGATAAATTGTTATCATTATATATAGCGTCACCTATTACTCTATACTGCGGATAAGGTACTAAACCCTCATATATAATGCAAAGCAGACCCGGCAAACCATTAAGGTTCAAATTTATAGGTCACATTCTGAACGCATAAGAATACCATCATATGTCACATTTATTGGTGTGCAACTTTTACAGAGGACTTTACTTTTTGGTCAATGCAGCAAAATTCCATCACCATTATTTTTAATTTTAAAACTTTCAACAAGATTTCATTCCCTTTCATCAACCTTACGTCTGTTATAGGTACAAATTTTCGGTCGGCATACCTTCAATAGGTATCACAAGTTTCATGAAACGCTTAGGTATATTTACAAATGAGTGATAAAAAAATATTTGGTAGATCTTGATTTGCTCCGGGTGTATATAAGCTTATCTCATGCGGCAAGGAAACCGCCGGGTGATGTAATTCCGACTTCTACAAACTAAAGTAAAAATTAAGTAACAGGAATTTTGAAATTAGTTATTTTCGAAGTTATTTTATCTATATCAATTAAATTAAATACCTAATTTTAGAGTTAAAATTTCTTTTTTTTTTTTGAGAGTAATAAAAATGAGCTGCCCTCATATCAAACATTTCAATTTGTTTCTTTCCACCCTCCGTAATTACAAGAAATACGTTCTAGAATAAACCCAATCGATCGCTAAGAGAGTGGGAAGCCTATTCTAACAAAAAAAATGTCCTCAATTAAGTTCAGTAGAATCTGTGTTTAATTCATATAATTTATTATTATGTAGTGTTTTTTGTTATTTAATTCAGTTAGTCCCTATGCGAACTTCTAGTGTCCTGGTTAAAATTGTCAAGTAAGTTCAATATTGACTATGTTAAGTTCAAATATTTTATTTCTATGCAGTATTTTTTTTAGATTATTTAAAACAGATAGCCCCCAAGGTCATAGTGTAAGTAAGTAAGTTCATTATAAAGTATATTAGATTTTATTATTATGGAATATTTTCGAAGGATTATCTATTAAATTTTGGCGGTTAAAATTCCAACTGAATTATTAGCAAATATTAGTTATCGTAGTTTTAGTTATTTAGTAAGTATTAGTAATGTTAAACTGAGTAAAGTTTGCCTTGTTTTTGAAGTATACCATTTTTTAAAAAGATCTAATAAGTTACCAACTTTATGAAACTGATTAATTATTAATTATCTTTATGTAATATTTTGTAGGTTAAGCTGAAGAAGTCGATACAGAATTGGCTGGGAAAAGCTCAAGATAAGCTAAAATCAGAAGACAACTAGATGTTTTGTTTCATACCCAAATGTAAACAATAAATTATTAAATACATTCATTCATTCCTCCATACATCTTCAAGGCATAAATGGTGAATAAACGTCATATTGATGTACGCAAAAGCTTTGTGTGAGTATTAAATACATCGTAAAAATATTATCATGAAAATTACGTAAAGCATACTTTTTGCTCACAATACGTACATGTAAGTGATATTTACGTAACTATATGCACCGAAGACCAAGACCAAAACATCTATAAGAAACCCAATCCGACATCCTTACATCTTTAATTTTGAAAACGTTGTGCTCTTTGGGTGTTAGCTGTGCAAGTTTTTCGACATTTCTCCTTTTTATAATATCATTAAATCAAATCGAGACCTTAGTGTCGTTCAAAAACAAAAATTCGATAAACCAACTAAGTTTTACCTAACAAATTGCCGAAGAGATATTATAAATTAGTGCGGACAAAAGCAAGCGAACAAAGAAGAAACTTTCCGAGTATTTATTGGCCTTTCCCTCTCTATGCACTTTCAATGATACATCAATCGCAGTTGTCGATGAGCGGTCTACTCCATTTGCAAACTAATAGGGTCGGATTCAGACCACGATTAACATGAATAGGGTTTAATTGGCGCTTTCTTTTAATAGTTACCATAACGCTTTCCAAAAATGGGCTAAGGAAGGCAACGAGTTTGGATCAAGTAAGAAATTTCTACGAATACCCCCACAGGCTTATTAATTTATTTTTTCTACTCGCGTATGTAAAATACCTAATTACACACCGATCTAGCGTGCGGGAAGCGTCACTTTACCACGTCAGTTTCGTGTCCCACGTATCCGAGCCACTTCGGACATTTCCGCGATGTTACCGCACGGGTTTGGGAGCAATCGGATGTTTTCGGAGATATATATAATTTTGACGTTTGTCGATTCTGCGAAAATATGCGCAAAAACCAACGATCGTAGAAAAATTATAGTATACAACACGTTTAGTCAACTTTTTAAGTCACTCGGTTATTAAACACTCGCTCCGCTTGTATCAAATAAACTCGTGAGTCAAATGCTGTTTACCGCACTTGTTGCATAATATACTATTTTATTATAGGCTATTTCAGAAAGGTGTAGAGTAATAAAATTGGAAATGACTGAGTCGCGGTTAGGATTATTATGGTATGATTATTAGGTAGGTAGGTTGCTTATAGACTTCTATAGACTCTCGGATTTTTTATTGGAAGAATTGATTAGATGCAAGAATTTTAGTTTTATCGAATACAATTTTATGCTCGGTTTCGTGATTGTGTTCGGCAACAGCTGACGAGTTTATTTTTCTTAGTTTTAAGACTCTTTCATGTTCTTTGAACCTAGTTGATATTTTTCGTCCGGTCTTTCCAATGTATTCTTTGCCGCATATGCACGGAATGCTGTAAACCCTTGGCATCTCAAATTTTGTCTTTGACGGATCGAAGGTGTTGAGAAATTTTTGGACAAATTGTAAATTTGGTTTTGACGTTATATTTATTTAGAACTTCTGATATATGGTCATTGATGTTTTGAATCTAAGGAAGGACAACAGTGGCAAGTGTGAGATTACTTTCAGGCTCATTGTTATTGGAAGGTTGTGGTGAAGTGTATTTTGTGATGGGATGGAATGCCTAATATCTTTAATGTGGAAATTATTAGAGAGAAGAGCAGAGGTAAGGTGTTTTAATTCTGGGTGACTCGGGCTGAGATAGCTTTACGGCTCTGTAAACGAGAGATGATTTTTGGGCCAGATGGTGATGTGACAATGCATTAAGGTAACCGTCTGTATGCGTAGGTTTTCTGTAAACACGATGCATCAATGTTAGATCTGATTTTCTATTGATAAGAATAGCTAAGAATGAGACGTTATTATTAGTTTCTAATTGAATGCTAAAACGTATTTTAGGGTGTATAGAGATAAAATGACTAAGAAAATCTATTAGGAATTTTTGACCATGTTCAAAAATTTCACCGTTATAAGAAAAATATGTTCCAGACAAGCACTTTTCAATTTAGGAGAGAAAGTTTGGTTCCGAAATGATGTTGAGAGTTTCAGGAATAGGGACTTTAGTAAAGAGGGATGCTACGTCGAAAATAACCAGAATATCTTGTGTATCTAATGTAATAGTTTTCAGTTTTGCCTGTAAAGGGTTTTAATAAAGAAGCTAGACATTTTTTTGAAATGACCACATATCAAAAGTTATAAAGAAATAAGAGCCATAAGACATTCGCAGTTGCCGAGCACAATCACGAAACCGGACATAAAATTTTCTGCGATAAAACTAAAATTCTTGCATGTGATCAATTCTTCTAGCAACGAAAAATCCGAGAATCTATAGAAATCTATAAGCAACCTAATAATCTTAACCGCGACTCCGGAGTTTATCTGTCACCAATATTGGAATCAGTCGTGTCACCAATATTGGAATCAGTTATCCGAGACGAAGTTTATGCCCCTCATTTAGCTCCGCCTCCTGAAACAATATATAAGCAGGTAGGGAGTAAAGTGCGAGCCAGTTTCAGATAAGCTCTGGAGAAGCCAACAGGATGATTGGCGAAAGGTTAGCAAGTTCAACTCAATAACAACGGACGTAGGAGAAATCCACAAGTTTTGTAAATAGTATTACAGTAGCCTGTGGAAGTTTATTTGAAAAAAACACTATAGAGACAATTTTCTATTAAAAAGGTTCGTCGAAACTTTTTTAGAGTTTAAAATATCTGTTATCATATATGTTATTAAAATTACGAAAGTGTCTCTTAAAAAAAAGGACAGAGTTTAAAAAGAAATAAATATTGTAGTACAAGGGGAAACACTCCACCCCACATTTAACTCGAGAGAAAAATATGAGCGACAATAAGATAAAAAAAACATTTTGGTTGGTGACTTGCTCTAGTCTATACAAACTGTATAGTTTACGACACAATATGCAATATGTGTGACCTAACAAAGCTTGTTATCAATGTGTAGCCCAAGCACTTGCATCAGAAACTTGTGATACAAATTAACGATCAACTTTCACAAGGTAACTTTTTGTCAAATTGTATAGACCTTGAAATAAAATTTATAAAAACCGTTTTGTCTTTGTTAAGACAAAGTTTGTTGTTGACAAACCAATCGTTAAAAGCATATAACATTAATTGAAGTTTATTGCAAACTGCCTCGACCGAACGCTCACAAGGTAGATAGGAATTATTATTCGCAAACGCTGCCAAGCATCCGTTTTCCAGGCCCGGCGTGTTATGTAGATCAGGAATAATAAGGGTCCGAGAACAGACCCTTGTGGGACCCACAAGGTAATATTTTTCTTTACTTCTGCTATTATAAACTTCAGTTATTTGTTTGCATGCAATTAAGAATTCGCCACAAATTTGTGGTCATCCTTCTTTTGTAACGAAATAATTCTAGTCAGTTTTAAATATCTCTAGAAAAGTCGCATTTTTCAGTAACACATTAAACAAAAACGTAAGCGAATATGCAATAAAATTATCTGATTTTTGTAAAATTGTGGTGGAAATCTCCTATACTTCATAAGAGAATGACATTATAATATTAAAGACTTCGTTTTTAATGATAGGCTGAAGAATATGTTATTTCCACTATCTACGTTCATTTTTAAATAATTTTCAGGAAGCGTATTTAGAGGCATATTAGTAGTCATTAACTTATGAAGGAAAGGAAGCGACAAATTTTCTAAAGTAAGTTCAGTTATTGTAGAGTTTGATTCTTATAATAGACCAAGCTGCCTATTCCTCATTTTTTATCACTTTTCACTTGAAGTGGAGTTGAACATGTCTCTAATGTCGGTTGACAATGCTAACAATCGTACAGTTTGAAGAAACACAAATAAATCCTAAAGATGTCGCAGAACTAATTCATAAGAATATCATGGTTTCGCTATCTAGGCAAAATATGTAAAAAACTGTTTTTGTAACGTCCAGGGTTATCGCACCATGTCAATCGTGTTAACAAAAATAGCTACAACTAAAAATCATAAATCCGGACACCGGTAGCTCTTAGGATGCGACGCTGACAATCCGAATTCAATTTAAAACACTTAACATTTTACCAGAGAGTTACCAAAAGTTGTAATAGTTCCCACCCAGTCTTATATACAGCGGAGGTGACCGAAGTCAAACACCAAGTATTCAAATCCACAATACACACAAAAAAAAAATAAACTGTTGTCTCACATGGCAATGTAGAACTAAAAAAATAAAAAATAAAACTACTATCGACAGCATACGCATATGCAAAGGTACTACTTACTTCGTCAGAGATTAACTGAAACTGGTACTGTAACAGTGTATAAACAAATAAAGAGTAGAATGCAAACCAGCTTCGGCTAAGCTCTGAAGAAGTCAACAGGATGATCGGAGGAACGTCAGCAAGTTCGATTTGTGAAGAACCGACGCAGGAGGAATCCAGAAGATGTGTAAATAGTATTACAGTAGCCTGTGGAAGTTTCTTTGAAAAATGAAGGAACAACTTTCGGTTTTATTGTCAGAACTCCCTTGAAATATACAAACGAACAATAAATGAGAACGCATCCTAAAGCCAGTAGATGTCTCTAGCCATGACATTTATGAAAATTAAAAACTTTAACGTTATCTTGATAATCAATTAAAAAAACATTTACTTAAATGAATTTTCTAGATTATATTTCTTTTTTAAATACATTTTTCCATGATTTAAGTTTAATTTTTTAAAAATAATTATGGCAAACGTCAGTCAAGCATTTTTGATTTTATATATCTACGTTATCTTACATGGTTATGTGATAACAAGATCACTTACAGAATCATTACGTGAAATTGTCGAAAGCTTGTTTTTAAGTAAAAAAATATAATCATGTACCACCAATAAAGAGCCAAGCAGGGCCACTTATCTACAAATAGCGATATCTAATGTTATATCTATAATGATAAACACGTAATATGCTGCAAAATTTTGAAAATCAGAGTTTGTAACTTAAAATAAAATACGACACATCTGTAGGTAGTGTGTCTCGAAGTATGACTCCTGAAAGTCTTAATACTCAAATGAAACACTTTTAGTCTTGAACAACAGAAAACTAGGTTTTCACCATTAAAAAAGTAATCGCAATGGCGATTATCAGCCCTATTTTACTTTACTACACCCCTAAGTGGTGCTAAATATTACGAGTGTACAATTTCGACACCAGTAGCAAATGATTGTCAAATTGCCCCTTTTTAGAAAAATTACGACATGATCTTCGGCAATTATTAACAACAAACAATGGTTGCTATGTATTTATTTATAAACAAACAAATGATTAATATCGTATCATTATATAACGTACCGTGCAATCCTAAACTTCGCGTGAATTGCAATTGTGAATAGCGAATCAAAGTCTAAGCGTTCCTATTATATATCTTCCTATATCTCTTACTTCGTTTCAAATTTGAAGCTTCGGTATGCTTAGCATCTCTATTTGGATGGGAACGCCGTGCAAATTACATACACTTTGATATGCATTAACAACCGGCATTTAAAAAAATTGTTTTATTATATAATGGAAATGCAAAATGCGAGTTCATACGTTTAATAACAGAGGACGAAAACTTGTGAAACTTGCCGACTTAGGCTATCGTCCGATAAAGAGCAAAAATGTGCATTTCTGTAAAAATTGTAGCTAACCAAAGCCAACACTAATTATTTAGGTATTCTTTAGGTACTTATTGCAGGCGTTTTCCTTTTCGGGGTCTCCCTTCGTTTTGTTTTCGAGTTTTCGTTCACAGGTGTCATGCTTTTTTCGCGAAAAAGAAAATGCAATAGCGGAGAGTTTCGTATTAGCAATTACGCAACATTTTAACGCATGAAATAACCTACCAATTAAAACTGTAGTTGGTGTATAATGCCATAAATATAATACGGGCTAATTTAAGACTTCAACACATCCGGTACGCTATATATGGAACGTCCCTAATTCACGCAGCTTTTGCCGTTTTAATTTAGGCAAAATGGGTAAAAATATCGAAGACCTTTATAAAAACGTTAACAATTTTCGAACAAACTTGGATCTATTTATTTCTGAAGTCAGTGGTTTACACGAGAATCGAGAAAACTTTAAATGGAGGAAGTGTACAATAACTTATGAAATGATTTATTTATTTAATTTTTCATCATATTTTTTCAACGTCAGCTGTTTAGAACGAAAATGGCCAAATTGACCCCAATGAGTGGACCATGTGGATACCCAGTGAACCCTTTAATCTTCCCAGATGTGCAACAGCAACTATCAATCCGAATCAACTAGGTGCAGTCACTTCGAAGAATATGGGAACCCACGGAAAAAAATTCTCCCGGTCCTACAAATTCCCAACCTTACAAATGGTTTACAGAAGTTATTTTCAACGAAATGCATTTGACAAATCTATTAATTATATTAATAATTGTAATTAATAAAGCTTCATAACATTTGTATACATGTATAACAAAAATCTCTGTGATAGTATGTCTGACATCGGAACGTAAACAGACAACACCGGCATATGGAGTTCCACAGGGTAGTGTACTTGACCCCTGTTTTATTCAATATATGTTCTAAATTTAAAAAATAAAAAATTTAAAGCCAGATGACACGGCTTTTCTATATACTTTCGCAGGCAAAACAAGTGGAAAAACAAGAAATTAATGTTGACCTTCAGGTCTATGTGCAGTACTACTTATCACAAAATAAAAATTAATATAGATTACTTACAAAAGAATACGGTTATAAATAATATAGATATTAAGATTAATAATAAAACATTGCAAAAGGATTACTGCAATAGCTTTGAGTCTACATCCCAATACATATACTTGAAAACCTAAACTGGTCTGAACACGTAAATTATATTTCTAACCTCGTTTCTAACCAATTTCTCCCTATTATCCCGATTGTGTGCAAATGTAGGTATTATTTGACGTAAAAATCTAAGTGTTCTTTTTGAGTCATTTTATATATCCACTCCCTACAAGCTTTGGTTCAATGCAGAGTTCGCAAAATAAGACGTTAAAGGTAATATAAACACATACTTCCTATGCGAGGTCGAGTGTCATTTTCAAGACTATTTACAAAAAACAAAAATGCAACGCAAAAATTGTGTTTCCTATACTGATCTATTCTAAATCTGATAGGTATATAAATTTTCAGCTATGTCCTATCGATTAAGTAAATATTTTACTTAATTACAAAATTTGATGTACTTTAGTGATGTTGATTGTTCCATTGAATCTATTTTTGTTATTCTCGTTGTCAGAACTATGAAGCACTGATATTTGAGAGTTTTTCTTCAATAACGTCATAGCAAATTATAACAAATAATGAAAAATAAATGGTCAATTTCAAAATGCCTTTTAATAATAGTACGCAATTGTTTGAAAAAACGCTAACTTGGCAGACACTTTTAAAATTAAAGTTTATATATTAAATTTTATTCAAAGTCGCTTGAATTTTTTAAAGAAAGCATGTAAATAAATAAATATCAAAATGATGGATTCGATTACTAGGGTCATCGCAATGCAATAATTATATTCTGAAGGAACTATCAAGTGTTATTTGCTTCGAGAGGCACGCATTTTTTAATCGTGCCACCTTGACTCGGCGCTACAATTAAACCAAGCTTTCTAAAAGTATTTAAGTAGGAATGTAACACCAGGCACTTATGTATTTTTTTGGGGTGTTTAGTAAGGGCCAAGCGCATAGAACTCACTCACTTGTTCTGTTGCAAATGTATTGAAAGCATCGAAGGACAGTTAATTCGAAAGTTCAATATAATACAAAGTTATAACTAATTTTTTGCGAGTCTTTCGCTTAGGGGCGGAAATTGATTTTATCTGACAGATAAGCGCCCGTTTTGTTATTTTACGAGAAAGTGACGGAACGCGTACGCCTGGCAACACCGCAGCTAATGAATATTAAGCACTCCGCGATGTTTAAAGGATATTACAGTGTATGGAAATGTCATGTCACATATTTACTAGTATTCCCATTACTATTGTTCCGTTGGAATTTCCAAAATTTCTACGGTAAAGCTTAAAACTGGTATTTCAGAGGTTCGCCTAGGAAGGATTAGTAAAACCCCTGCATGATCCTTGGCCTCGTTTAAAAATACACTCTCCCGCTTGAGTAGCTAAAGATAAACGATTAATGGCAGTGAAAATAAAAAGAAAGAACGAAAATAACACGAAACAACTACAGCTGGTTGACAAGATTACAAAAAAACACTGATAAAACTTGTTTACGAACACGGAAATGAAAATTAAGGGCACCGAATGACAGTAACATTCTAAAAATACAAGAAAACCGAGAAATCGTACCGATTTAGCACTGAATTTGGTTCTTACCCAGGTGGTTTCTTCATTTATAGTGTTGAAAAAATGCATAATCCGTTTTGAACCATATCAATTATAAGTCCTTCGATTAACGAAAAAGAATCGTCGACCACTTGTTGTCATTAAACGGACACAGGCAACTAGATATTCGCGAATTACACACGACTATTTGCGAACCTACACTATAAACAAAATCAGAATGACATATTTATCAAAATACCGTGCGTTCAAGAAAATCGACACGGCGCACATAGGAACATACAGATTTCACTTGACAACCGTCTTCTCCTTTCCGATAGTGGACGTACCCGTTACTGTTGTTGTTCGCGAGGCCGCATTTTGACGGCGCCACCGATCAGGTCCCGAGTAAGTTTTCTCTGTCTAGTCGGTCATTGTTGCTGTGCCTTGAACCAACGTTGCCGGCGCGCGAAATTTACGTGAATCCGATGGGATTGATTGCTAATCTTCGTTATATCAACAAAGGATTTACGAACCCCGTAAGTTTTATTTATATGTAAAACTACTTCGAACGGCTGCAGCGTAATTACGTAAGTTAATTAGGGATGTAGTAAATCGGATAAAACGTGACTATATTTTTTACTCCATGAAGTGTTTAACAATATGAAAATTTTACATTTTAAATTGTGCAATTATGTGGTGTCAAAACGGAAAATCATTTAATATAATTTACACCTAGTGGATAAGAAAGAAAATGAAAGTAATTTTAATTTAATGTTTTAATATTTTTAATTTCATTAAATAAATAGGTTCTTATGTTATCTGAAAAGCGTGGACAAATAGAAGTTCGAAAAAAATAAATAACTGAATAAATTGTGCAAAGCTTGATAAAAAACGATAACAAAAAAAGCAGTAAACTGCATATATTGAACATTGCACAGGTTGTGTTAGGTAGGGTCATCAAAATCGCATTAATTGCACATATTATAAATAATATATTTTTACCCATTTTAGATCTATATCATTCTTAATCAACCAGTTTTCGACGCCCATCTGTAGGATTAGGGAGAATTGTTGTTTACATTAAACATACATATGTACAAGCAACAAATAAATTTTCTTTAGTACTAATAAATATATACCAAAACAAAAAGTACGTAATAATAATTTTAGAAAATTGACAAAAATTACAGTCAGTGGTAGAAGTGGTTCAAATATTCTTAAAAATCCCCGACATTTTTTATTTTTATTATTTTTATTCTATTTTAATTTTAATAATAATAAAAATTAAAAATTACACGTTAGGGGCACTTCAAGTTTTGATATAAAATATCTCATTTTGATATTTTCATCAAAAAATATCACAATTTTTGTTATCATATCATGGGTAACATAATTGCTTGACATATATTTTAATAAAAAAAAAATTAAATTTACTATAAAAGGACACTTTGGTGCCAAATATTTGTAAAAATTCGTTACTCCGGTATGGTTTAAACGTGGAAGAAAACAACGACCTGATATCGGCAAAAATAAAACTAATAAGAAGCTGATAAGAAATTCATTCAAAGAAAAATTTATGACATGTATCCTACCCAATGATTCTTAGAATAGATTCATCAACAAAGGGTACTTACGGCTGACTTAACATTTCATGCAGATAAACAACCCCCTGGAGAATATCGGACCATAAATAAGAGTCAACTTTTTATTATTATTATCAACTACTATTTATTTATTTATTTATTCATTCATTCAATTATTATTAGTTTTCGTTGTAGATATTATGTTTATTAACATATATATTATGATATTAACTTTAAACATTTATTTTAGCAGTGATAACGAAATATATGTTATTCCTTATTTTTTATCAAACGCAACGTTGCCAAATCAATCAGAAAATAAGGGAAACTTTGGAATTTATTCTCTACTTTTCCAAATTTGGTACACGTACATTGTTTGTAAAACTTTTGTGAACAATCATTATTCTCTTAGTAATATCTCTCACGTAATCTACATTCGCAAGGGATTCAGTTTAGATAAATCTACGTGTTAACAATTTTTATCGAAATTTAACTACCCAATAATGAAAATTTCATTTTTTCCAATATTTTACTATAAATGGATATAGGGATATACACATGAACATTTTTTAGACATTCTGTAGGTAATATAACATTTTGACTTTTACATACATACCAAAGAAAAACGAGCACTGACGACTGTAAATGTGGAACCTTATATTACGTTGCGATTAAAAAACATGTTGTAACCAATTTTGCAATAGAATATAGCGTGTTTCATTTGAAATTCCAAAGTTGCCATTGGTTTCGGGTAGATCTGGCAACGCTGAGTATGCGAAAATATTTCTAGAATATAAATTACCAGCTATTATGGCCACATACCAAATTTGGAAAGTTGTCTTTGTTAGTTCTCCAGAACTTTTAATTAGGACACTCGATGTGAATCACTCTATATAGCAGTGCCACACATTGAGCTTGAGCTCTTTATAACCGCGATGAAACCCAACATTGTTTTCATCTTTTTTTTTTGAAATTGTGCCTACTTGAAATGACCTATTTTATTTGATTTGATAAAGCACAGCCAGAGCATATAAATTGTCTAATATTATTATAATTTCACTATTAATAGCCTAAGAGTAGTTTCGACACATTAACCTTTTGTACCTTAGCTTGAAAATTTCTGTCATACTCGGAAGACGCAGCTGAATATAGAGTAAATAAATTTTGTAAAAAAAAAACTAATTGGAATTATTTCATGAATTTCAAAACAAATTTAGTTTCTAAACCGTTTTTAACAAAATTTTATTTGTTTAAATGAATAATTAAATATTTCAAGTCTAGCCTCGAGTATTAATTTTTCTTCAGAGTTGATCACTGATCAATATAGAAAGGCAAGTATAATAATAGTAAATACTTAATTAAACTCTTGTTTTATTATCATTTGATATTCATTCAAGACATTCGATACACATTGTACAAATAGCTTATCGTTTTATTATAATTTTTTAATATGCATCCCTTATATAGGTACTAAATGTCTAAAATGAAATTGAAGAAAATAATTGTTGATCAATAATTTATTTACTCTTTAGATAAGTCCTGGATCTTAACCGAAATCAGTGGTAATTTTTTTTGTATGTTCGGTCCAATGTGATTTATCATCTTCTGAGTTCACGATATTTATAAAATTTACATACGTATTTTTCGGTTTAAAAATCATATATTTTGTTTTAGCGATATTCGTTGGTTGATCTTTCAGTATATAGCTAATACCGCGATTTAAATTTGGAATTTTTTAAGTTAAGTACGTAAAAGAAGTACAACGGTGGCCCGAGAAGCGACCCTTGGAGAACACCTTCTAACTATTAAATATTACGGCCCAATCTATTATATTCAAAATAAATATTTATAAGTTACATATAGTTATCTAAATCTACAACTGTCACTTATGTTCCTAACTAATCCGAATTTCTAATTAAACAAGAGAGAATGAAATAAAACCCTATTTTATATTTTCTTCCAACTCCTATTTTTAGATTACTTGTACGTAAAAACCAATTTTATTTATATTTACTTCCACTGCCTCCAAGCCAATGCACATTGCGTTACTTAAACGTTTTATAATAGCTCGTCACAAAATAACATGACAATAGAGTTTTATCCCGCTTCCTCCCATAGGAATATATCACGCTAATTTCCTTGTTTTATTTGTACTCAATTCCCGGCACAGCATTGCAATTGTAATTCTCCAGAACGTCAAACAGGATGAGAGACGGATGTAAAACTGTGACCCGAATAATAATAACAGGCACTTTTTCGACAAAGGTGTTTGTGCATTTTCCAAAACTCAAAATGACAACCAAAACTATTTACGTACAATAGAAACAATTGCAATTGATAAGTTATAAATTGGAACATTTGCTTTGAAGTGCGCCTATGTGTCACGAAATATCTGAGAATAAATTAATTGTACGTTCTCGAGTCGTTGTTCGTATGGTGCTGCCGCCAGTGGCGGTAGAATAACATTCGATCGCACAGAATAGAGAGAGACAAGAATAACGAGAGTTTGGAAAAATGAGATGGCCATACACGGCCAGCAACCGAGTAACTAAATGTGCACCTTTTTAACGGGCGTCGTTTTAGTTTAATATACCTATATGGAGATTATTTGTCTTTCACTACGATCATTTTGATTTAAAATTTGCAGGAAATGGACTCGTTAATAGCTAAACTATGTAGAAATTTTTGACATGCTAGTAGGACAATGAAAAAATGCATATTTTACGAACGAAAAATATGTATCACACAAGTTGCAAGTAGCCATTGATTTGACCTTTCATTTAATGAGATGTATTACTTTACTGTGTTCTAGTTTTGAATACTGTAATCAATTTATATAAAATGTATGTTTAAATACTTGATTTCCAAAATTTATTTATTCATATATATAAAGATACAATTAATTTGTTAAAAATATTTTTTTGGAATTATTAGAAATGTCTAGATGCCGGTCGCGCATTGCTGCCAATTTTTGAGACTTGAAAATGACATAAAGAGATGTTATGCAGCTACGGGGGACAATTGAAAAGTTGCCAATTTTAAGAATTTGATCGAATCTTTTTGTTTTTTCATTCATATCCATTTTAGTTGCTTTCCATAATAACATTAAAAATAATAACGGTTTCTCAAGACAGACATTTCATAGCAAACAATATAAGATACAAATTCAAGAAAGCATAAAAAAATATCTATGCTCACAAAATTACACATTCGCAAGAAGAAGAAAAGTTTTTAAAATAACATGTTCTTAGAGGAATAATTCTTGTATTATTTTAGTTTTAGATATTTTAACTCAATTAGGTAGATCAAAACTTATATACAATCTAGGTGAAAAGTATTTGAATGACGTTTGGCCACGTGTTTTTGAAGAGGAAGTCCGACGTGCATTTTCTTTGTGGGTTTGAGTATGTGCATTTTTTATTTCAAACTTTAGGATTTCAAAGCTGCTTTATATCGAATAGCTGATTTTTTCAAATAAGTTTTTGTTATTATTATATACAATTTATTATCAGAACCTACTCCCTCTTCAAAAATTGCGTATGTTAAATGACTGGCGAAGTTTCATTCATTCATGACATTTTCTAGTTTAAGTAGTTTCATTGTTACCTATAAAGCATAAGGTTAACTTATTTAAAAATTTTATAATTATAAATCACACTTTAAAACACCCAAACAATAATCTTATTATAAGGACCTCATAAAACATAAAACAATTTTAAAAAACATAACAGGACCTGATTACTAAAAATCTAAAACATAATGTTTTTGAGAGTTAAAACACTTCGAAAACAAAATTACGAAAAAACAGGAATTACAAATTCAAAATATCTCTTTCATATTAAGGAAAATATAGCAATTTATTAAAATCGCAACTGTTCAATTTCCCCCCGTAGTCTGTGTCTGTGTCCATAAGAAGTGTGCAAACACCATCTTCGTATTTTTACTAATAATACATCGGAAATAGGACATCT
Source organism: Cylas formicarius (assembly GCF_029955315.1). Taxonomy (NCBI): domain Eukaryota; kingdom Metazoa; phylum Arthropoda; class Insecta; order Coleoptera; family Brentidae; genus Cylas; species Cylas formicarius. Next base: position 13,053,591 of record NW_026844352.1, on the reverse strand, counting down.
GCAGGCACACGTCCAGACCCAGCAAACAAAGCGACATTAATTTAAAAGAATATGAAGCAAAATAACAAACTGGTTTATACCAAGTGGAAAATTTCATTCCGCTTTAATGTCTGGCAACGTCGGTCACATCCGAAGCACGAACGATAAAGATGGTAGAGATAAATAATTAAAAGATAACGTAAATTGTCGAGAAGTTCGAATGAACCGAAACCGAATGAACGCAATTCAATGTTGTTTTTGATAAATGTACGATGATGTATTTTTAGTTAAATGTTGATGTTGACTATGTTGCCGCTTTTTTCAATATAGCTGGCAATTCTCGACGGGGACATTATTGTTGAGAACGTGCACATTGACTACCAATATGTTTATAGGGCGGCCCAGTTATAATGAGCCAAATTAATCACTCATACTTTTAAAATATATATTTTCGTGGACAAGTAACAACTTGCTTTTTTTAATATATGAAGTTACATTTTAACCCCTTGGAACTTTCTAGACATTATTTGACTATTGGAAAATGTTTCACAAAAAACAATCGAGCGCTACACAAATAACATATAATTTCTGCTGTCCTTTGATAATCTTTTATAAATCTTGTAAAGCATGCCTGGTAATTAAGTCATTAAGTTATTTCAATTTCTAATAATGGAATAAATTTTATCAAACATGTTTTGACATTTGCAGAAAAATATCCAGGTGGACAAAATCTTATAACTAACAGTGTTAAAAGAATAACAGAAAATGTATTCTTTTTTAGTTTCTAGGTTTAACCAATTAACCGTCTTTTCAGAAATCTAATTTTTATATCGTTTATATATAATATACTATTTGCCTGATTAAATTAATCCAATCCAGATCTTAACCCAATAGAACACTTATGGGATCAAATGAGTTGGTAGTTTAGAGATGATCAACCTCCACCTGACTCTTGGATTATGTAGAAAATATAATCAGGGATACATGGACTAATATGGTGCCAATCGGTTATAGGGGAGGCAACACCCGATTTTAACTTTTTATTTGTTTAAGGTTTAAGTAAACTTTAATTGTCACGGTTGACATTCGTATCGCCTTCCTTATTGGCTGAAATTATAAACTTCTCGACCCAAGCGAAATATCTAAGAGTTCACTCCAGATAAAAACTCTCTTCTCACTTAGAGAAGACTATCGGGAAAGCGGAAATATCGCTTCGGTTAAAAATGCCCCAATACTTTTCCAAAACCTGAAGAAACTACTTGGAAACCCTATCTTTGTTAGGGTGTTGTAATAAAGCCACAGTGTACTGGCCAACCAAAAGAGCAGACACGTCAGAAGTGTGGATCTTCATGTTGGCAATATCACTTCAATCGGCAAAAAATGCAAATCAAAGTCTACAGCCGAGGAAACTCGCGCACACTGACTGCAATTTCCGCCACTGCCGACAATCGATTAGCACTTAACCAAATCTGAAAATTCTCTTAAGGGTGTATACTGGACACAGCAGCACAGCCATACGCACAAGATCGTTCTCGCCAGTAATTACGAGTGCCTGTTGTGCTTGCAAGATAAGGAAACGGCAATTCACATACTCACAGACTTGATGGAAGAGTTAATGGCGTCGCAGCCGAAGGCAGGTATGTCAATCACACAATATATCCGATCCTAGCCTACGATGGTAACAAAATTTCATATTTCATTTAATAACTGAGATAAAAACACGAACAAAGAAACAAAATGTTGAGAAAACATAGCTCCACGCATTGGCTTAGACAGGCACCTGACAGTCTTTCACAACATCGTTTCCGAGGGGTAAACCGCGGAGGAATATTGGTGTAAGAATCTTGGGAATTAGTGACAACAGTAGAGGAATTAGTAGAATTAGTCAAGGAATTAGTGGCTAGGACCAGACAGATCGGTCCAATTAAACTATTCCGATGCCTGGTAGGACTCATGAATGGTGTCTCAGTTGTCATTACACAGTTTAATGAATTTTGTAAGCAAAACCACTTGATCGTAAACTTGGAGAAGACAGTTGTGGTCCAGTTTACTGACCAGTATAGCAAACCTTTTCCAGGCTCCAAACCTTTCAGTTCTACTGTATTGCCATTAGACTAACCCAGACCACGAAGTTTCTTGGTTATATTGACTACTTGAGGTGGGACCAGGAAATAGACAGTGTCTGCCGTAAACTAAACAAAACGATCCAGGCAATATTAACTCAACTGGGGACAAGCTAATTATTCTGAAAATATGTGTTTATACAGCAAAAGCGGCTGCTTAAACTGCCTCTGAGACATTCCTGTGAAGAGATATTTCAACAGCATAAAAAATTAACAATGCGATGCATATATCTATTTAAAATCACACATAAAAATAAAGATTCACCTAAAAAAACACACTGATATCCAGAGTTGCTATACCTGTAATCCAATGAATATGTTTGTTTTTTATGCCAAAGTGTTGGTCGTTCCATTACTCGTCTCATACATTTTAAGTTAGTTAATGTGTACACTGTTATGTGTAGTTCAAATCTACACCGTGTGAAAAAAAAGTTTCTCCTGAGGATTGTTGTTATTTTAAATGGAACACTCTGTGTAGTTCCACATCTTTGGAATACTTTAAGTTAAAATAAAAATCACTTTCTTAAGAAATCCCTATTCGAATTTTGCATATTTTAAGCAGAAATTGAGGTTGTATTTTTTTCATATTGATGCAGGCATTGCAACCAAATTTTAACCACAGACTAAAGAAATGATGCATTGCTCAATCAGTTTGACAGATGCGCCTCAGCTTATCCAGGGTGTCCCAAATAGGTGGTGTCGTTCTGGTGGATACAGTTAACAGAATTTGAAGATTTTCAAATATTTTTGTCCAGATATCAATTCTTCAATTTGTAATTTACCTTGTATTTAAATTTCACTTACTTTTTGAGATATTCGTGAATTAAGATAACACCCGTATAAATTCTTGTTGAATTTAAAGCTGTTCACATTAGTTCACTTGTGGGCAATATTAGGTATTTTTTTAATAGCAAAGACATGATACTACTGCGTCAAAAAAAAGATTGTGATGTCATAGCCAACTACATTTTTAAATATTTTGATATTTCTTTGTTGTTTTGATGAAACGAGCATTTAAAGAGGAAAATTTGGAACTAAACTTTATGGATCGAATTAACGAACTCGATAATATAGAATCAAATATTGCTCGCATAGACTTACAAGGAAAACACAGAAATTAAGCCAAGCGCTGGTTTTTTATATGATTCATTTATTCAGAATTTTAACTACAACTTAAAAATAATTTAACAAAATGCTTCCTATATGTACGTAATATTACATGTATATACTTTTCGGGGTATCTCAATTATTTTTAAAGATAGAGGGTCGCGGTCTACGCGACACTGTGGTACTTTTTGGTGAAATTGTACAAGGTGAAATCGAAAACTATCGATTTTGGGACCACCCCCGTATCTCCGTCGTCTGGTGAGTTATTGAAGACTTTTTACAAAACTTCTGGATTCCTCCTGCGTCGGTTTTTGCTGAGTCGATCTCGCTGACGTTTCGCCAATCATCCTGTTGACTTCTTCAGAGCTTGACTGAAACTGCGAAAACCGACGCAGGAGGAATCCAGAAGTTTTGTAAAAAATATTACAGTAGCCTGTGGAAGTTTCTTTGAAAAGTTATTGAAGAGTTTGAAAAACGTTCATATAGGATTTTTTCCGTAGAATTCAGTGGCGTAGTAGTAATAGAAAGTAAGTAGTAATAGAAGAAATAGAGAATTAATTGTAAATCATTTAAGCTTTTCAAAAATATATATTAGTATATAATTGTTTTGAAAATCAAGCTCAAAATTATTTTTTTCTCATTTTTCACTTTATTTGTAGCAGTAAATCAACTAAATCAACTAAAAATAAGATGTATCTAACCAGTTATTACTATACTTGGTTAGTTTTGGTTAGTTAGTTAATTAGTTAGACCATAGTAAATCAACTAAATCAACTACTATACAAGAGATTCTTTACTTAATTTCGAAAAAACAGGATGAAAATATATTTTTTTAAAATAATAATGTCTTATTAAAATGATAAATATTCTGTTATTATTTAAATAGATTCACTCATCTATTAAAAACAGAAAAACTAATGTTTCAAAGACTTACAAGACTGTCAGTTTTTAATCATATTTTTATTACCTATCCAGTTGTTTTTCCATGTTTATTTCATTTTAATTTATTTTCTATCATAATGGCAGTGTATGAAAATTCTGAACAATATACGTTGATATGTTTTATACAATGCAATGAAAATGACCAAGAAGCTTAGGAATTATATTACCACTGGTAAGGTTTTTAAAGCGATATATAGTCAATATAACTTTTATATTATGGAAATGTGTTTTGTTTATATTAGATATCTAGAGAAACGACAACCGTTTCCAGATATATTTGCTCGTCTGAAAATAAATCTATTTAGGCACGAATCCTTTATTCTAGCACGTCCTAAAAATTATCTGATGGAGAAAAGGGAGTAAACAGAAACAAATGAATTAGGTTACATAGAAGCAATGTCGTCATCATTTTGCAAACACATAGAACAACAAGTAAGAGTACCAAAATCATATCAAATATCATTCATACAGGTTAAAGAGTGTTCAACATTTGTATCCGGCGATACCGAGCGATGCAGTTTTGCCACTGGTATTTGCAACAAATACGAATTAACGATTCTTTTGGGAGACTTATAAGATGGTTCGACGAATGTTACTTTTCAAGTTCGGGAAGTTTTAATTGTCATAACACAAGGAACCGGTCGACACAAAACCATCATTTAATATTTGAAAGACCCCATCAAGGACGCGAAGGGTTGCGAATAGCCTACCGAATTTATGAAGGAGGTCTTACAGCACGTATGTACATTCTTAAGGAAGTCATTCCAGAATTAATATTATACTGATATATATCTTCAGTAAGATGGTGCCGCAAGTCCTTACTCTGGACTTTTAAGACCATTTTTAGAAGACAACTTCCCTCAAAAATGGATAGGTACCAACGGACCTGTAAGATGGCCTCCACGATCTCCGGATCTTTCAGTTTTAGATACGATATGAGTCTGTAGCAGAACTTTAAGAAGCAATTGATTTAACTTTGCAAAGTCTTGCAATGGCATTCTTCAAATCCCATTGCAAAAATAAGAAAAATGTGCGAGTTTTGCATTCGAGAAAATGGTCTCCAATTTGAACAAAAGTTTTACGTATATGTTAATATTCTTTAGATATAATGATATGTCGTATTAATTAGTGTAACGTAATTCACTATAATAACTTGAAAATTATTACAAATAGTAGTTTGTAGCGCATAAAACACATTTAAATAATTTAATTTTAAAATATTGAGTTTCTTGTATGTTAGTAATTGTTTACTTGGATATTGTTTTTAATAGATTAATCATAGCCTACTACTTCAAATAAAATAAAATATGAAAAAAAAAATTGAGCTCAATTTTCAATGAGGTCAAAAAGGATATATTTTCTAGATTTATAAGTTGGGGAATTCAAAAATTGTCGATATACGAGTGGTCGTTTTATGAGTGTGGTCACCAACAGAGGTTTTACTATAACATAAAGTAGTATACCAAACATTTCTTTGTATTTGTTAAACAAGTCATTTAAAATAAAGATTATATACCTAAGGTGTTTTTGAAATAAATTGTCATGCTTATTAACATAAGCTTGTCATCGGAATTATTTGGTAATAGTGCAATTACTAATGGAACTACTAGTTATTAGATGTATTAGCTAGGGAATAAGAGCGTTACAGAGCTATTAGTAACGTGCTAGTGCTCCAAAATTGGAAATTTAGAGGCATTACAATGAATTAATGTGGAATAGTAGAATAGGTTCTTAAAATATAATCTACAACTAAACAGCAACTTCAATGGTCCGTTACTTCAGACGCGAAGTTTAAAACTGAATTTGCTAGAAACATCCCTAGACCGTTGCGGTGTGGTCTATTTCGATCAATTTGATTATCATTGGGCATCCTGTAAATTTTAAGTATGGCATCGCCGGCAATCGATCTAAGAAACGATACATTGCAGGAATAACTCGAGGCGAGCGTTCGCCGATGGCGTTACTGGCAAGTTCATGTCGTTCTTGTAAAAGAGAATGGTAACCTCGAGGGCGAGGGAGTCGAGGATTAGAAATCCGGCATCGTGTAGCGGTGAAAGTGTTATTTCGCTGTAATGCTCGTATTATTCGCGTAAAAATAATTGCTACACGTCGCAGTCCTCTCGACCCGTGCATTATCTTGTTTTCTTTAAAAATTGCGGATGGTATATGCTTTATAGTGCTTTCACAGATAGATGGCCTAATGAGAGCTATTAAAAATTGAAGATGGTAGACATAGCTTATGTTTGACTTTATTGGTTTTTAAAAAATTAATTTTGGTTAGACTTATTCAACATTTATCCTCCATCTACGAATTTTTTGTATTTTAATACACTTTTTGGGCACGTTTTAATGTATATAAGAGGTTTTTGCTGTCATCGGAATTAGCATTACCGAAATTGCTAAGGGAATTAGTAGATATTAGCTAGGGAACTAGAGATTAATAGAGTTATTAGTAAAGAACAAGTAGGTGGTAAAGATATTAATAAGGGAATTAATGTGTATAAGAGCTTTTTGTTATCATCGGAATTGGTTGGTATTAGCGGAATTACTACGTATTAGCTGGGGAATTGGAGAGTAATAGAGGCATTAGTACCCGAATTAGTGGGTGTTAGAGGTAATAAGGGAATCAATGTGTGTAATGTAGTAGTGTATATTTCGTCATCGAAATTAGTTGGTATTTGCGGTATTAATATGGCATTAATATGCTAGGTATAGGTATAATTAGTAGGTATTAATAAGGGAATTAATGTGAATTAGAGGCATTAGTTATCTAAAATTGGAATTGCATTGCTTTGAATTACTAGGAATTATTGTACAGATTTTTTATCACGGTCATCAACTTTAGTAGTGCGAAGCCGTGAGAAATTAAGAGCGAGTGATGAAATTACGCAACAAGTGAGGTAAACGGCATTTGAGTCAGTTTATTACAATACATAATGAACGAGTGACTCGAAAACTTTACCAAAAGTTTATTTACTATACTTTTTCTACGACAATTAGTTTTTGGATTCACTTTTGCAAAACAACACGAATACATTCATTGACATAACCGTCAGAAGCCAAGCCGTCGGAGATATCCCGAAAACATCCGATTGATTGTTCTCAAACCCGTGCGGCAATATCCCGGAAATCTCCGAAGTGTCGCGCAGCCGTAGGGAACGAGGTACTAAAAAAAAGCTTTTATCTCTCGATGCCAAGTAAATTATAAAAACTGTTTATAATTCTTTGCTTAACGGAGAAATTAACGCTATGCCTAGTTTCTTAATGCGAGGGAGTAATAAAATGTAAATTTTCAATGGCAGGGATCATTAAATAGGATGGACAACTTAAAGGTTATATCGTAAAGTTTAAATAAATTGCAATGATACTGTTGGATAAATTCCCTAGTTGAGTTTTTAAGACGTACACACCTCAAATCGTTCCTAAATTGAGGTCACATTATACAATAGAAAGCATACACTAGAAAGACGAGTTTCTAGAATGACAGTAATGTAACAAAGGCGTTGCTACAGGTAATTTATTGGAATAATAAATACAAATAATTATACATGATTATAATTATAGAGATAGGCGTATAAATGAGATATTAATTATTCCAATATTAAGTAAGAACTGGTTCAATTCATGGTTATATTTCGTTTTGAAACAATTTTGTCAACAGCAAATTTCCTACATGGACGTTTATTTAAATTTACAATTTCCAGTATCTCCCTTTTCAGCATATCTTTCTAAAATGATGTCACTTCAGCCAGTTTCTTTTCTTTCTTGGACAACTTTGACAACTCCCGGTAGAATAGTAGACCTAACCTATCTAACATGGCGTTATGCTAATGGACCAGGTGAGCTCCCACTGTCGTCAGCTACATAAGGTTACAAGGTCAAAATAATGCAAAATTGTAAATCCAAAACTAAACCGCAGCAAATAAAAAGACATGTATAGAAAATAGAGTTTTTAGAAGTTTTAAAAGTATACAGTCACTTGTTAGAATAGAAAACGTGACATACTGGAACATTTTAAACTTGTTTTGTGATACTTTTGAATTTCATTAAATTAATTACAAACCTTTTTTTCAGCACTATTCTATTCTTGCCGCAGTGCGGCATTTAAAGCGGTCAATGGTCAATGGTCAATGGTTCCAATTTTACATGATACGCACTGATTAGACAACGGCGAGATCGCGTGTTTTGTAGAATTCTATGTTATAGGTGCTATAACAGATCGATCTTCCTGGTGAGACATCTTGTATGTAACACTATAATTGTTGTCACATATACATTTGAGCAAACATACACAACGTACTCATACAAGTTTACTTTTATTTATTTAACTTTCAAAGTAAATAAGAAAAGAAAAATCTGAAGAAAAAAAAAAGATTTGAAAAAAAATCATTTTTATGTCCATTTTAAAAATTTATAGATGTATTCATTAGTTCATTTACCTTTTAAATAATTAATTTAATTATTTTTATTTTAATACTGATACTGAGACAGCTCTAGATAATTTTAAAAAGATATTTTAAAATAGCGTATTTTTATATTTCTCATTTTTAATAACGTATGAATATAGTATAATTAATAAATTAATTAATTAATTGTTTTTTCAAAATCAGACCAATTCGTAGAAATTATTTGAAAATCCATAAAATGACTGCGAAACCCGTGAATTCTCAAATCCACATTAAATCTTTGTGAAATCTGTGAGATTTGACACATTTTTAAAATATCATCAAAGTTATTAAAATAGAAAAATTTACCAAACTATGAAGTAGGTACAATTTTGGTTATAAATGTATCCGCCACGTTTCATATTTGAGATACAGGGCGAAGCTGAAAACTAGACTGAAAACTAGAAACCCCCTCGTACCTCAGTTAACGAAAAATAAAGCTTCAACTTAAATTTTTGAGAATTTTACATTCCATGATTCAACAAAAAGTAAAATAAAAAGAAGTGGCTTCTATTTTTACCTATACATTTTTTTAAATCTATAGATGAACCTAGTACTTTATTTTATATTTTAGATTTTGCAAAAACTTAATAAATATAAATTGCAAGGTACTGTGATCAATGTTATACGCTTTTTACTTTTGCAAAAATATTACAGATGCTAGGTACTTCATTCTTCACGTTATTATAATCTGCCAAATCTATACAGATCATCAAAACCCCAAACCCCAACTATATTTACTCATTTATTTTCTATTTGACTGAGATACATACTGTCAGGACATCCTGATATTTTATACATGCCTGCTATATATTTTCATTGTTTAACTTAAAAACGAAAACAGATAAAGCAATAAAATATTCTATTTTTAATGAGTGGATGGGAATATATCATTCTTCATAACTAAATTTAAGGAAAAACTTATGCAATGACTTTAAAAACTATGTATATTGTTTATTTTATATTCTATTTAGAAACTTTTGTCTCCTAACAGTTTCCAAATAAAAAAATAAAATCAATTCTCTTGCAACCCAATCAAAAATTTGTTATCTAATCATTTAATTGTTCAACAATGAGAGCTTTAATTCAATAATGGTAAATCACAAGCTTTTCGCATTTGTTTTTAAACACTCTGCGCATCAGGACTGTATAAAATATGGTATAAAATCTACATAAATTACTGTTGCAAATAATGCACTATTTTTTAATTTGTTTTATGTACTGTAACAAAAAAAAATTACATATGATAGGTGGCGCGTAACTGAAAAACATTGATTTCTAATAGTAACGTTCCGTTATTGCTGTTTTTTATCGCCAGGTTTCGAGTCATGGCAATTTTATAATGGAAAAGTGTTTGATTGTTAATATTTTAAAATATACAACTTTTTTAGATGTTTAACCTTATACAAACTCATTAAAATGTTCAATTTCTAATGTTTTTGATCACTTAATATCCATTTATTTTTAAAATATCACAGAACGCTCGGTGACATTTTTTATAATAAAAAATAACAACTAAATCAATTTATAAAACGTTAAAAACATTTGTTTTTACCTATCAAAATTGATATTTTGATATAAAAAATATTTAAAAAATAGATTGTTTTTGAAAATATCGAAAAAAATTATTAGAAAAAGTCGTTACTTTTTTAGTTTTATACCGATGTGCCAATTTTCAAGAAAATCTAGCGAACTCGATCTTTTTCACGTTTTTACAACTTAACTTTTTTTTTAGTATGGTGGGTCTCAAAGTATATCGTTTCGGCTTTTGACGGACCGTTCCCCAAAATGTAACGTAATTACAACAACAACCAATAATATATCCGTAGTTAACAATTATATAAAATTAATATAAACAAATTATTAAAAATGTGTAGGAGTGTGTAATAAGCGGGCGATTAATTAAACAAGAAGCTTTAAAAGAAATCTGCCTACTTACAAAGACAATAATACAATACAATACAATAAATATAATAACCTCGATAAAAGATATTGTTAACCATGAATTGAGAGAAACGCAGTGAGACTGTATAGAGGATAGTGAACATACAAAAGCGTTGAGAGTTCACCGAAAATAAAATATAGGTTTTAGTTAGCTTAGGCAAATTTTTGACGAATAAGTCAGAATTTCTGACATATGTCAAAACTTCTGAGAAATATGTCAGAATTTCTCAGTTTCTGACATGAGAAAACATCAAGGTAATTCATAATGAACTGGCAATCTCTAAACTGGAGGTACTAGACAGTAAAATATTATGATTGAGCTCATTACGCCTCATACAAATGTCACTGGTTTCGCAGGACGTTCAAGTTTTTAATTTTATTTTTTTAGGTTTTTTTACATGATAATTACGATTTTGAAACGTATTTGTACGTTGCTACTAGGGGGTGCTAGTTTTACTATATTATTAAGATTTTTAGATAAATCGAATCATAATTTTTTTATCTGTCCAGTTGAAACATGTTGGAAATCTGAAAGAATATTAAATTTTTCATAGAGAGGCCGTCTAATTCTGTAGGTTCTTGGTTTATTTGCATTTAAAAAGTTCAAGGTATATTTTTTCTGATAAAGAGGTACGGGAAAAAATAAAAACTAATATTTAACAATTAAGATTAGGGATTGGCCATTCTTTATGAATTACTTCCCAGAAATTCTGACTTGTTTTTCAGCAATTCTGATTTGGTTCTCAGAAATTTTCACGTTTTCCTTCAAAATTTGCCAACTATATTAAAAACTATATTTTATTTTTGTGGCGTTTCAGCGCTTTCGCATGAACAAGATTTGATAAGAAGAAAAATATATCATATGTTCCTACTTTGGAGAAACTAAAAAGAAAGCTGGAAGATGATGAAATTAAGATAATTATTAGTCGAGCCACCCCCTAAAACGGGACTTAAATACCGCCAAATTGATAAAGTGGTCCTGAAATCACACGTATTACACACTTGGAGATCTTAAGAAGATTAAAAGGTAGAAACTTGGTTCGATACACATGATAGAGCATCCAAAGCATGGGGTTGTTAAAGTATTCGATTTCAAAGAAAATATGGTTTTAAAATATTATTAATAATTAATTTTTTATTGTATCTTTTATGTCGGCAACATTTATTTGGTTAAACCGTATTATCTGATACTGTATGTGAAATGTATTAGAGGTGAGAGGATGTACAGGGTAAGCCAAAGCTGGAGTAAATTCATTATCTCATTGGTTTCAGAAGTTATTTAGCAATGGTGAATACAAAATTTGTAAAGATTGTTTCAAATTATTTTAAATATACTGAAAAAACCGTGACGAATAAAACATACATTTTTTTTTTATTTTGTTTGGAATTGGTTTTGAAATTCTTCAACTTTTTTATTAATAATAATACATACCAATATTTTAGGTTCACACTAACCAAAAAAAATTCGATAGCGTCATTATTTGTGAAGGTGGAACTCATATTTGATATTAACGTTATTCGAAGATGACGTCAAAGATATATGCAAAGGAATTTGAATTAGATACTACAGGGTGTTCAGAAGAAACGAATATATTTGGATAATTTTAAATTGGAACATCTCGATTTTCTTAAATTATTTTCTCTGGAAGATCTTACAAAAACTCTTATGTCATATACCTATTTTTAAATTTTTAATACTCTGCGATTTAGTTTAACTTTTTCCTTCTTTCTGCCTAAGACTATTTCTATAATACTCATTGGGCATGACAAAACTATTATCTATTGTTAACTATTAACTGTTCAGATTAAAAAATGAACAGGAGAAAGAAGTTTATTATAGCTGTACATAAAGTTAATAGCAATTTTGGTAAAAATAACGGTCAAAGTTTATCTTAATTTTATTTATTATCATGGAGGAATAAATGTTCAAAAATATGCCCTTCTACTGGGATACACATGTTTATTCTTTTTCGTATATTTTTTTGGCCGTTCCTTAGCATAAACGGTGTTATTCTCCTGCATGCGTGACGAATTCTATTTTCCATACCTTCTGATATAGTGGTATTTAACATATTCACCCAAAAATAAATCTAGCGGTGTTAAGTCACATTGAAATGAAAATAACTATCATTTTCTAACAAATATTACTAGATTTTAGTTTTTGAATTTGCTTAGCAGAGCGCTGTGGTAGTTTTGGAGTATTTTTTACAATTTTAAAACCAATTTTCAAAAAGTTCGGTACTTGTATTATCAGAAAAATCCTAGCCATAATCCTTAATATTAATTACAGACAACAGCAAGCCGTTTGGAACAAATGCGTCTTCTGACCCAGCGTGTATTGTGGTGATGCGTTTTCGTTTATTTGAAGGTGTTTTCGTCTGGCAGTTTTGAGTGGAAGCAACCCATCCTTTGGATAGTGCCGTGTGTATCGACCATGGTAAGTTATGGATCTGTGGTCTAATCTATATCTTTTAATTTCTTGGAGATAATTAAATTTCCAATCTGAGGATTCCATTTCTACTTGCCTTTTGTCTACTTTGCGGTACTTAAATCCCGTTTTACAAACAACCGCATGGAGGGTGACGCGACTTATATTTATATTGGTTTCATCCTTTTCTAGCTTCTTTTTCAGTTTATCCAAGGTAGGAACAACTTCGCTTTGATAAAGACAATATATTTTCCTGATCACTATACAATGAGTTTGAAAATCACTACGTTTATTAAAGATTAAAGTTTCGTACACGTTTCACAAACTGACAAATGATTTCGACGCGTCATCGTTATATTCTCGTAAAATAACTTTTTCGACACGCACAGTAAAAACGATTATACTGCCACAAACGGTCCACACTCAAGAAATATATCAGAAAGAAAGAAATATACCTGGGCCACCCCTGCCGCGTCATTCACGTAAGAATAAATTTTTTGTTAATGGCATATAAAAATAGGTAGTAACAACGTTAAAGTTTTATTGGGGAGGGTCCGTCGAAAACGATGAAGATCGAGACAGACTATACCATGAATGAACTAACTGTTGAATAATATTGCACGTAATGACGATTAACTGCACCATTACTGCAGTAAATGTGAAAACAAGAATTTTTTTAGAAAAATTAAAATATCGGAAAAAATTAGGTTTGCGTATGTATTATTATCAATGAAAAAGTTAAAGAATTTTAAAAGGAATTCAAACAAAAATTTTGCATCTCAACAATCTTAACAACTTTTGCATTTACCATTTTCTCGTAACTCTAGAAACCAATGACATAACCAACATTACTCTTTTTTCGTTGACTCACCCCGTACACAAAATACTAAAATATACGAGTCATTTGTCTGTACTTTTAGTTGTTAAAAATTTTGTGGTAAAAATGTGCTTCGTGCCAGTTCCTCGTTTCATAATTGCGATCCAATCCCAGACATCGCATTCTATTCGACTCGAAAGATAGTTTACCTAACAACTTTCACATTTGAACATAATTAAAATTTACGCGTATGCGTTTTCTTTGCCGCAAATAACGCCTCCACCTTTCGAAATTACCGCGGGGGCGCAATCGTCTCGCAAACTCGACAACACCCTTCGAACGTTTTTCGAAAACGCGCTCCCCTTTCGTTTCCTCACCTAGTCAAGTTCCCTTTGAGCAGCGGGTTTCTCGCGAACGAGCTCCCGACCATGTTGCCTCCGGGAAAACGTATCCCTCGGTAATCCGAACATGTAGGAGTAATTCACAAAACAATAACAAAAAAATAGCCACTGATAGATAGCACGGGAATTCGAAAAACCGCGGCGTTGCCGATGCTTGGCTCCGATAATTTCACTCGCACAGGCGCGCGCACCGCCTCACAGGTGTCGGTGTTTTTTGCCCCTCCAGGGCACGCTGCGATCGCGAACGTTTCAAAATCGTTCTTTATTAGCGATCGCGGGCGGTCTACTTCGGTGATATTTCGTTCCGTGCCCTTGATATCAAGTGAACCGAGTTCGCAGGCTACTTGTCGCACGGCGTTCGGCGACTAATGGCCGACGTATCGGCCGCTGCCTCTGTATGCGAGTAACTGGCTCTCTCGTTCACCTAGTTCTTCGGCTAGCGAAAATCCGCAGCCAGGAATAAGCCGGAACCCTTCGGACCATCACCGCCGACGGTCTTGAACTAATTCGCGTTGAACCATATTTTCCAAAAATGGCACGCACGAGCCCGGCAAGTGGAAACAAACATTGTTTACGAAATGGGAAGCGTACACTTAAAAACTAAAACAATATAATGCGTGGCTGAAGTGAGTAACTGGTATAAAATAAAAACATGTATAAACAATACATTTAAAGCTGTCAATATGAGTTATCGAAGTAAACTATTGAGCAGTCAATGACATATAATAAAAACACCCATTACAGATATTTGGCCTCCTTTTTCTATCCCCATCCTGTTTTTTGTGTATCAAACCAAAAGTGCTGAAAGTTCATTCTACTGACGCTGAGAAAGCAGTTGCACACAGGGACAGTTTTATAATTATTAGCTGTTTCGCAATTTCTGGGTCCATTAACGTTTTTTATTATTTCATCGGAAATGGGCAATTACCAATGACAAAAGTCCAGTGTTTCCATATAAATAATTAATTGTTTCTAAAGCCAGATTATTTTCAATAGGTCCATATTTTTGCTTTTGAGGGTTCAACATATAGGCTATAAAATGATATGGCGTGAGTACCTGCTTATATCGATCCTGAATTTGTCCTATTTTTCATAAAGGTAGTTCTACAACATTCTTGAAGATATATTGTAAATATTTTCTACAGCATCTGAGATAATAGCTTCTTTTCTCTGCAAAATATCAAGAGCAACTGATATTGGTTTTAAAGTGCTTCAATATTCTGGTGCTCCATGTTTGACACCTTTTATTCTAGATTTTGATTCCCTATATAGTTCTTTAAGGGCTGCTATGTAGGTGTGATTAATCTTGGATTGCTCTTAGGTCCTCCATAGCTTTATTACTGGGACTGTGTCGTATGCTTTTTGTAGGTCAACAAATGCTAGGTGCGTTTCCAAGTTCCTGGCACTTCTCTTTTCTATAACTTGTTTTAGGAGAAACACATTATCAGTACATGATCTTCCTGCTCAAAAACCACATTGTTCTTCTTCCTCTCTCTCTTTATAGTCTTCCTCAATGAGAACACGTAAAATTCTGCCGTACAGTCTGCTCATTATGCTTGTAACCGAAATGCCCCGATAGTTATTGCAGTCCAGTTTAGTTCTTTTTTTGTCAATAGAGGAGATAAGAGCCACTTTCCATTCCGTGGGAACGGGATGTCCATTCAAGCATTTATTAATAATAATTGTCAGATTTCTGAAAAGGTTTTGAGTTCCATATTTTAACATTTCGGAGTATATTCCTTCTGGGCCACTAGATTTACCTGGTTTAAGATTCATAACAATTCAAACAATAAGAAAGTTTCCTCAAGTATTTCAACTTCTTCTCCTTGTACATTGAAGTGCCTTGGAGATTCAGTTAAATATTCTGGTCTAGATTCCCGAAGGAGGTCTTTTTTAACCATTGTTCGGGTTTAATAAATTGAATGCCTACCCTGTTTTTTCCTGGATTCTTTAGAGTAGATATGAATTTCCACACTTCTGAGCATTTTCTTCCTCCAATATAGTTGTTAGTCTCTTCACATTTCGTATCCCAAGATTCGTTTTTTGCCCTATTAATCTGCACTCTTAGTTTCCTTTTTATGTATTTATATTCTTCAAGATCTTGTTCATTTTTTGTAGACGGCCATTTCCGATATTTTTGTTTTTTTTTCTTCTATCTTCTCATTCCACCAATGTTTTTTGTTCGTGCTGTTCTTTTTGTTTTCGATTAATGTAAAAAAAATATTTAAAACTTTTTTATATCACCCTATAGCAACTCCCGTACGGGAGTGCAAGAGAATATTTTTACTGGAAACGAAGGCTAACCTTTGTGTACACATTTTCATCAAAAAATGAAAGTGGGTAAATTTTGAGTAAAGTAGGAAAAAAATATTTAATACTTTTCTTTCACCCTATAGCAACTCCGGTGCGTGAGTGCAAGAGAATATTTTTACTGGAAACGAAAGCCTTTGTGGACATGTTTTCATCCCAGTAATGAAAGTGTAATTTTTTTTTAAATTAGAAAAAGTACATATTTAAAACTTTTTAGTTTCACTCTAAAGCAACCCCTGCACGAGACTGCAACCGAAAATTTTCTTTAGAAACGAAAGCAAGAGATCTATTTAATTTAAATCAGTTGCTTCCTAAACTGGTTGACAACTTTTAGCTGCTAACTTCAAACCGGTTGAGTGACGTACATCGTTGGTTGACTGAATTTCGCTCTAGCTAGTACTTAACAATTTGGACGTCTGGTATTTCTAAGTCTTTGCACAGTAAATTCAAAATATGTGCAGAGCAACCATAAATTATAACTTTTGAGTCCGTCTTTTCCTCCAAAGCTTTTCCCATGAGGGCCATATTTGCTGCGTCATCTGTCACAAAAGATTTTACCTCGCAGTCATATTGTGATTTACAAGAAGAAAGTTAGGTCACAAACTACTTCATTCAAATATTGTAAAGTATGACGTTTTTCCGAAGTATCAATAGTTTCGTAAAGAAGCGGTCGTTCGTCTTCAGTTGTTATTGTTGCACATATAAACTACTCATTGTGGACGTTTGACCACCCGCCAATGGACCTATTCACGCATTGCCCTGACAGAGAAGAAATACGTTTTTGCCTTTTCGTCCTCATAGATGTCATCTAAAATGCTTGTTGATGACGTTTGTAGTCTTAAAGGCGGCGTATAACCAGGTTTTCAGAGTTTTCAATGCATCGAACGCTCGAATTAGTACCAAAAATTGCCTTTGGTATTTGCCAATCTTTTCTTTTTCAGCTGTTGATGTTGGCATTTCGAAACTAGGCAAATTTTCAGGTTTTCTCTTTTTCTTTGTTTGGACCTCTTTTTTGTTTGGACTTCTGTCATGAGTTTCGTGGAACTCGAGGCAGATGTAGTAGCAAGATCTATAGAACTGGTTAGCTGCATTGGAGTGCTTGAAAAGAAAATAAAAACATTAAAAACGTAATTTATAAATGTATACCATTGTTAATAAATGATATACCAAATACGCGAACAATTTTCCTTTAAAAAATTAGTAAAGATTTTATTGGGTTTTATTAAATCTATACGGTTAATTTTTTTTAAATACGTTGAAAATCTTGTACATTCATTCCTAAAATAAAGAAATTATACGATAAGAATGCGAAACACTCTTTTTATGTATCGTAAAAAATAAAAATGAGTAAGTTTCTAAAAATTATACACATGAACATAAATAAAATATGCATGAGATCAAATTTTGGCAAGAAAAGACAAAAAGGACATGGCATTTTTGAAATCATAAATGCCTTAATTCTTTTGAAAACATTTTTGTGAATACCATACTTCTACCTTTTACGAGATGGAAAGTTAAATAAATATGAAATAAGTAAAAATAAAACAAAGTATTATTTAACTACCAGTATCATCAAGGTGTGCTTGAAGTTTTGGAACTATCTCTTGAATTACTTTCTCGCAGATTTTACAAATCGATCTATTGTTGTTTTAATGCAAAACTGCCATATGCTATTTTCTTTTCTACCAGCCATTTAAATGTTTTCACCTAACGCTCTATTTTCCATTAATTCCACACACTAAATACGCTAGACGCATTCGACAACAGTTTATAAATCGGGAAAAAAAAGGTCGCGACAGAAAGTTCCTTGCAAAAAGCGCGTTCTGACGAATACTTAGTGTGTATATTCTAGTATATTGTTTATAGTGGCTTTAAAATATTTTGTAATTGCTACAAAAAATACATATTCTGATGAAATTAAAAAAAAAAAAACAATTAAAATAAAAAAAAACAAAAAATCAATGATTTAAAACAACAAAAAATTATTTTTATTTATTTTTTTAATAAAAATTTAAGTTTGCCCAACACTGTTGGCCAGCGTCTTTATTTTTTTTACATACGAATATCACATCTTTGCTTTAAAAGCGACACAAGTCAAAAAAACAAATTTCCCAGAAAATGCAAAAAACTGTTTTTTTATAAATATGCAATTTTACACAAAACAAGCTAAGTTTTTTCTCCTACATAAATAAATAAGACTAATTATCTGGAGTTTTCATTTAAAATCTAAAAATAAACATTTTTGATTGTCACTTCTAACAAAAATTGGCTAAAAGAAAATATCTCGAATTGTGATATTTTTGGCGATTTTTTGTAAAATTAAGACAAAAATGTATCAAAGGTATCTTATAAGAAACAGCAAGTTATTTTTGGGACATGATTTGATGATAGATATTAGTTAGATCGTTGTTAATGTTGGTGATGACTAATAATACCGTATTTGCTTTAAATTTCTCTGTGGCCATTTTTAAGATTTTGCCTATTCGACTTGAGGACTGCATGGTTTCTAAAGGTCTGAACTTAACTTAATTTAAAAATGCATTTTTTTAAAATACGTAAAATTTTGAGCTAAAACATGATTCTGCACCAATTCGCTAAATAGGTCACAAAATCTGGGCGGCGATTTATTTGATTTAACGGGGTCGGAAATGCATAGGTATTTTAAACCCTTTTTTCTTCTCCCTTCTGTAAAATACGTATACACCGCTCTAGCGGGCGGAAAGTGCCGCTTTACCACGTGAGTTTCTTGTTCCACAAATCCGGCTTGGATTTTGACGTTTGTCAATTCTGACGGTCATATCAGTGAATGTGTTCGTGTTGTTGTTGTTCTTGCAAAAATATAAACAAGAACTAACTATCATAGAACAAGTATAGTATGCAACACTTTTGATAAACTTTCTAAGTTACTCGTTTACCACACTTGTTTCATAATATACTATTTTATTTCTATGCACATACATTGATAGATGAAAATTGAAGGGGCAGTTAGTATTTTCATTTTTTTACATAGAGGCTTACAGTGATCCTTACTTTGTGCACCACACAAGGTTCGAACAATCTTTTTTTGAATATCCCACAACAATATCCTATATGATATCACGTTAATGAAGTTACTAGAAAGAAAAGTTAGAGCCGTCTCAAAAGTTGTGAGTTGAATAAGTTGAAGCACATCTATTATGTACGAGCAAGTTAAGTCTGCTATTTATGTATCCACCCAGAAGTTTAGCGTTGAAAGAATTAAGAAAAAAGACAAAACTACTCTTCTGAGTTCTTGCAAAATCGGCGTCACTTAATGTTCTACCCAAATTAAGTATTGTTGTATCATCTGCATGTAATTAGTCGCTAATATATACTAGGCAAAAAAATAGACTAAGTGAAGCAAATTGTGGTTCAAAATCAGCTGTTACCTTTAGGTAACGTAACGATTTGTTGTCTGTTGTTATACCGTAAAATTTAAGTTTGTTTACACGAAACTCATGGCTAACGCAATCAAAAACCTTCGAAAGATCCAACAAGATCATACAGGGAATAACCTTACCATCAATAGCCTCCAAAACTTTTTCCAGAATCGGTTATGATTGCTTTCAATATTGATTTGCGAGAACGGTACCCAAACTGATTAAGATTAAAATCTTTACTACTTGGGTTTTTCACGTTTCGGTAAACCGATAAAAAGCCGATTTACAAGAGCTTATCAGTACAGGGACGCATTTTTATTTTCAATTCAAAATTTGTCCGCAGGTCTTCTAAAAACATCAGAGGGCGTGGAAGCTGCCATTGGGAGGACAATGGACATCATTCTAAGGTCAAGGTTGCGCCCAATCCTTGAATGATGTGATAAAGGCATAATGAAAGTGTTTAGGAATGGTGATGCAAAATGGATTCGCAGAAAAGTGTATACGATGTATGAAAGCAATCAAATCCCGTCACTTGAATCGTAGCAACAGAAGTTAAAAAATATGATAGATTCACTGGCAGTCGTGAAACATTGCGCCGATTTCTGCACAAAATCCAATGTTGATGTAAAAAGAGAATGAAAACAAAAATATTCAACTGAAATTTTGATATGTGATCGTTCTTTAATGTGGAAATTATTATAGAGAACAGCAGATGTAAGGTGTTTTAATTCTGGGGTCAGTGACTCGGGTTGACGGAGTTTTACGGCTCTGTAAATAAGAGAGAGATAACCGATGATTTTTGGGCCGGATGGTGATGTGGTAATGCATCATCAAAGTAGCGAAAGTGTCCATAGCTTTCTTCTCACAAGCTACCCTAATTATATTTGCAGCGACTGGTGATAATGAAGAACCCATAGCTGTTCTTCATATTTGTTCATAAATTTGACCGTTACAAGAAAAATATGTTCCAGGTTTTCAATTAAGATGAGAAGGTTTGGTTCTAGATTCTCGGATTTGAATATATTTGATATAATGTTGAAAGTCTCAGGAACCGGCACTTAATTAAAGGGGGACTCTATGTGGAAACTATCCAGAATATGTAATATGGATCTAAAGTAATGGTTTTTAGTCGTTCAATGAAGTGAAAGGAAATAAGAAGCACGACTTAGATCTTTACGATTCACCAATATGGTGAATGACTTGGTTCGACCGCCATGACACTGTAAAGCAAGGGTTGCAAAATTGTTGATAGAACGAATTTTGGCTCGAGGCAAGGTGGGTGCCAAATGTTTTGCTACTTTCAGCAAAAAACATTGACAACTGTTCAGGACATGATAAGTGAACTTTTTGAAAATTGGGTAAAAAATTCTCTTCTTTCAAATGTAACACCTGGTAGCGTTATGCTAGTTATCACAGCACTTTAGCTAAAAACGTACTAATGATGAGCCGCAAAAAAAGTGGTATTGCAAGTGTTTCTTAGTCAGCATGACTTGTACTTTGCATCATACATCAATCAAGTAGTTGACGTTTTAAAAAACAAATCATTTGATAAAATTTAGATTGCCACCTTATCAATGCGATTTGAATCCTATAGAAATGATGAAATGAAGTTAGACGGAATAAAATGAATCCAGGGAGCAGTTGGAGAGAATGTGTTAATCATGTACTTGTAAAAACTAATTATAAAAAAATTGTGACAGCCTAAAACTATTAATTATATCCTTGGATCCTGGTTACAGCACAGATGACTAAGGGCAACAGATTGTGTTCATATATTTTGTCTACGAGCAGATAAAAGCGTTAATAGCATTATCACAGGATAAACTAAATTTATTATAGCGCGACTTCCTCCTTTTTTAAACGACCAAGAAACACCTAGAAAGGCGGGGACGCTGTAATTTAACAAAGTTTACAATTCCCAAAAACTCGACCTGAACCTTATCTGCGCCAACCAATCCACAACAATCGCCAACACCTCAGAGAAACGAGTCAATCATCCATGAAGCGATATTCGGCGGGGATGTCTCTGTTACAGAGATGACACTAATGCAGGAATTCAACGCTTGCTGCAGCAGGTTGATAGACGTATCGATTGAGACGTATCAAAACCTTCGAGCGGACGAGAAGCTATAAGATAGAATCCTGATAAAGAAAGAAGTTGTCTTCCTTCATCTTTTATGTTAGTTATGTTGAACATAAACGGTGGTACAATTTGTCCTAAACCTTGAGCAGATAAGGTTTATTTTAACTCTTCGTAACTGCCACCCGTTGCTAAATTTTTTTATCTGTTAAGTCACAATTTTGTTTTTTCATGCCAAGCAATGTTGAGGTTCTAATCTTAATTCCTCCAACAAATTGATATGAGAGAACTTCTGACCTCATTTCATTTAAGCTATTATCTTGGTTCGGGTTTAAAGGCCGTCGTCGATTGGAATTACTTCCTAACTTACAGCTCTCAAAGTGTATCCTGTGTTCCCCGCTGCTCAGTGCGTGTTCAGCTACTGCAGACTTCTCTGTATGTCCTAGCCTGCAGCTTGCTTTATGCTCCTTAAGTCTCGTTCCCATTGATCTCTTGGTAGTCCCGATGTAGACCTTTCCGCATGAACACGGAATGCGGTAGACTCCTGCAGCTGAAAGTGAGCCCCTCTTGTCCTTCGCTGACCTGATGGTCTGCTGGATCTTCTTTGTAGGCTTAAAGATTGTTTTGATGTCGTGTCTTTTCAATAAGCTCGCCACTCGTGCTAGCGAAACGTTAGGAAGTAATTCCAATCGACGACGGCCTTTAAACCCGAACCAAGATAATAGCTTATCAACGGGCCGCGAAAGCCTTAACCAATTTCTCATTTCATTTATTTCTTTTTATTTCTTTTTTTCTTTTTAACAGTCTATATGTCCGATGTTGCTGCTTATAAGTTACGGAGATCGTCCATCTTTGATTCTATAAAACTGAATAATAAAAATATCGTGTGGACTTGATCCACCCACCCCTGGCTTTCCAAAAAAAAAAAATTAAATAGGAAAGTTGCAGTTTCATTTAATTTTTCATATATACAGTGAGTTTCATACACCTGGGGTAAATACCAACTTTTTATTTTAAATAAGACATCCTATATATTATTGGAAAGCAAAACTAACAAAAACTGCTAGCGATAGAAAAAAAGTGAAATAGAAAATTTGCGTAGTTTCATCTAGATTTTTTAATTTTTCATATATTAAGGGAGTAGTCTAACCGTTTTTGACAAATCTTGATGTTTGCAGGCCCTTTGATTATTAAAATTTTTCCTATAAGGGAGCCCAAATTATTATTTAATTTTTAAGGGGGCCTATTGGTGTAGAGAAATTAAAGTAAAAAAGTACTTTTTGTTTTAAATGGACCCTCCCCCCTTTATTTCTGTAATATTATTTGGCATTAAAAATTCACTTACTTTGTATGAGGTGGTCTACTCCGAAATAATTGACTATAATAACGACGAATAACGGACAATTTTTGGAAGAATTGAATATTCGTTGCTAATTATATTTTTTAGAACTTCAGTATCATAGAAATTAATAACAAAATTTAAGATTTGTCGAAGGAAATAAATATACAGAATGTTCCATTTAAAACAAATAAAACTACTATGTATTTATATAAATAAATATTTAATATATATGTAGGTAGAATAAGATATCCTTTAGTTTATTTTTCGCCAGCACGGTATTGTTATTTCTACATGTAATTAGATAAAGCTATGTTTACATTATTTCTTTTAGTAGACGCCAGACGAAATCAAAAGGAAGCCGCTTCTGCGGTGGTTCCTGGAGTTCGGGACTAGTTTTTGATGCGTACCGATGAAAGGTTAAAAGTAGTTCAAAAAGACGTAAAAGATGTCGGTACCGCGGAAAGCCATGCCGCTTTTTCTTTTTCTATAAAGAGACGAAAGACGGATCATAGACTAATTATTATTGTCTATATAGCAAGTGATGACGAATTTATTGTACGAGGTGCAGTGTAAATAAAAGAAAATACAGTTTTGTTAAATTTGCCACAACGTCGGATTGCAATTATTTTCTCATTCCCTTAGACTAATGATAAACAAACCTACATGTATAATTTATATGTAATATATATTTACATATAAAAAAATATTTAAATAAAAATGGAAATGAAACTATGCAACTTTTCTTTTTACTTTTTTTATTTTTCTTAGTTTCTTATTTAAGGGTAGGGAACCTTATTTAGATCATCCAATACGGTGAAATTTTAGACACATTTGACAAGTTGGTGGTCTGTCCATTAAAATAATAACAAAAGCCAGCATTATAAAACTAAATCTCTCTGGTAGGGACTGACAGTCTATAGAATTATTGACGAGTTTGTACAGTGTGGCCACTGATATACAACTCCGTCTAACCCTAAGACACACAATTTCAAACAGTTGGGAGAAACAAAAGCTGATCAAATCCCAACTATTTTAAGCATTTACGCTGGACTCTCCAAACTAGAAGTATGATTTTCATGCTCAATGGAAGTAAAGTTAGTGTCAAACACAACATCCAGATCTCTGAACGTATCATACCTCTTCAAGGGCACACCGTTGAGTGTATATTCATAGAACATGGGACTATTATTTCGATAAAAAGACAAAACTTTACATGTGGCAAAACTAAGTTTCAGAGAGTTCACAGTTTTGTAATTTCTTGCAATCATTCTGCTAGGTGATGTCTAGAAATATCTTTAGGTCATCCGCGAACAAAAAATGAGGTATGTTTAACGCAATGGATAAATCGTTGATGAAAATAAAAAAAAAGTAAGGGACCTAAATTCGACCCTTGAGGTGCTCCTGTTGCAGTCACAAAAAATGCATGACCTCTCTATGATGAGATATCAAATCAAAAAGCCATTCCAAACTCCTATATCCTGCAACTTACGCAGTAATATTTGGTGTTTAACTGGGTTGAGCGCTTTCTGAATATCTGTCGGTTTTTGTTCAAAACTTCTGAGATGTACTGAGTAATGTAGGTAGTGGTGGATCTTTTCTCCATGAAACCGTGATGATTTATATGATATTATTGGCATGTCAATATATTAGGTTATGAGGGCAGATAACTGCAATGAGATATTGTTTTATATTATTTCTTATATTTTATGCTTGTTGGTTGTGATATATTTTGTGCATTCTTCACTGTAACAACTTTAAACCTTAATTAGATTTGTGAGGCAATGTTTATTTAGTAGATAGTAGATTGTTTTTATATTATTTTTCGATATTTCTATCCTTTCGGGTTTTTGCAGTGAAATCGAATGTTAACGGATAATTGTTGAAATAATTTTAAACGTTTATTGTTCATACCAAGTGGGTATGTAGAACTAATAAACATTTTTTAAAATGTTTATTAGTTACATAATCTGATTTTGTTTTATAGGCAAAGAATAACTCCTCGAGTTATTATATAAGTTAAATGTGATAATATAATTATATAAATAAAGTATTTGTATGATTATAATTTATTGTTACGTTTTCGAACTGACAAAAAGTGTTTATTTCGTCCAAAAGTAACAAGGTTACCAACTGTTTACAATACTATACACACTACTAATAATTTATATGGCTCTACTTATATTCGTCGATTTATTTATATTTGTGGGCTATGGTTCCTCGTTTCAACTGGCTTAACTCTGACTCTTGTAAAACGTAGCATAAAGGTGGCCACAAACTACCGTGTATGTATATGTATAATGTGTATAATTTTATTGTGAAAGATAGGTGATGAAAACGAGTTTCCACATTTATCATTGGCGTATGCGTGTATTATAAAAGAAATTAGAAGCAAATTGAAAAGGACATCATCCAACACGTACCGAAGAGGTAATCTGAATCTAAAAATAAACCAAAGAATAATGGGTTTTGCCGCACACACTAACGAATATCAAAGCGCAAGGGTGAATGACGTTCTTCTATGACACGCATACACGGCATTCTATGGCAGCCGTAAGGTGCACCATTCGAGCCGCCTTCCCGAGAAGCCGTCTTTAATCTCGCTCCAACACCAGCCGGACCGGCTAGGCCAGGGCCGGATTCAGCCCATGGCTCATTCGGAATAATAACACGCATAGTATATTTGTGCATATTATTTCTTTCTTTCTTCTTTCAAGAAATACCAAAATATTGCTTAAACGCTTGTTTAGTGTATATGTATTATGCTATACTTTGCTACGTATCGCTGTATGTGTATTTTAAGTCTTTTTGGAAATAATACCTCAGAAAAAATATATACTGTTATTTTCGAAAAAATAATAAATTATTTCAGTAAACATCGGTAAATAAAGTAGCTAAACAACAAGAACAAAGACAAGAATCCTTATTACTAGTCGTCTTTCTCGATTGCAAAATTTGGCAAAATAAATATCAATATCAATACAATCATTATTATTATTGTGCTTAATAACTCAAAAGTCAAGCTCAATATACCTATATACTTAACCAGGGAAGGCGCAAGGTAATCGATAATATTCCAGCTCGAGGAAATTGTTAATTTAAACTAACTACCGAGTTTCGTTAACCATCGCAAAAGTAACTTTAACTATACATATTAGTCGATTTTGTAAAAAAATACTTTATTTACTTACTTAATGTATAATAGTGACTAATATACGTACTAACTTAGTAAGTTAATGCAAGTTGATACATCTATTATTAACTCAAGACTTCTGTGCTTTGTCAATTTTTTTTCTGATTATAAAATTTAATAAGACTTTTATAAACTACATAACATATATAGAATTTATGTACGTTTGATAACAAAGGGTTCAAAGATACACCGAAACTTTTAAATAAGGGAATCCTTCTTTGTCAGTATTTCCACACTATTACGTGTAACAAAATAAGATGTAGATAACTTAATCAATTCGAGCTTTAATTATTAATAATTAATATTTTTAACTAAATAATATCTGATTTAAATACAACCATTGAAATAATAAAAAAATCCTAAATTTCACATATAACTAATATTACATTTTACCTTTAGGACTTTAACAAGACAAGAACTTTGAGATCATATAGTTTCGTGGATTTACGAGGTAATTAATATTTTTGTGTTTTCTCTAGAAGTTTTCCAAGTATGTTGCAGCCGACAATTTTTCCACTCTTTCTGTCGAGATTCCTGAACATCTTCCGAAAATTGGCCGATGGGAAGTGGAACATTTTCTGCTATGCTGGGGCTGTGCATTAGCACTTTATGAACAGTTATGCTTATAGGGTACCAGCTATAAAAGTCAATGTAAAGTCTGGCAGTTCCAATACTGAGGCTGTAAATTTTGATACATCGATATCATATGCACTCACAAGTAAGTGTACTAAGTATAATTGAAAACTTCTGAATGAGATCAACATTCAAACTCGGAATATTGGCTTCATCTCTTTGTAAACCCTTTTGCAAACAGGATATTTCCTATCTTTTACCAGTTGCTGTGCTTCAACCCCTCTAGACTGTCAAGTTTTTAAAGGTAGTTTGTATATGTGTATAAATAATTCAAATGTTCGAATATACGCACTGTATTGTTAAAACAAATTCCAAATTATTTATGTTTTTTACCTAAAATTCCAAATATATAACAACGCTGGCTAGCTGCAGTTTCAGTTAAAATATTTCAAATTAAGCCATCAAACATCGTGCTTAACATTGTGTGGCGGATTAGTATATAGCTTTTGTTTGGCACCTCTTTGTAATATTGTAATGTAATGTTCTCTACCTTAATTAAGATCAGTCATGAACGCTAGAGATTCTGTCCGCGAACAAGGTTTAAATTGCTCAGTTGACTCAAGGTTGCTGATTTAATTCGCTTAATGCTTTTAGGTGAAGCACCTGTCACTATCTTTACTACTTCTGTAGTTTTCCTCCTTCTTGATAAGCGTAAAAATTTCACAGTTATAAATGTCAGTTTGTCCGTACTGATACATGAAATTGTAGAATAAGCAGATAAATCAATGCTTTCAGTTTTTTCAGAACTCTCGCTACAGAATTTTTTTGGTCTTCCTTTTTTATTGTCAACTTAATACGTCTGCTTATGTTCCACCTTGGCTTTACATTTTCAACGGAAACGTGGGTAGATTTTTGTATAAAATAAATTTTTTAAACAACTTTCACTTAAATTAAATATAGTTATATGTTCTCTGCATTGTGAAGGATGTTCAAGAGATAACTTGTAGCAAAGAAAACAGTTTATGCCGAATTACTTGTATTTTGCGGCTTGTTTGCACTTCTTGACTTCCTGTAAAAAAATATGGTAAAATAAAAAAAGTACAAAAAGTAGCGGACAAAGTATATACCGTTTGAAAGAAGTAAGCTAAGCGGATATAAGAAAAAAAAAGTTGATAAGGGTGGATAACCTTGGAAACTTTAATCTGTTGTTGTACTAAAACATATAAAATATGAAAAAATTCTATTATATAAGCCACATATGATCAAACTGTGTAAATGAATGAAAAGAAAATAATTTTGAATATACATACTTTGTTCCATTGTAATTGTTTGGCATAGCACGTTATCACAAAAAAAACCAGAGTACTTCTTCTTCTTTGCTTTTCACAAACAGTTGTGTAAGACTACTATGTCTATTTGCCTATTACCAATGTTTGTAGAGGATTTTTTTTTCGGTCATAGACCAACACGTAAAAAAACCTATAACCAACGTTTGTTCTCAGCTTGCAAAAAAGGACCGATCCCAAAAAACCGGCCACCCCCCATTTCCATCACGGACTATCCGGCCCATCCGACCTTTAACCGGCGTATATGGCAAAGGCAGTGGGGCCGGCAATACTTAAACACTTAAAAACTTCACCAAATACTTTAGGAAACGAAAACCACACGATCGAACCCGATATCAAAAACTTTTGGGGTGAATACAATGGATTCTGTCGGGAGCGAGCGGAGGTTGAACCGCCATGTGCAGTGCTCACGACCGCACCTACAACAGCATTTATTAGACAACTGACTGAGAGCGACTGTCAGCGTAATGGAAACTATTGCAACTATCCAATATTAAAAACGATTTTCGTGAGGGATTCTGTTCAAGGTCAACTTAGTTTTTGGGCGTTTAGACCTGTTGAGATCCCAGTAAATAGAAGTAGCATATTGTGCAACAAGTGTGGTAACAGTATATTATGCAACAAGTGCGGTAAACGGCATATGACTCACGAGTTTATTTGACACGAGCGGAGCGAGTTTTTAATAAACGAGTGAGTTAAAAAGTTTACCGAACGTGTTGCATACTGTACTGTTTCTACGACCGTTAGTTTTTGGGTACATTTTCGCAAAACACGAATAAATTCACTGACATGACCGTCAGAGTAGATATATGTATGCTTGGGGACATCCCCACTCCTCTCCCTTTTGTGGGCGTATCCTCCTTCCCCACGACTCTCTAGCTCCTCCGCCTTTACCCATAATCCCTTGAAACTGGTCCCCATTGGATAAGCAACCAGAAATGCGGTTTAATCAATCTCCCCACCTCTAGTTTGCGATGGCGGCGAAGCCAATCAGAGCCCAGATATTTTCCCACCCGTATGAAAAGCAATGGCGTCAATGAGACTTGATCATATTGTTCGCGTGACCATCTGCACCCTCTAGCGGTTCGAATGTAAACTAGTGTCCCCTCTTGGAATAAGATTTTCTTTAATAAGGTAACCCCACCTAGTGAATATTGACCAAAACATTTATTTTAAAAACATATAATTCTGCGAATGTGTACCCTCGCGGGTACAAACTGTACTTTTATTGCGCACAAAGGACAGGGGAAATAAAGACGAAAAGTGTTGGATTTCTTTTCTCGGAACTGGAAGCTGGCAGGCACCACCAATAATATCTGCAAAACAAAAAGCTGGTTAAAATTTTCATTAATAAAGTAGGATATTAGAAACCATATACCTTTTTAATTAATAAGCCATCTACCGTGCGTTAACTTCATACATATTTCCGCATGCTTCTGTTTTAAGGTATCGTGAAATATTTGACTATTTATCTGGGAAAAGTTCATATGTCGAAAATATTATGTGTATGTGGCCGTGGTAGGCTTTCTTTGCTATTATAATTTTATTTTTATTATTTAATATTTACAAAATTAATTTATCTATCTTATTGATGATTTTGATTTTCTTTGCTATTTTATTATTTGTTTTTATTATTTAATATTTTCAAAATTAATTTATCTATCTTATTGATGATTTTAAGATATTGCAGTCAACTTTACTATTTCATCAATTTCTTTTATTTATTGCTGATCTTTGAGGATAGTGTACATACTTTTTTTTGTAACTTATCTGTATCTACCCTTTAATTTCCTATCAAGCCATAAAGCAATCTCGAAAGGCATCTTAACTAAAAAGTCATATACTTTAAAGCTGCTGCGACTACTACTACATGAAAGTGTGTTTCTATGGCAATCTCAACAACAATGAAATCTGGACGCTTATATTAAATACTGTAATACTCTTCTCTGCTAACGCTCTAGGAGACGCTATTTGAACCCTGTTCAAAGAAAAACTTCTACAGCCCAAATAACCTCTCTGAACCACACTTAAGCGCATCACTCTTTCACTGTCTTGCAGCCTTCAGATTAATATTCCGTACTAACTACGTATGCCATACACGAAACGTTCTCTTTTCTAATTTTTTTTCTATGCGCTACATTAACGAACAGGATCTAAACTTTTCTGTCTGTGTATTTTGTTAGCCACCTTAAAAAAAAATTAAAAAAAAAGGTATGCGAACCCAGAGGATATTTTCCATATTTTTCACAAATGGTGACAACAATTAATGCAAGTATTATTTTTAATAATAATCCATCTTTCGCTATGACACGAAAACATCGACTTTTTAATTCTAATTTTTCTCATAGAGCTTCCCTTTAGTCTCTATCTGTTCTTTAACTAAATCCCCACCTTTTTGAAAAACCAACCTCTAAAAATAGTTAATTTTCTCTAATTTAAATTTGTACGTTTTCCGCAATATGTGTGAATATTTTCGCTAGAGCATTTAGTTACTTAGTACATGTCCTAATCAATATTTTAAAAATATAATTCTAATGATACGTGTTTACGATTTGAAGATAACGAAACATTCCCCAGTTTCATAAATGAGAGCTCACTGCCAAACTACCAAACATCACAGTACAAACTACCGTACTACGCCCCCCTGGACAAAATCAGGTCAGTTAGCGTCATTAATTCTACCTGCGTTAACGAATAACGTATTGTTAATTAAGGTTTAATACGTAGAAAATTTAAGTAACAAATAATTGCAATGAAACTCACTAACATCATAAATTATTAAAAAAAAATTAGAACAGTTGGAATTTACTGGAGTAACCAATTTGGCACTAAAAATGGAAATTTTCGATACTCTACTAGGTGCCTACAATAAATTTTACTATTATTTTTAATGCAGAGACACAACGATTTTCTAGTTCTGAATTTGATCAGGGGTATATGACCATAGTTTACGCCGACTCTAAAATGCATGCAGTCTATTGTTTTTGAACGCCCCATTTTGTGTATTATGTTCAAAACAGAGACTCTCTGGGCTTATGACTACAGCTACCAGCTACTACTTTCAATAATATTAACACAAAAAAAAGTAGGTGGGATTTCTATAATACGTGCAAAGTTTATGTGAAACTGACTGGAAGACAGAGTAATGCACCAATATGTTACTAAACATATTTCGATAGAATTCCGTAAGAGCTTACCTCCAAGTTTCCTCATTTAGTCAGTCAAAGCATCAAATGGGAAATTCCAATCCAACATATGTAGTGGTGGAAATATATCAATCGCCTACGTTACCGACGGTACCCGAGTGAAGCTTCTGCGTCTTCTTTACCCCACATGCCTACTTAAAAGATACTGGTCTAAGTCTCAATATTCCTGTTAAAAAAAGAGAGGTTCTATATTGCCATAACTATGTGTTTTCAAAATTTTACCTGAATGGTTCGTGATTCCTTATATATGCAGTGTTGGCAGCAATGTGGCGACGACTACGCTGAAACTTTCCATATCTCGTGTCCCCATGACTGGTCTGTTTCATATATCAAACCTTACCTCGCACGGGTTTGAACCTCCTTTAAAAAAAAAAAACAGGCAAGACTTATACTTATATCAAAGTAATACGAGGAACTTATATTTTATGCCAAAACTTATTTCATCACCTCCAAAGGGGAGTAGGGGTTTCTAAAGTATGGTAGGTACATCTCTTTCATTTTTTAATTAAAAAAGTGACACAATTACGCGACGTAACTCGATCCGGATCGTTAACGCGTCTCAAGATGGGGGTTTAGAGATGCTGAGGTCATTAAATTGATTCACTATTACCAGTACACACTGAAACCCCTTATTTCCAAAATAAAAAAATTGTTAACTGTTAACACAACAAAAAAAAACTATTTTCTCACCAATTATATTTCTGGGTCGTTTTCAGAATTTGTCCAACGTAGAATCCCAAGAGGATAGGGCCGCATTTTCGAAAAATGTTCATGTCTCCCCACTATGCATTTGTACAAGAAGCAGGGCCGGATTAACAGCAATTATATTCTTGTCAGTCAACATACAGCCGCCGATTGAATTCTCGGATTCTGCTTTACTAGTTGCCATGGTCTGTCAAATATGTTACTTAAAAATTGTATATTTTTTTTTTACAAATAATATACCTTTCCTAAAATAATTCCGCCTTTGTCAAGTGGGACACGGGCACGTCTGTCCGCTTTGAAAAGCGCAGGCGTATGTATCTTCCAAAATGATCCAAGCAGGCCCGGATTGCCAGCAAATACACAACTCCCCGATTCAATTCTGAGATGTTGCTTCACGAGTTACCATGATCTGTCAAATATTTTAATTAAAAAAAAATCTATTATTTAGCAACAATATACCTTTTTAAAATAATTTCGTCTTTTTTCAAGTTCAACAGGACACGTGTGTTCGTTTCAGTTGGACAAGGGCACGTCTGTCCGCTTTGAAAAGCGCGGCGTATGTATCTTCCAAAATGATCCAAGCAGGCCCGGATTGCCAGCAAATACACAACTCCCCGATTCAATTCTGAGATGTTGCTTCACGAGTTACCATGATCTGTCAAATATTTTAATTAAAAAAAATCTATTATTTAGCAACAATATACCTTTTTAAAATAATTTCGTCTTTTTTCAAGTTCAACAGGACACGTGTGTTCGTTTCAGTTGGACAAGGGCACGTCTGTCCGCTTTGAAAAGCGCGGCGTATGTATCTTCCAAAATGATCCAAATTGTTAACCTTTTTTTGATTCCTCGTTCCCCGATTCAATTCTGAGATGTTGCTTCACGAGTTACCATGATCTGTCAAATATTTTAATTAAAAAAAAATCTATTATTTAGCAACAATATACCTTTTTAAAAATAATTTCGTCTTTTTTCAAGTTCAACAGGGCACGTGTGTTCGTTTCGAAAGGTTTCGTAGTCTGTAGCTCTGTCGAATTCTCCAAAATTCGTTAAACCTTCAGATATTTTCAAAATTTGTCCAACGCAGACTTCCACTCACGCAGTTTCGAAAACTTTCTGGTCTCCCCGCCATGCATTTGTACACGAAGCCGTTCTGGACTATCAGCAAACAGCACATCCGTCATTTTTCTTCTCGGATTCCGCTTGACGAGTTACATCGATCTGTCAAATATTTAATGTAAAACAATCTTATCTATTACTTTTACCCAATATTAAGTACCTATTCAAAATTAGTAGCGCCTTTTCGAGTTCGAATGGTTTCGTAGCCTATAGCCCTGTCGAAATGGCATTGCATTTGTACACGAAGCAGGGTCGGATTGTAAGCAAACAGCACCCCGGTCACTTTTCTTCTCGGATTCTGCTTGACGAGTTACATCGATCTGTGGAATATTTAGCGTAAAAAAAATTATCTATTACTTTTACCAAAAATGAAGTACCTATTCAAAATTAGTAGCGCCTTTTCGAGTTCGAAAGGTTTCGTAGCCTATAGCCCTGCCGAAATGGCATTGCATTTGTACACGAAGCAGGGTCGGATTGTCAGCAAACACCACAAGCGTCACTTTTCTTCTCGGTTTCTGCTTGACGAATTACATTGATCGGTCAAATATTTAATATAAAAAATATCTATTTTACCAAAAATACGTACTCTTCTAAGATAAATTAGCTCTTTTCGAGTTTAAGAGGACACGTATGTCAACTGTAGGATGTTTTATTTTTATATTTTCCAGTGTCTATAAATTAATAAACAACAGAAGCTTCCGAATACAAAAATTTCAACATGAGTTTTTTTTTCTTGAAACTTAAAAGTTCTAACCCCTAAAACCATATTTTTAATACGCTGGCGGACGTATAACAATCCCCAAAAATTACCATATTTAAATTGTTACTATTGACATATTTCTATTCCGAACTGAACTCAATACATGCAAAAAAAAAACTAGCGAATGTTATTTATTATCTCCGATGGGTGGATGATTGAGAAACGTTTAAATAAATCTACCTTTCTGTCTCTGTTTTTCTATATAGGTCACTCATTCTCTCTATCTGTTACTTTCCACAATCCGAATTTACACTAGGCCCCCCAAAAATCTTGTAAAATTTTATCTGCTTAACTTCTTCGCGTTGTTCATATGGCTGAATTTTTTGGGAGATATATCGTGCGTTATTTGTATTAAAATTCTGTTTCCTTTTTACCTACTTCAAAAACGTAAGCGAGCATTTTTGGTTGTTTTATTAAACAAAAATTGATACTAAACAAGATCCGTCTCTCCGACCTCAGCCTCCTTCGATCACTCCCCAATTTTTTTTAATTAAGTATAGAAACCTCGTCGAACATATACATAATACTAGGTCAAAATGTTACGCGGTTACTCATTAAAGTCGCAATTCCGAAAGCTTCTTACCTATCTTTTTCCAGTCTTTTTTGTTTTATTTATCCGTATATGAAACACACATTGAACACAAAACTTAAACTCGTTGACGATATTGCATTAAGCAACAAACGCGTATAACAGAAACGAACCCTTAACACAAACGCTTCTTTAAACTTCGACTGACACGTGAAACAACCCGCATTCCTACGAAAGGCAGGTAAACCAAGCAGGTCAAATTTTAAGCTACCCTCCAGTGTCGTCATAGGTTGGGGCATAGTAAATAGCGAATACAACAAAGCGGTAATTTATAATAATTTAATGTGCATTTTATTTAACTTAAGTTGTTTTGTAGAAAATGAGATATTTCTACAATTAATCAATATACTACGAGTACTTTTCCGCTTAATTACTATTTTTGAGAAACAAAAGGAAACGTTAGATTCCATTCAAACTTTTTCGGTTTTCATGATATCTCGCGTTTATTTAGAAGCTAATGGCCTGTGGCCTTAACCAGACGTTTCCAAAGCCTGGTTCTTAACAAACACGAAAAATAGAGTTATATTGCCACCGAAAATCTGAATTTATGTTTAAAAATGTAACTTCCCGTATTTAAACTATTGCCTGCATTGGCGCCTATATTTTATAGTTTTTTTTTATCCTATTTTTTTTGTTTTGCTTGCAAATGTGTGTCCATTTTTCGGGTACTGGATTTTTTTTTTTCTCAAATTATTACAAATTACTCAAAACGGAGTTAAAAAGAGACGAGGAGAAAAGGGAAGAAGAACCCTTATTTCTCCGACACTGACCTCCGATGTTTATAAAAATTGACGCCTTGACACCCTCCCCGTGAATATTTTACAAAGGATTTTTAAAATTTAACTTCCAAATAACGCATACTCTCGCCTAGTGTCACAGTTTTGGGCCCCATTTTGCTATGGTTAGACAGGTTTATTCTTGTACATTGTCGGGACAAAAGAAGCATCTCCTTCATCCAAATTGACTTTTTCATACCTAATACAACAGCTGCCGGGCATCATCTCGCCTTAATTGTTTCTATTGAATTAATTTTAGTTACAAAAAATTAGATGATCGTCAAAATTGGCATAAAAAGATAATCAAGATTTAATTAAAACAAGAATATGCACAAAAGAAAAGAGATAAACTCCGACACGGGAAACAAGGAAATATCGCTGAAACGGCAACTGATCTAGCGCGCGCCTTTTTTAAAAATAATAATTTTTTCAAAAGAATTCTAGGCTAAGCTAAATACCTGGTGCAACAAAATATTGAAGGATCTTCATGATCCTACCTGTGAGCGAGTAGAAAATTATTTGCAAAGAGGATAAAGGTATATCTTAATATAAATAGTTTCACTATTGTTAATATGTCCCCTTTTAAAATGGCGCATTATTTGATACGTACTTTTTTTTCTTGTCAGAGCTTGTCTAAAACAAAAGCGGGATGGATGGAGGTTCTCCGTCAGGTTTTTTTCCTGTCGAAACAAGTTTGTGCGGCGTTCGCTTTGGATCTGGGGAATGGGTGGGGTTATACATATATAAGCTATAAGAAATTTTAATTTTTTATTCAGTTTCCACTCATACAATTTCGTGATAAGTGCAGAGTGAGAAAAATGTCCGAAGTCGAAAATTATCCAACGCAAGCATTGGATTCGTGGGGAAGATTTGTGGTCAATGCGGAAATAATCCGCGAACAAAAATACATTTACGAGGTAGCAATTACGCTGCCGGAATTCGGACTAGAAATTACCTCAGGTCTTAGCCCCGCAAGAATCTTCGCTCCGGCAGTGAAAGTGAGCTTTCTCCCCTACGTTTTGTCGGAGAAAAGAAGCATTTCGTTCGACGAGATAGACTTCACAGAATTAATACAACAGCTTCCACTGTTATTGTTAGCAGGTCCGACTGGTAAAGTTATGTATTTAACCTGCTTCAAACTCAGCTGTCTACAATGTGATGGTGAAGTCTTGGTCAAGATTGAAAATAACGAGGGTATACTCTATATTTCGAAAGACTGGGTACAGGAATTAATTACCATAAGCAAATTGGTATTTAAAAGAATACGAGTACTGTCTCGTTTGAACTTTTACGAGTACTACGATAGAATATTGTATTTGACTATACATGAAAATTTGCTGGAAGACGCCAAAATCTTTCCGCATATAGAATATTTATGTTCTACAGAAGAGAGTGAGCAGAGCTACTGCATGGAGGACTACATGCGTTTTGGAAAAATGCAGATAAAACAAGATATCAACAAAAGGATAGCATGGGACATACCTGTGTTTTAATAGAAATTTACCTGTAAACTAATAATAATAAATGTTTTTTTAAAATTCAGTGTGTGTGTATGTTTTATCCTTACCCCCATAATAAATAGTAAAAAAAAATAACTTTATTAAAGAAAAAAAAAATAACAACAAAATATAATCAAACAAAACATAGTACCACTGGAATGAAACCTTCAGAAATTACCCCAACAACGGAGATTCTCGCACATAATTTACCAAAAAAAAAAATTTGCAGTGGAAAAGTCAAAGTTCAAAGCTGGCGATGCAGTGAGCATAATTCGCACAAAATCGGTTTTTGACAAAAAGCTATGAAATTAATTGGACACCCCCGAAAATTTCAAGATTGTTAAAGTAAGTGGTTCCTTCCCTCTTACGTATATTTTGGAAGATATGGAGGGGCGTTAAATCAAAGCTTCGTTTTATGAAGTCGATTTACAAAATCCGTACTACCAAATAGTCGATATCGACTATTTGGTAGTACGGTTTTTGTAAATCGACTTCATAAAACGAAGCTTTGATTTAACGCCCCTCCATATCTTCCAAAATATACGTAAGAGGGAAGGAACCACTTACTTTAACAATCTTGAAATTTTCGGGGGTGTCCAATTAATTTCATAGCTTTTTGTCAAAAACCGATTTTGTGCGAATTATGCTCACTGCATCGCCAGCTTTGAACTTTGACTTTTCCACTGCAAATTTTTTTTTTTGGTAAATTATGTGCGAGAATCTCCGTTGTTGGGGTAATTTCTGAAGGTTTCATTCCAGTGGTACTATGTTTTGTTTGATTATATTTTGTTGTTATTTTTTTTTTCTTTAATAAAGTTATTTTTTTTTACTATTTATTATGGGGGTAAGGATAAAACATACACACACACTGAATTTTAAAAAAACATTTATTATTATTAGTTTACAGGTAAATTTCTATTAAAACACAGGTATGTCCCATGCTATCCTTTTGTTGATATCTTGTTTTATCTGCATTTTTCCAAAACGCATGTAGTCCTCCATGCAGTAGCTCTGCTCACTCTCTTCTGTAGAACATAAATATTCTATATGCGGAAAGATTTTGGCGTCTTCCAGCAAATTTTCATGTATAGTCAAATACAATATTCTATCGTAGTACTCGTAAAAGTTCAAACGAGACAGTACTCGTATTCTTTTAAATACCAATTTGCTTATGGTAATTAATTCCTGTACCCAGTCTTTCGAAATATAGAGTATACCCTCGTTATTTTCAATCTTGACCAAGACTTCACCATCACATTGTAGACAGCTGAGTTTGAAGCAGGTTAAATACATAACTTTACCAGTCGGACCTGCTAACAATAACAGTGGAAGCTGTTGTATTAATTCTGTGAAGTCTATCTCGTCGAACGAAATGCTTCTTTTCTCCGACAAAACGTAGGGGAGAAAGCTCACTTTCACTGCCGGAGCGAAGATTCTTGCGGGGCTAAGACCTGAGGTAATTTCTAGTCCGAATTCCGGCAGCGTAATTGCTACCTCGTAAATGTATTTTTGTTCGCGGATTATTTCCGCATTGACCACAAATCTTCCCCACGAATCCAATGCTTGCGTTGGATAATTTTCGACTTCGGACATTTTTCTCACTCTGCACTTATCACGAAATTGTATGAGTGGAAACTGAATAAAAAATTAAAATTTCTTATAGCTTATATATGTATAACCCCACCCATTCCCCAGATCCAAAGCGAACGCCGCACAAACTTGTTTCGACAGGAAAAAAACCTGACGGAGAACCTCCATCCATCCCGCTTTTGTTTTAGACAAGCTCTGACAAGAAAAAAAAGTACGTATCAAATAATGCGCCATTTTAAAAGGGGACATATTAACAATAGTGAAACTATTTATATTAAGATATACCTTTATCCTCTTTGCAAATAATTTTCTACTCGCTCACAGGTAGGATCATGAAGATCCTTCAATATTTTGTTGCACCAGGTATTTAGCTTAGCCTAGAATTCTTTTGAAAAAATTATTATTTTTAAAAAAGGCGCGCGCTAGATCAGTTGCCGTTTCAGCGATATTTCCTTGTTTCCCGTGTCGGAGTTTATCTCTTTTCTTTTGTGCATATTCTTGTTTTAATTAAATCTTGATTATCTTTTTATGCCAATTTTGACGATCATCTAATTTTTTGTAACTAAAAT
Source organism: Cylas formicarius (assembly GCF_029955315.1). NCBI lineage: Eukaryota > Metazoa > Arthropoda > Insecta > Coleoptera > Brentidae > Cylas > Cylas formicarius. The sequence continues at coordinate 13,014,353 of NW_026844352.1, read as the reverse complement.
TAATTCAATAGAAACAATTAAGGCGAGATGATGCCCGGCAGCTGTTGTATTAGGTATGAAAAAGTCAATTTGGATGAAGGAGATGCTTCTTTTGTCCCGACAATGTACAAGAATAAACCTGTCTAACCATAGCAAAATGGGGCCCAAAACTGTGACACTAGGCGAGAGTATGCGTTATTTGGAAGTTAAATTTTAAAAATCCTTTGTAAAATATTCACGGGGAGGGTGTCAAGGCGTCAATTTTTATAAACATCGGAGGTCAGTGTCGGAGAAATAAGGGTTCTTCTTCCCTTTTCTCCTCGTCTCTTTTTAACTCCGTTTTGAGTAATTTGTAATAATTTGAGAAAAAAAAAAATCCAGTACCCGAAAAATGGACACACATTTGCAAGCAAAACAAAAAAAATAGGATAAAAAAAAACTATAAAATATAGGCGCCAATGCAGGCAATAGTTTAAATACGGGAAGTTACATTTTTAAACATAAATTCAGATTTTCGGTGGCAATATAACTCTATTTTTCGTGTTTGTTAAGAACCAGGCTTTGGAAACGTCTGGTTAAGGCCACAGGCCATTAGCTTCTAAATAAACGCGAGATATCATGAAAACCGAAAAAGTTTGAATGGAATCTAACGTTTCCTTTTGTTTCTCAAAAATAGTAATTAAGCGGAAAAGTACTCGTAGTATATTGATTAATTGTAGAAATATCTCATTTTCTACAAAACAACTTAAGTTAAATAAAATGCACATTAAATTATTATAAATTACCGCTTTGTTGTATTCGCTATTTACTATGCCCCAACCTATGACGACACTGGAGGGTAGCTTAAAATTTGACCTGCTTGGTTTACCTGCCTTTCGTAGGAATGCGGGTTGTTTCACGTGTCAGTCGAAGTTTAAAGAAGCGTTTGTGTTAAGGGTTCGTTTCTGTTATACGCGTTTGTTGCTTAATGCAATATCGTCAACGAGTTTAAGTTTTGTGTTCAATGTGTGTTTCATATACGGATAAATAAAACAAAAAAGACTGGAAAAAGATAGGTAAGAAGCTTTCGGAATTGCGACTTTAATGAGTAACCGCGTAACATTTTGACCTAGTATTATGTATATGTTCGACGAGGTTTCTATACTTAATTAAAAAAAATTGGGGAGTGATCGAAGGAGGCTGAGGTCGGAGAGACGGATCTTGTTTAGTATCAATTTTTGTTTAATAAAACAACCAAAAATGCTCGCTTACGTTTTTGAAGTAGGTAAAAAGGAAACAGAATTTTAATACAAATAACGCACGATATATCTCCCAAAAAATTCAGCCATATGAACAACGCGAAGAAGTTAAGCAGATAAAATTTTACAAGATTTTTGGGGGGCCTAGTGTAAATTCGGATTGTGGAAAGTAACAGATAGAGAGAATGAGTGACCTATATAGAAAAACAGAGACAGAAAGGTAGATTTATTTAAACGTTTCTCAATCATCCACCCATCGGAGATAATAAATAACATTCGCTAGTTTTTTTTTTGCATGTATTGAGTTCAGTTCGGAATAGAAATATGTCAATAGTAACAATTTAAATATGGTAATTTTTGGGGATTGTTATACGTCCGCCAGCGTATTAAAAATATGGTTTTAGGGGTTAGAACTTTTAAGTTTCAAGAAAAAAAAACTCATGTTGAAATTTTTGTATTCGGAAGCTTCTGTTGTTTATTAATTTATAGACACTGGAAAATATAAAAATAAAACATCCTACAGTTGACATACGTGTCCTCTTAAACTCGAAAAGAGCTAATTTATCTTAGAAGAGTACGTATTTTTGGTAAAATAGATATTTTTTATATTAAATATTTGACCGATCAATGTAATTCGTCAAGCAGAAACCGAGAAGAAAAGTGACGCTTGTGGTGTTTGCTGACAATCCGACCCTGCTTCGTGTACAAATGCAATGACATTTCGGCAGGGCTATAGGCTACGAAACCTTTCAAACTCGAAAAGGACGAACTGTTTTAAAGAAAAAAGGTACTTCATTTTTGGTAAAAGTAATAGATAATTTTTTTTTTTTCGCTAAATATTCCACAGATCGATGTAACTCGTCAAGCAGAATCCGAGAAGAAAAGTGACCGGGGGTGCTGTTTGCTTACAATCCGACCCTGCTTCGTGTACAAATGCAATGCCATTTCGGCAGGGCTATAGGCTACGAAACCTTTCGAACTCGAAAAGGCGCTACTAATTTTGAATAGGTACTTCATTTTTGGTAAAAGTAATAGATAATTTTTTTTACGCTAAATATTCCACAGATCGATGTAACTCGTCAAGCAGAATCCGAGAAGAAAAGTGACCGGGGTGCTGTTTGCTTACAATCCGACCCTGCTTCGTGTACAAATGCAATGCCATTTCGACAGGGCTATAGGCTACGAAACCATTCGAACTCGAAAAGGCGCTACTAATTTTGAATAGGTACTTAATATTGGGTAAAAGTAATAGATAAGATTGTTTTACATTAAATATTTGACAGATCGATGTAACTCGTCAAGCGGAATCCGAGAAGAAAAATGACGGATGTGCTGTTTGCTGATAGTCCAGAACGGCTTCGTGTACAAATGCATGGCGGGGAGACCAGAAAGTTTTCGAAACTGCGTGAGTGGAAGTCTGCGTTGGACAAATTTTGAAAATATCTGAAGGTTTAACGAATTTTGGAGAATTCGACAGAGCTACAGACTACGAAACCTTTCGAAACGAACACACGTGCCCTGTTGAACTTGAAAAAAGACGAAATTATTTTTAAAAAGGTATATTGTTGCTAAATAATAGATTTTTTTTTAATTAAAATATTTGACAGATCATGGTAACTCGTGAAGCAACATCTCAGAATTGAATCGGGGAACGAGGAATCAAAAAAAGGTTAACAATTTGGATCATTTTGGAAGATACATACGCCGCGCTTTTCAAAGCGGACAGACGTGCCCTTGTCCAACTGAAACGAACACACGTGTCCTGTTGAACTTGAAAAAAGACGAAATTATTTTAAAAAGGTATATTGTTGCTAAATAATAGATTTTTTTTAATTAAAATATTTGACAGATCATGGTAACTCGTGAAGCAACATCTCAGAATTGAATCGGGGAGTTGTGTATTTGCTGGCAATCCGGGCCTGCTTGGATCATTTTGGAAGATACATACGCCGCGCTTTTCAAAGCGGACAGACGTGCCCTTGTCCAACTGAAACGAACACACGTGTCCTGTTGAACTTGAAAAAAGACGAAATTATTTTAAAAAGGTATATTGTTGCTAAATAATAGATTTTTTTTTAATTAAAATATTTGACAGATCATGGTAACTCGTGAAGCAACATCTCAGAATTGAATCGGGGAGTTGTGTATTTGCTGGCAATCCGGGCCTGCTTGGATCATTTTGGAAGATACATACGCCTGCGCTTTTCAAAGCGGACAGACGTGCCCGTGTCCCACTTGACAAAGGCGGAATTATTTTAGGAAAGGTATATTATTTGTAAAAAAAAAATATACAATTTTTAAGTAACATATTTGACAGACCATGGCAACTAGTAAAGCAGAATCCGAGAATTCAATCGGCGGCTGTATGTTGACTGACAAGAATATAATTGCTGTTAATCCGGCCCTGCTTCTTGTACAAATGCAAAGTGGGGGAGACATGAACATTTTTCGAAATTGCGGCCCTATCCTCTTGGGATTTTACGTTGGACAAATTCTGAAAACGACCCAGAAATATAATTGGTGAGAAAATAGTTTTTTTTGTTGTGTTAACAGTTAACAATTTTTTTATTTTGGAAATAAGGGGTTTCAGTGTGTACTGGTAATAGTGAATCAATTTAATGACCTCAGCATCTCTAAACCCCCATCTTGAGACGCGTTAACGATCCGGATCGAGTTACGTCGCGTAATTGTGTCACTTTTTTAATTAAAAAATGAAAGAGATGTACCTACCATACTTTAGAAACCCCTACTCCCCTTTGGAGGTGATGAAATAAGTTTTGGCATAAAATATAAGTTCCTCGTATTACTTTGATATAAGTATAAGTCTTGCCTGTTTTTTTTTTTTAAAGGAGGTTCAAACCCGTGCGAGGTAAGGTTTGATATATGAAACAGACCAGTCATGGGGACACGAGATATGGAAAGTTTCAGCGTAGTCGTCGCCACATTGCTGCCAACACTGCATATATAAGGAATCACGAACCATTCAGGTAAAATTTTGAAAACACATAGTTATGGCAATATAGAACCTCTCTTTTTTTAACAGGAATATTGAGACTTAGACCAGTATCTTTTAAGTAGGCATGTGGGGTAAAGAAGACGCAGAAGCTTCACTCGGGTACCGTCGGTAACGTAGGCGATTGATATATTTCCACCACTACATATGTTGGATTGGAATTTCCCATTTGATGCTTTGACTGACTAAATGAGGAAACTTGGAGGTAAGCTCTTACGGAATTCTATCGAAATATGTTTAGTAACATATTGGTGCATTACTCTGTCTTCCAGTCAGTTTCACATAAACTTTGCACGTATTATAGAAATCCCACCTACTTTTTTTTTGTGTTAATATTATTGAAAGTAGTAGCTGGTAGCTGTAGTCATAAGCCCAGAGAGTCTCTGTTTTGAACATAATACACAAAATGGGGCGTTCAAAAACAATAGACTGCATGCATTTTAGAGTCGGCGTAAACTATGGTCATATACCCCTGATCAAATTCAGAACTAGAAAATCGTTGTGTCTCTGCATTAAAAATAATAGTAAAATTTATTGTAGGCACCTAGTAGAGTATCGAAAATTTCCATTTTTAGTGCCAAATTGGTTACTCCAGTAAATTCCAACTGTTCTAATTTTTTTTTAATAATTTATGATGTTAGTGAGTTTCATTGCAATTATTTGTTACTTAAATTTTCTACGTATTAAACCTTAATTAACAATACGTTATTCGTTAACGCAGGTAGAATTAATGACGCTAACTGACCTGATTTTGTCCAGGGGGGCGTAGTACGGTAGTTTGTACTGTGATGTTTGGTAGTTTGGCAGTGAGCTCTCATTTATGAAACTGGGGAATGTTTCGTTATCTTCAAATCGTAAACACGTATCATTAGAATTATATTTTTAAAATATTGATTAGGACATGTACTAAGTAACTAAATGCTCTAGCGAAAATATTCACACATATTGCGGAAAACGTACAAATTTAAATTAGAGAAAATTAACTATTTTTAGAGGTTGGTTTTTCAAAAAGGTGGGGATTTAGTTAAAGAACAGATAGAGACTAAAGGGAAGCTCTATGAGAAAAATTAGAATTAAAAAGTCGATGTTTTCGTGTCATAGCGAAAGATGGATTATTATTAAAAATAATACTTGCATTAATTGTTGTCACCATTTGTGAAAAATATGGAAAATATCCTCTGGGTTCGCATACCTTTTTTTTTAATTTTTTTTTAAGGTGGCTAACAAAATACACAGACAGAAAAGTTTAGATCCTGTTCGTTAATGTAGCGCATAGAAAAAAAATTAGAAAAGAGAACGTTTCGTGTATGGCATACGTAGTTAGTACGGAATATTAATCTGAAGGCTGCAAGACAGTGAAAGAGTGATGCGCTTAAGTGTGGTTCAGAGAGGTTATTTGGGCTGTAGAAGTTTTTCTTTGAACAGGGTTCAAATAGCGTCTCCTAGAGCGTTAGCAGAGAAGAGTATTACAGTATTTAATATAAGCGTCCAGATTTCATTGTTGTTGAGATTGCCATAGAAACACACTTTCATGTAGTAGTAGTCGCAGCAGCTTTAAAGTATATGACTTTTTAGTTAAGATGCCTTTCGAGATTGCTTTATGGCTTGATAGGAAATTAAAGGGTAGATACAGATAAGTTACAAAAAAAAGTATGTACACTATCCTCAAAGATCAGCAATAAATAAAAGAAATTGATGAAATAGTAAAGTTGACTGCAATATCTTAAAATCATCAATAAGATAGATAAATTAATTTTGAAAATATTAAATAATAAAAACAAATAATAAAATAGCAAAGAAAATCAAAATCATCAATAAGATAGATAAATTAATTTTGTAAATATTAAATAATAAAAATAAAATTATAATAGCAAAGAAAGCCTACCACGGCCACATACACATAATATTTTCGACATATGAACTTTTCCCAGATAAATAGTCAAATATTTCACGATACCTTAAAACAGAAGCATGCGGAAATATGTATGAAGTTAACGCACGGTAGATGGCTTATTAATTAAAAAGGTATATGGTTTCTAATATCCTACTTTATTAATGAAAATTTTAACCAGCTTTTTGTTTTGCAGATATTATTGGTGGTGCCTGCCAGCTTCCAGTTCCGAGAAAAGAAATCCAACACTTTTCGTCTTTATTTCCCCTGTCCTTTGTGCGCAATAAAAGTACAGTTTGTACCCGCGAGGGTACACATTCGCAGAATTATATGTTTTTAAAATAAATGTTTTGGTCAATATTCACTAGGTGGGGTTACCTTATTAAAGAAAATCTTATTCCAAGAGGGGACACTAGTTTACATTCGAACCGCTAGAGGGTGCAGATGGTCACGCGAACAATATGATCAAGTCTCATTGACGCCATTGCTTTTCATACGGGTGGGAAAATATCTGGGCTCTGATTGGCTTCGCCGCCATCGCAAACTAGAGGTGGGGAGATTGATTAAACCGCATTTCTGGTTGCTTATCCAATGGGGACCAGTTTCAAGGGATTATGGGTAAAGGCGGAGGAGCTAGAGAGTCGTGGGGAAGGAGGATACGCCCACAAAAGGGAGAGGAGTGGGGATGTCCCCAAGCATACATATATCTACTCGTCAGAATTGACAAACGTCAAAATTCAAAGCGTGGGAAATATCTTCGAAAACACCCGATTGCTCCCAAATCCGTGCGGTAAAATCCCGGAAATGTCCGAAGTGGCTCGAATTCATGGGAAAAACTGACGTGGTAATGTGACGCTTCCAGCACGCTAGATCGGTGGGTAATTAGGTATTTTACAGACGGGAGTAGAAAAACGGCATTTACGTCATAGGAAAAAGTACATTTAATTATTTGAATTGGTAGATTTCAAAATTTGTTTTTGTCCACTTATTTTTCATGCAAATTGCTGTGTGCATCGTTATTAGTTAACATTGGACGACGCAATTCAGAAATCTTTAACTATTTGGCAACAGCACTCTTTTTGACTGCAAGTATCTTTGTAACACTGGATTTTTTATCTATGGATTTTTTCGTTACCTGTTAGTATGATCAGCATTAAGTTTCTGAACTCATGCGACTCAAAAAAGGAGAGTCAGATTTGCCGGCAGCGACCTCAACTGGAATAGGCCAGGGGAAATTTTATTTACAGGGAGACGGGTAGTAATATGCGTTTTCTTTATCAAATAAGTGTAATAGGAGATTGTTTTATATCATTTCTCAATTTTTCTACGTGTTTAGATTTTTTGAGGTTAAATCATTTGTTAACGGATACTTTGTGAACCACTTTAATCGTCCATTTTTCTTTCTTTTTATAATATATATATATATATATATATATATATATATATATATATATATATATATATATATATATATATATATATATATATATATATATATATATATATATATATATATATATATATATATATATATATAGTGTATTTTTGACGGTGAAAATCTTGTGTGTATATAGTACTACTTGATTTAATTGCCACAAAAATTTGTGCTGATACAGGGAAGTTATATCAGTTATATATATTAATATCAGGGGGATATTAATATTGATGTTTAATACCGATTTTCTTAATAAGAATTGTCGATAGTTTAAAAAATGAAGGTACTTCGCTCTTGCATAAAATTCGTATTTTTCCATAAACCTTGTATACACTCAGCAAATGTTATTTGTGATGGTTGTATTTCCAGTATTAGACAGTGCAGATCATATTTCCCAAAACTAAAAATAAAAAAGTTTCCCATTGAATTTTACGAATAGTTAAATTATTTGATACAAACTATTATATTTTAAGTTTTATGTTGCAATTTCTATGTCGGTTGAAAATAAAAGAAAAAGTAACTGTAATACATATTTAATTATGATATGTATATAATTAATTGTTTACGTTGCAAGTAAATTTTGGTGCATGACGGTCACTGTAGGAAAAGGAAAGCTTCTCTGCTAGTCAAAAAAAAATTCTTAGGCATCAGTGTTTTTTCTGATTTCCTATTATGAAAACTTATTATAGAAAAATGTTTTTCTTCAGCTGAATTCCTGGATCACATGGGCTGCCGGGAAGGTAAAAAGTAATATTAACTAGTTTGTATAATGTTAGTCTCATGTGTTATGTTTTCTTTTATTCGTCTCATTAATTTATTTTAAATCTGTAAAGACCGAAGAGAACTTCGAGAAATTCTTTAGGCTGTAGTCTCTAGACTGCTAGATTAATTCCCATTGCGGCCTGGTAGTGATGTTTTGTATGGTATATTGGGGAGGGGGATTGTTTTTTTTATTATTTATAAAATTGAGTTTTTCTTTAAACCTTATTACGCATATCGCTTTGTTGCTGGTTAAAAATGAAGTACTGTTCAGATTTACAGGTACTTTAAACAGTCCTAAGAGCTAACGAGAGATAAAGAAAACGAACCAAAAAAATATATCATCTGTCAAAGAAATAGGAGGGGAATAATAATAAAATAATAAAAAAATTGAAAATGTATTTAACTCATTTTTCGTTTGTTTTGGGAACCAAATGTTGGAAAAAAAGTCAACGGCCAATTGTTCTTACTATGGCGAGTCACTCGATGATTTTATTTAATACTGCAAATAGGAGACATTAAAATTGGATGGCAATCTTTCTATGAAAGGCGAATTTAAGAGCGAGTAGTCGTCGTAGACTATTTTTGGTAGTTTATTAAATTTACTTTATAATGTCAATTCTAGCAAATTTTGTTCAAATAATTGCACACTTAATGTGTTAATTTGAGATTTTCGAAACTTTCACCGACTTTAACTAATGTTGCAGTTAAGCCTCCTCAGGAACACTTTCAATTAGTCTCATTTATTTTTAAATTGAGATACATGGTCCGTAAAAATTAGCAGTTATTCCTTGCGATTTTACAAAATTTTTCCTGATCAATTATATCTAAAAATATAATTTTTGGGATATTTTTTAAATTATTCGGTTTATTTTAACCAAATTGAAACCAGTACTTTGCTTAGCGACTTGGTATATCACCATATTATTATTATTGTGAATGTTTTATGTAGTTTTTTATTTAAACAGTCCGAGGGCAGAAAAAATATACATAATGGCCAAATTTTAAAAAATCTAAGTGTTGAAGGCGTTAAAATTAAGGAAAATAAGATATTTATAAAGTCAAACTCTTTTAATTTTTTTTTTGAATATTTTGTTTTTTTTAATATCAATTTTAGGGCAATAATTATGTAGCCTTTGTCATATGGTCGGTAATTTATAACGCTGGAAAGCCATATTTTCAAATTTTTAATATTCAATGTCACTTTTTTCCATTTTATTCTTGTCTGTATTGCATTTTTCACTCATCCATACGCCTCAATATAAAAAAACATTTAAACTTAATATAGATTAAACTTAATTAAAAATAGACGATTTTAAATCAACACGAGATATTGTTGCGGATGCTTTATGTAGTTTAATATTTTCTAAGGAAACCTTGACACAATAAAAACCCAATTAATCATATTATTGTGGACAAATCAAAATGGCGTTTTTTAAAAAGTCAAGCGTTGGGGTTTTTATATCTGGGGATTCATAGTTTTGTAGCGTATTTCATGGAAATTACAACTTTTACAAAATAGAGCGTGGAAGGGAAGAGGAGCTTTATTGGAGTGATTGACAGCATTAAAAAAAAAAATGTTTCTTTGATAAATAGTAATTTTGGGCAATATTCATGTATGGTTTGTCATTTGCTCGGTCATTTATAAAGCTGGAAAGCCATATTTTCAAATATTCAATATTCAATGCTACTTAAACTCCATTTTAGTTTTGTCTTTATTACATTTTTCACTCATCCGTGCGGCCCATTAATTACCTAAATAACGTCATTTTGTTAGGATATCTTCTAATCTAGATCTAACGAAAATCAAAATGCTGAATTTCAAAAAGTTAGGTGTTGGGCTTTTTATCCTTAATAAGTTAATAGTCTTGTAGCATATCTCAAGAAAATTCCTACTTTTACAAGGATAGATGGGGAGAGAGCTTTATTGGCGTGATTGATACACTTTTTTTTTATTTCGTTACTTTGATTCATAAAGTTGAACAGGTATATTGTCAAATAATTAATAATCAATGTTACTTTAGCTCCATTTTAGTCCCGTCCTTATTATATTTTACACTTACCCATCGGGCCCATCAAGTTAAATAAAAAAAACATAAATGACATCATTTTTGTAGAATATATTATACCAAGATTACATAATGAAAACAAATTAAGGTAAAGATTGCGAAAAAAATTAAAATTACATACTCGAGTCCGCACACGCGAATATTTTGTTTCTGTCGAAAAAAGAAAACCAGATCTCGGTGGCAGTTACAATATTAACAACAAATTAGCACAATAAATCTTAATTCATATTTTTTTCTTTTGAAAATTATTCAAATTCAACGCATATAAAAATCTTTGTCGGATAAAATCTTCCTAGTACCTAGTTTTCATGTATATGCAGGCACAGTCATGTTCGTCGTAACCGAGCTTCCTCGAGTGTTTGTAAACCTCGTTAGCCGCGGACGCCATCATCAAAGGCTGCATCAATTGGTCGGAGAGATCGAGCGCCAGTTTTATATCCTTCTGCATGTGCTGGATCGAGTGTTCGACTTTCTTAAAGTCTTTCTTTATGATGGTTTCGGCTTTGTTTTTCAAATAGGGACAGCACAAGTTAGTCATGTTGAATATGTTGAGGATATCTTTAGCGGATATGCCGCAACGATCGGCCAGGACGAGACTCTCGGCTAATCCCACCAGTGAGATTCCCCGCATCAGTTGCAAAATAAGGTAAATTTTGCTGGCCATGCCGACGTCGCCGAGGAATAGCGCCGTCTTGCTCATCGCCTTGAAGCACGACTGACAGTCCATGAAGACCGACCGATCGCCGGCGGCCAAAATCACCAAGCTTCCTTCTTCCGCCTCGTCTCTGCTACCCTGAATCTGGGCCTCGAGATAACGGCCGCCCTTGTTTTTGATCACTTCGCTAATCTTTTGCGACGTCTGGGGATCGATGCCGGTCATTTCCACGAACGCTTTGCCCTCCAAAGCGTCGCTTTCTGCATCTAGTCCGACAACGCCGCAGTTTCCGTAGGCGACCTGGAATGTAAAAAATAAAAGTGTGCAAATTGAATGATAAAAACTCTTCCATGGATAATTTTTAAAAGAAACTTCTACAGACTACTGTAATACTATTTACTTCTGGATTCCTCCTGCGTAGGATGTTGTTAAATCTAACTTGCTGACGTTTCGCCAATCATCCTATTGGTCTCGTCAGGGTTTAACTGAAACTGGCTCACATTCTACTCTGTACCTGCTATATATATTTTTTTAGGGGGTCGGAACTAAAGGAGGAGTTGATTGATCCACATAGTGGTAAAAGGTAAAGACCTGAGTCGCGGCTAAGACAAAAATATCTACCTTCTACATTAAAAACCTTTACAGGGAAAACTGATAGTCTTGTACTTCATTCATTTCATTTCATTGAACAATTACAACGCATTACATTAGATGCATAGGAAATTCTGGTTAGTTTCGACGTAGAATCCCTTATTACTGAAGTTACTATCCCTGAAACTCTCAACATCATATATTAAAATCCGAGAATCTGGAACCAAACCTTTTCATCCTATAATAGAAAAATACTTGCAGGGAACATATTTTTCTTCAAAAGGTCAAATTTTTGAACAAACGTCGAGAACAGCTATGGGTTCTCCATTATCGCCAGTTGAGAAGAAAGTTCTCGACACCTTTCACATAAAACCAAAATTATGGACACGCTATGTCGATGATTCTTTTATTATTTGGCATCATGGTCAAGAATCCCTAATATACATTTTATTATTAAATTAGAAACTACTAATAATCTCCCATTCTTAGGTATTCTTATCAAAAGAAAATCAGACCTAACATTGGGTCATTCTTTTTACAGAAAATCTACGCCCACACATCGGTTATTATATCTTGTTTACATTTCCGTAAAACTATCTCGACCCGAGTCACTGAATTCACAATTAAAAATAACTTCTTAAGAAATATAACATCAAAACCAGGAGTTTATAGCATTTCATGGATATGCGGCAAAGGATACATTGGAGAGACCGAATGAAAATTATCAACTAGGCTCAAACAACATGAACGAGCCCTAAGATTGCGAAAAATAAACTCATCGACATTTACTGAACACATTCACGAAACCGGACATAAAATTGTATTCGACAAAACTAAAATTCTTGCATGTAATCAGTTCTTCTACCAACGAAAAATCCGAGAATCTATAGAAATCTATAAGCAACCTAATATAACCGCGACTCAGGTCTTTGTCTTTCACCAATATGGGGATCAGTTATGCGAGACATTGTTCAAGCCACTCCTTTAGCTCCACCCCCTCCAACAATATATGAGCAGGAACAGAATAGAATGCGAGTCAGCTTCAGTTAAGTTCTGAAGAGGGCAACATTATAATTGGCCAAACGTCAGCAAGTTCGATTTAACAACAACGAACGCAGGAGGAATCCAGAAGTTTTGTAAATACGTGTATCATTGAAAAAAAACCACATTCTACATAATAATTGCGAAATGTTCGAAGCGGCTCGGATCGGTGGGACAAGAAACTCACGTGGTAAAGTGACGTTTTCCGCACCCTAGATCGGTGTCTATTTATGTATTTTACAGACGACAGTAGAAAAAGATATTTTATATATAATGTCCTGTACCTATGTTTAGCCGTTTTTGAAATATTCGATCTTGAAAACAAACTGTGTCTCCAGCTTAACCAATTTTGAAAATTCATATGTCTGTAGTTTATTGCAAATTTGATCATCTTATTTGGAAAAACGTTCAAAAATAGCCTTAAGTTTACGTTTTGGTTACGATTTTATACAGGGTGTCCAAAATTAAGCCGCAAATGTTCAAATTTTCAAACTCGCTAAACTCGCTTTTTTCAAGTCTAAAACGTTTACCTATACCTATTCCGAACCATATTGGTTTTTTTAATGGTACTATACTTGTTCGGCTGAACATTTTCCCTTCACGTACCTGGGAAAACAATTATTGCGTTCTGTTATCAAAGTGACAACTAATAATTGTTTACATTGTATGTCGACAGCTGTCATTACGTAAAGGTTTAAATTTAATATGGAAGAATACTCAAATGCAGATATTCTCAATTTGTTTTATATTTACGGTGAATGTTACAAAGTACTGGAGAGGACCTGTTCCAGAACCAATAAATGGTGACAAGAATAATGCAACGAATACATTTCCACGCACGCCAGAAAAGTTCAATACCGCCTGTAAAAGAAGATTTCGAAATTGCCACTTCATTTGTCCAAAGAATTCTGAATCAACGTCACATGCACCCGAATTAGATTATGCGAATTTATGTTGTTGAAAATCCAAGAAAAATTGAAGTTTTCAAGAGAGGGAATAACAAACAGAAAAAACCAACATTATTGAGCAAAAGAGAAATCCACACGTTTCATGAGATGTACATTTTCCAAATATGATTAGTTTGAATGTTTTTGGCCTAATATTAACCAATGAGGTGCGGTATTTTATTTGACAAAAATTTAAATAGCGATAAATGTTAGAAATTTTACGACGAACGGTTACTCAGTTTATAGAAGAATTTGTTATCGGTAAGCGTTAAACTTTCTGGTATCACTTAGATGGGGCACAAGTTCTCACGTGGGTTATCTCGAACTATCTCGAATATTTGAAGATGGCCCATGGCCACTGGAGTTGGCCTCGGCGGTCACCTGATTTTTATTTGTGGGGATATATCGAAAGTGTATTATTCTCCAGTGAATACCAGAGAAGAATTATTTGAGAAGATGCGGACTGATTAAAAAGTGTCTTCAAACAAACGGGCATAGAACATAGAACATCTTTTATAATCCTTTTTTTTTTGGTCACTTGAGTAAAATTTAATTTTTTTATTCTTCCAAACGAAAAGGTTTGTTTCCATCTTCTAGATTTTTTTCGTGTTCATTGGCTGCAAATGCATTAAAAACACGACAGGTTCTCTCCAGCACAAATTCAGTATTTCAGTATACTTCCATATTAAATTTAAAGTTTTATTTTGTTAGTGACAGATGTCAACATACAATGCAAACTAATTATTAGTTGTCTTGTTTAACAACAGAATGCCATAATTGTTTTTCCATAGCCAACTACGTAAAGGGAAAATGTTCAGCTGAACAAATGCGATACCATCAGAAAACTTTATAATTTCGAATATGGCTCGGAATAGATATAACCCCAATTCAGTTTGATAGGAACTTGATAACACTTAGTTACAGGATGTCGCATTAAAAACCCTAGTTTAACGACTCTGAAAAGGTGAATGTTTACGGCATACTTTTGGACACCCTGTATAAAAGCAGTCGACAATAACGAAAACGTGCACTTGCGCCTGTTTTTATAACATTTTGCTAAATATGAGGATCAAATTTTCAAAAACTAAAAAAATATGCATTGTTGAAGTTGGTTAAGCTAGAGGCACAATTTTTTTCAAGCCCAAATATTTGAAAAACAATTATAGGTATTATAGGACATTTTGACACAATCTCAAAATATAATAATATACGGGGTGTCCCATTTAAAAACAGCAAGTTGACAGCAACTTCCGGAAATGACAGGATGTTGACTCTGAATATCGAAAGGCGTTTCTAAATTCAATCTCATTAAGCTTTTAATGAATATCTCTTTTATCTTTGGGTAATAATTTAAGAGATCTTTTTTAAAACAGTGTTTCTGTTATCCTTCTTTAGTTTTTGTAGTTTAGCAAGTTTATTCCCGAATCTAAGAAGCGGTCTATAGATAAATATTTGGTTATTGTTTAAAAATAGTTTTCGTTCTACATAATAATCGGGATTTTCCAGCCCAGTGCGAAAACAAAAAATGTTATTTAATTATATATCCCTAGTATCTTTTCGTAATAATTTAAGAGATTTGCAAAAAAATCTTTCTTTTTTCCTTATTTTTTTTTGTAACGGGATAAAGTTTAAATACTAGATCAACTGAAAAATTATGTAAAAACCTAGAGGACTTTAAAAATTTTAATTTTGTCGAGTTTGATGCTGATCTAAGATGAATTCCGGGGCAGAACATTTATAATGTTGCAAGTGCGGACAAAAAGGCAGAATTTATTTCGACTAATGTCGACACTCTTTTAAGGATTCAGGCTCAATATTACTGATGATATTTTGAAGTCCTGAAACAACGGCAAGTTGACTGAGTTTTGCTATATTACTCTAAAGCGTTTAATACAATTAATCACCTGTTGCTTTTATCGATTTTGAACTATATTGGTTTGAGTGTATCTGCACGAAAGCTCATTAAAATTATCTTATCGACCGTGAACAAACTGTTTCTATTGGCAAAAGGTCAACTTCTCTAAATGTACCCTCTGGAGTCCCTCAGGGTTCTCCTTTGGGACCTCTGTGATTACATCACATATCACAACTATCAAAAGTCTTCTTATCGTGTCTGCATGTGTTGTATGGAGATGATAGTCAGATATATCTCTCATTTCTGATCGATGAGGCCAATCGGGCAATTTCTGCGTAAACTAAGCTTACAATATTCTATAAAAATCAAGCTCAATGCTAACCAAACTACAGCAACAGTTTATGGTAGAAAAACAAGGAATAATTTTTTTTTTGCAAACCTCAAATAATGTATTAAATATAGAAGATAAATCAATACACTTTAAAGATCAAATAAAATTTAGGGTTGTTAATTGATTCATGAATTTAAAATTATTCTTTCAAAATAGAAATATTTTCTGTAGACCCATCAAACCGTTCATTTGCGATTCATTAGTCTTATCTCAAATGACGTATTGCGATATCCCTGTGTATGATCCCTGCCTAACAGCACATGATAAGTATTATCAGTATCAGGTTTAAAGGTACCCGCTCCGTCAGTGAAAATTTTCAAGCGCTCCTATTCTTATTGGGTGACAAAAGTATTTTATAATCTACCGACTGAATTTAAAATATTAAAGATTAAAGCAGCGCCACAAATTTCTGCTACCAAAACAATAACCTTCTTTTTAAACTGTTGGTGTTCAACTTCAATATGAAATTCTTGTCCATAGGTTCATATCTCTCGTATCAAATGTGGTTCATTACTGTTTTGTATTTGTTGGCAAACTGTGGGTTTTAAATCCACGTTTATGATGATGATGTCATATAATATGTTTAATCCGTTTTTCTGTATACTTTTTTATGTTGGACACTAGGTTTAACGGAAGAACAGTCAACATTCCAAGGCTGAACATAGAACGAAAGCAAAAAAATATTTTATTATATATCCCTAGTATCTGCGCACTACACAAAACAGTAATGAACCACATTTAATACGAGAGATAATAAACCTATGGACAAGAATTTCATATTGAAGTTGAACACCAGCAGTTTAAAAAGAAGATTATTCTTTTGGTAGCAGAAATTTGTGGAGCTGGTTTAATCTTTAATATTTTTAATTCATTCAGTAGATTAAATACTTTTGTCACGCAATAAGAACAGGAGTGCTTGAAAATGTTCACTGAGGGAGGCAATACGTCATTTGAAATAAGACTAATGAATCACAAATGAACGGTTTGAAGGGTCTATAGAAAATATTTCTGTTTTGAAAGAATAATTTTAAATTCATGAATCAATTAACAACCCTAAATTTTCTATTTGATCTTTAAAGTATATTGATTTATCTTCTATATTTAATACATTATTTGAGGTTTGCAAAAAAATTATTTATTCTCTGTTTTTCTACCATAAACTATTGCTGTAGTTTGGTTAGCATTGAGCTTATGATTTTTAGAAAATATTTTAAGCTTAGTTTACGCAGAAATTTTCTGATTGGCCTCATAGATCAGAAATGAGAGATGCAGACACGATAAGAAAACTATTGATAGTTGTGATATATGATGTAATCACAGAGGTCCCAAAGGAGAACCCTGAGGGACTCCAGAAGGTACATCTAGAGAACTTCACCTTTAAAGTCCTCTAGGTTTTTGAATAATTTTTCAGTTGATCTAGTATTTAAGCTTTATCATGTTACAAAAAAAATGAAGGAAAAAAGAAAGATTTTTTGCAGATCTCTTAAATTATTACGAAAAGATACGAGGGATATATAATTATACAACATTTTTTGTTTTTGCATTGGGTTAAAAGATCCCGATTATTATGGAGAAGGAAAACTATTTTTAAACAATAACCAAATATGTATCTATAGATCGCTTCTTAGGTTCGGGAATAAACTTGCTAAACTACAAAAACTAAAGAAGGATAACAGAAACACTGTTTTAAAAAAGATCTCTTAAATTATTAACCAAAGATAAAAGAGATATTCATTAAAAGCTTAATGAGATGTAATTTAGAAACGCCTTTCAATATTCAGAGTGTATTGCTCTTTTAAAATATTGTCAACATCCTGTCATTTCCGGAAGTTGCTGTCAACTTGCAGTTTTTAAATGGAACACCCCCTATATTATATATATATATATATATATATATATATATATATATATATATATATATATATATATATATATATATATATATATATATATATATATATATATATATATATATATATATATATATATATATATATATATATGGAACTATGTGTATTGGTGGTAATCCGGGTGTTCATCCGTTCGTTGTTTGACCCTGGAGTAGTCGCAGCCTCAAACTCGTGCGCTAATTAGGTATATTACAGAGGGGAGTACAAAAAATATTTCTGCAGAGAATATTTTAATTTTAAATTGTAAATGTTAACTTTGCAACTAAATTCTGTCGAAAATTATATTGCCGATATACATATATTTGTATTTTAGAAATAAAATTAAAAATTATTTTACCACGCAGCTGCGGCGACGTAGTCCATCAACAACCAATCCCAGTACAAAACGCACTTATGTAAAACTTTATTTGTCTCCAAATGAATATTTAAGACCGCTCAGTTTATCAGGCTTTATTGCAATTGCATATCTAATTAATTAATAAATGTACTAAAATAATACCAAAATGCCTAAAGCACACTTTTTGCATATTTTAATAAAACACATCCATGTAGGGTTGCACTAAATAATCTTGCATTTTTATTTTTGGATTCTAGAAACAAAAACAAAATATTGGAATGTCTAAAACAAAGTTTTATTTCTTTTTGTGCAATATGTTGCCCATTTGCAAACATCACCAGAAACGGCCTACCCGACTCGTCATTGCGCATTCATCAGCATTGTCTAAAATACCTCCAAATTGGTCGCTGGCTCTTACTATTAGAAGCAATACAACGTTGGTGGATGTCCCGTCTCGCTCTTACAGGATCTTATCGATTTGTAGCGTTTACTGGCTGGATGTCCGTCCATGATGTCAGACTTAACTTTTTTAAGTCGCCTTAACTAACTCTCAAGTAGGTTCAGAGAAGATAGCGAGAAATCGCCTGTACATTTTTAATCCAAAGATAGTACACCACATAATTACATAGACGAATCATTTCCGCCATTTTAGCGCGAGTGGTGACTTCGCCTGTCCTCGTCAGATCAAGTTTCATGCGTTATTTGATCATAATGATACTTCGGATTCTAATGTTATCCATTTCGCTGGGCAGGTAAATTGTTGTTACAAAATAATGTAACTAATACCAAATTTTTTGATTGCATGTAATATGTTCCACATCCCACAATGTAAGGCGATTCGCAAAAGCTGATTAGATTTAAAAAAACGTATATGACCCCAAGGCTTTTGCCAAAATTTAGATGGGCCAATGGCGAAGATATAGGCTTTGCTGATTTTTCTAAATAAAATTGTATACCAATAGTTTATTGTTTCTGTTTGTGCAAATTTTAACCGTCTTATGTTCTTCGAAAATAGTCCCAATGCCGTTTACAATTTCTGATTTTCTAGTAGAGCTAATCAGAAAAATAGATCCATTGTAATCGTAAGTTCTCGTATGCATCTTATAGTCGAAAAATACGAATATGTATAACAATAATTCCATGGTTCGAAAAAAGTTAAAACAGCTGTAATTTGAATAAAAAGTCTGTATGTTCGATAACTAAATCGACTGCACCCGTTTGTGCTAATAATGGAAAGAATGAAAATTTGATTTTATCATTTACATCCTGTATCCCCCTTTAACCAAAATGGAAATTTACAAAGACATTCTGCAAACCATTTCAATGGTTTTAGAATATTGTAACATACCCCATAAATTTGAATTACCCCTACCTATTGTTTAGGAAGTTTGTTTTCCAAATGTCCGTTTTAAGTCAACTTGTCCACAGAAGGAGGCAAAAACCAATAAAAAAAAAAGAATACTTATGACTTACGCAAAAAAAAAAAGAAATTAGGCTTAAGTTTCCATGATAGAGGATTGTTACATAGGGCGCAAGAACGTAAAATTTATAGCAATTATGTAGTGATTACAGGTTTTGAAGTACCCTACAAAAAATGTGTAAAGTATAGAGAGTAATTTGTTATATAAACGTTGTTTCAAAAGTCAACCACTAGAGATATATTGCGCTGCAAATATGACTGAAGTATAACGTTTTTATTTTAAAAACGAAAATAGAAAACACAATAAAATATTTCGGACGTATTACTATTATAAAAACAAACTTTTTGTTTTTTTTTGCTCACCTCTATCATTCTTATTAGCTAAATTTACATTTATTAGAAACTTTTTCCCCGTACAATGTGCAATTTACAGATACCAAATAAATAAATAAAATGTAAAGCGCTGCATTCCCAAAAAATTATTTTAGAAAAATAATTTAAGTGGGTGGGGTCAAATAATTAAACTTACAGCTTAAAAATTTTTAAAAATCTAAAGTGTTGCTTGCATGTCGAAAAATTGAGTCCTGTGAAACAGTTGTATTTTATACCAACATTTATCAGTTGCCTTCTAAACAATTACATTTTAAAAATAATTCATTAATAAATATTTCTGAAACTAATAACTGATGTATTCATGCGTAAACTATGACTAAACATTCTATAAAAACCTATTATTTTTTATTTTAAATATTTTCTTATTTGGCAACGGTATGTGTAATAAATTGCAGGAGACAAAAGTTTCCAAATAAAACAAAATGATTTTTTATGCTATTGCAAAAGTTTTTCAATCAATTTAAAAAAAATAAAAAAATATTTTGGAAATTGTGTTTTTATAATAGTAATACTTTTGTAATATTGTTGTATCTATTTTCGTTTCAAGATAAAAAATAAAAACATCATTTGTCCTCCATATTTCTAGCGCCATATCTCCCTAATGGTTGACTCTTGATCCAACGTTTACATAACAAACTACGCCTCATTTTAAACATGGAATCGCATCCTTAAGTTATTCGCATTTGTTTTGGAACACTCCGTATATCGGGAACAGTGACGATTTTTAAAAACTTTTCCCGGGTACAATGATTTATTTAATTACTTTTCTTCCCAAATTGATTTCTCCATTAAATGCATCTGACTTTCAAGTGCAAAGAGTTATTAAATGTTATTGAGTTACCTGATAAAATTTATGACTTGTCATAAACCATAGGATGAGAAATATTTTAAGATTAAGCTCCAAATCGTTAACGAATAAATCCGACAAAAAAATAAAATTATTTTCCATTTGCACCCAGAAAAAAACAATTTTTTAACTACAGATTACGTATTTTTTAGTATTTTCTACATCATTTAAATTTACATATTTTTAAAATTAAGGAGAGGATAAAAAATATATTTATTTTCAAAATGTATAACGATAAAACGAAAAATAAAATTTCAATTTGAGAATACGATTGCTCCGTATTATGAATGTTAGCAAATATATAAGCATACCATTGTGTTCAAAAAGTACGGTGACATTCAAGTCTTATCAAAAATTATTTATTTATTTATCAAAATTTATGTTATCCCCTTCAAAGTGATCCCCACTTGTGCAAACGTTTTTTCCAATCCTCGAAGCACTTCTCGTAACTACTTTCTTTTATGATCTTGAGTTCTTCTAGCAATTTTGTCTTTATCTCTGCAATCATTCCAAACCTCTTTCCATTCATCGGTTTCTTAAGTTTAGGGAACAGGAAAAAGTCGCAGGGCGGCATATCTGGTGAATATGGCGGCTGAGGCATGATTGTGGTTTTGTTTTTGGCCAAAAAGTTAGACACAAGCACCGTAATGCTGGTGCAATATCGTGAAGCAAAATGCATTAAATGTTTTCCCACAATTCCGGACGTTTTCTTTATTGACCGTACGACCTTGTACGCCACGATAATCAAGGAAAACAGTAAGCAAGACATTTGATCGAACTTTAGGTGCTTTCTTCGGTATTGGTGATTTTGGTTTCTTCCACTGGGACAACTGGGCTTTGGTTTTGAAGTCACAATTATATACCCATGATTCGTCACCACTTATGACCTTACCTTTTTGAGCATATCAGGAACATCATCGTCGTTTAATAGCTCTTGATGATCCTTCGACCGTCCATTTACTCAAAATTAGCAGTTTCGGAACAAATTTTGCTGCTACACGTTACATGCCCAAAACTTGCCGACGCATCAGCCGTTTTCCTAATAGTGATTCGACGATTTTTCAGCGCCATTTGTTTCACTTCTTCAACGTTTCCATCAGTTATTGATGTTCTGGGGCGTCCAGAGCGAGGTTCATCATCGGCGTCTTTTTGGCCATCTTGGAACAGCTTGTACCGCTTGTAAACATTTTTTTTATCAAAGTAGATTCACCATTCAAGTGTTTTGCAGCACTGTATTCCATTTTTATACAAAATTTTAAGCAAATTCTTTATTCCATTTTTTTGGACAGCAGAAAATCGCTGAGCACACAAAGCACGTCTAACGCTCACAAAAAAAAGTAACCGTGTAAGCTGATAAAAGTCACCTTACTTTTTGAACACATCTCATTCCTGTTTCAAAAATAAATACATTAAAGAAACTTATTTACTTTTTATTTTGTATCTTTTTAAACGGCACATTGTATACTACTATTTCGCCACTTAATTAATACTCAGTCTTAAAATCAACCGAATTTCAAAAGAATTTCTCATTAACCGCTCAACGTTAAGTTTGCAGTATGAAACCAGTTATGACGGTTTAATTGGCTTTTGTGGCTTCTGCGATAGATTTATAAAATCTTAACAGTAACCACGAGCGACAAGAAACACAAAGGCTGTTCTGGATCCATTTTTATTTCTAAAACTTGTTAGTGTTCATCCTACTTCGCAATGGAAGTCTTTTGAACGTTGAGATATTTGCAATTTTTTTTCAGTAATTAAACAATAAATTTTAATAATGAAATGTATATGTATACTCACAACTTCGGCTGATTTGGGATCGGAAACGCAGCTGAAGACGATATGTGAATTTTGCATCACGTCGCACGGCGCTATGAAGGTGCTAACCAGTCCTTCCTTAAACATTTTGTCCGCTTGTTCTTTGATCACTTTACACTGCAACAATAATTAAAACAACGATAATACGTGTGAAAAATGGATTTAGGTATATTAAACGCTCATGCAAATCTAAATTGTCATTACATTTTTCGTACGACCCGAGCAAACCTGAGGAAAACAAAACAATCTCGACAAGTTGGATGATAGAAGAAATTCAAAAATATACGAAATTAGCGTTACATCCTTTTGTAGAGTGTGTCTCTTAATAATAAAGCTAGCCACACAAATAGCATAGTTTCTGTTTCTTAATGCGAGGGAGTTATATAAATCATTATTGCACTGTAAAACTTAGTGGTCTTAGTAGTCAAGGGTCCCGAGAGTTTCAGGTAGTTGACCTACAGGTGCTTAATGTTTAAAATGCGATTTAGTTTCCGCCAGTTGTTGGCAAAGGTCATTCTGGAAAATAATTAATGTTTCTGAATTTGTTGCTGAGAAACGGATTAGTGAAAGTGAAAAACTGTGTTTAATGATTCCCGTCATCGCAAATTTACAATTTATTACTTTGTTTGGTTTCTTTAGATACAGATTTTGACACTTTTTGCAGCTCGGTGGTGCGTAAACTTATAGAAGAGGTAAAAACTAGTCGTAGTCAGTTTTCTTCTGAAACTTACAAATTTTATATACAAACTAGAATTGCGTTTTGTGTTAAGGAATATCTCGAATGTCTTTAATAATTTTGATAGACTTGAGCTTAAAATCGACACTGAGTGTTATTTTTTCTCATCTCTTTTTTAGAAACACAAATTTAATATACGGAGAGCACTCATGTTATTCTTTTTTTATTTGGTATATTTGATCAGTTTTCTTCATTACTGAAACTGTTTTCGTGCTATTTTTTTAAGTGAAGCCTTGATGAATTGTCGGAAATTATATTCAAATTCCTGGAACGGCCTCTGGGGGGAAACTTTTGTAACGGATAAGAAAATCGGATTTTTGCACAATTTTGCTTAGCGGAACGGTATTAGAAATGATGGAATCACAATATTCAGCAAATGTCGGATTTTGTTTAAAAAAAAATTGCCTTATCTTCTAAAATAAAGTAGTGGGGAGAGGTTAAATGTGTTTGTATTTAAATGTTAATTAACTCCGTAATGTGGTTAACGGAATTAAATCGACTCGATCTCATTTAAAAAAGCCCTTACTCTATATTCTGCATAATAAACAATAATAATATGATATTTAATAGTAGGTGCTCTATTATGATTTAACAAACATTGCGTGTTTTTAAATTCAACAGCAACAACAGCTTGATATATTTTTTTTCAAACCGAAGTATTTGGCAAAAATATTAACATTTATGTAGGGAAAAACAAACACTGAATAGAGTGTTTTAAAAATCATTTTTCTACTCCCGTCTGTAAAATACCTAATTACCCACAGATCTAGCGTGCGGGAACCACGTCAGTTTCGTTTCCCACGAATCCAAGCCACTTCGGACATTCCCGGGATTTTACCGCACGTGTTTGGGAGCAATCGGATGTTTTCGGAAATATTTTCCACGCTTTGAATTTTGACGTTTGCCAATCCTGACAGTCATGTCAGTGAATGTATTCGTGTTTTGCGAAAATGTACCCAAAAACTAACGGTCGTAGAAAAAGTATAGTATGCAACACGTTCGGTAAAAATGTCGTTTACCGCACTTGTTGCATAATATACTATTATTATATATTATTTTCACAAATATCATCGGACGATTTAAGGTTTTATTCCTCTTTAGTGTTGATTAAAAAAAACGCGCCAAGTTTGTTGAGTTGTAAGACAACGCCCGCTAGCGTCTAGTGGCAAATAAATTTTATTATTTTTTATTATGTAAAATATACAGTAATAATGGCCATAGCACAATCTTCGTTTCTATCTTCTAATCTTCCCTCACTAGTCTATTTTGACCGATATGGCAAAATTGTTAGAAAGATTGCGAAATTTGCTATATATTGTGATGACGTGACTTCTAATACAGCATACAGCATTTTCTAAAATGTTATTTTATTACCACCAGTAATCAAAGAAAAGAATTGAAATTGAGAATAACTTGGCCCTCACTCAATTAAATTCCCTACGGTTAAAAATGCAAAATGCAATTGCAATGTAAAATACAATTGACTGTTTATTATTATTATTTTATAATCTTGCCCCCAGCGATCTAAGCGATTTAAGGGCGTAAAGAAGGAATGGCCTTGCAATAATATTTGACGATTAACATTTGATGATTTTTGGATAGAAACAGTCATCCACTCTTCAGTACAAGATATTGTTGTAAGATGCGGCGTTACTAGTTTCACGGGATAATATATTGTTTTAGATAGGAGATACCTTTCATTCATTTTCATCAGAAAATGACATTCCTTGTTTTCGCCTGGCACCCTTTAAATGTTTAGAATCCGCTATTTCCAGTCGTTGTTCGGTGACATTAGTGTCAGCAAATATCTGTCAATAAGGGATTGCATTCTACCTGAAGAAGGAGGCCTACGCATAAAAGGGCGAACAATGATGCCACGTTGCCAGATTCTGCCAACAAATATATCTGCGTACGTAAGTAAATGTTTTCTTTCGATTTTCTGTTCGGCTTGATGACATTTTTACATTATTTAGATAGCATTGCAATTTTATTACTTTCCTCCAAAAATTCAAAGATAGCTCTGTCCTAATTCAAATTTCCCGCCATCTAACGCCAGAGAATTAGTTCGCCCTGTAGCTCACAATGGCGCTAGCTAGTAAATCTATAACCGTCTTTTTTTAGAACGATAATTAACGCAATGAGCCAATGGTCCTTTTGAATTTGGTTTTTCCTTAATTTTATTTTAAACTCAATTATTGTCAAAAGTCTATTATTATGCGAAGATTGAAGCAAATAACATTGTTTTGTACGAGGGATGGTTTCAATGTTCTGGAAATTGTGGCAGTCAAGTCTTTACATGGTTATGTAACTGTCTAGTGCAATATTGGTCAATCTGGATGTGCGACTGATCTAGACGCATTTCCGTAGCACTGGAAAGAAGGCAAGGAAGGCTTAAAACCATCAGAAATTATTCGGCATCAGCAATGAGTATTTGGTGAGTCTGCAGGTGGATTGACCACTAGCAATAAGTACGTCGGTAAATGAAAGAAATAATATTGCCGTCGAAGACCTATTACAAGACGATCGACTGTACTTCGAGATTGCAAAGGAATTATTATTGTACGTTATATATATAGCGAGAGACCGCTTGCTATTGTTGTAATGCAAATAAAAACATTTAGGCAAGGACAAGGGGCGAGTTGTGTGATGGTTAGTTACTATAGTAACCACCTAAGGTGTGAGAAAATAAATCCCGAGAGGGGTAATAAACCATTGGCATGTGCGAATATAATTTAAAAATGTTATAATTTTCATCATTGTATTATTCAAAAGTTAAATTAAACAAATTTAATATACTTTTAGAGATAATGCAAACCACATCCGGTGCATTTGAGCGTTATTTGGAAATCTACAATGGATAATGTGTTCATTGCAAATTTCGCAGTATTGCGGCATCAGTCTTTGAAATAGCAATATCCAAAAAACACCATTTCACTTTCAAAAAGTCGCTTTTCCCACAAAAACTCAGCAAAATCAGACACAGTACAAGACGCAAGCGAAATCGAGGTTGAAAACTCCCGTCTACATCGGAAAAAAGGCATTTCCGAAAAACCATTGAAAAAAGAATTATTAGTTATTTTATCGGTAATGTTCATTGAAATAATAGCAACAAATTTTGTTAACGTATATTGAGTTTTATTTCTAATTTAGCTATGCTTTTGAATACATAAAAATATTATTTTGTATATCGTGTCCAAAATTTCCTTCACGACAAAAAATTGAAAAGGTTATTCCATAAAAGGTAGTAAAACAAATATTAATATTTACAGACCAGTTATAGTCGCCATGGTTTTCTCGAAGTATCTTGAAAACAATAAAATACTATCCGATAATTACTCATCACTACTGATTAAAGTTTGATATACATTTTTCACAAACTTTTTTTGCATCAAGCGACAAATGATTTTGAAATAACTTCCTCGAAACGCACGGTGAAAACGATTATTCGACACTGCCACAAATGGTCAACACTGAAAAAATATATCACAAAGAATAGTATATTTTCGCAAAACAACACGAATACATTTATTGATATGACTGTCAGAATTGACAAACGTCAAAATTCAAAGCGTGGGAAATATCTCCGAAAACATCTGATTGCTCCCAAACACGTGCGGTAAAATCTTGGAAATGTGCGAAGTAGCTCGGATTCGCGGGAAACGAAACTGACGTGGTAAAGTGACGCTTCCAGCACGTTAGATCGGTGCGTAATTAGGTATTTTACAGATGGGAGTAGAAAAAGAAATATACTTGGCTCATCTCGGCCTCTTGTCACTCAAGTAAGGATAAACATTTTTTCTACTCCGGTCTGTAAAATGCCTAATTACACACAGATTTAGCTTGTGGGAAGCGTCACTTTACCACGTCAGTTTCGTTTCCCACGGATCCGAGCCATTTCCGGGATTTTACCGCATGGGTTTGGGAGCAATCGGATGTTTTCGGAGATATTTCCCACGCTTTGTCAGTAAATGTATTCGTGTTATATATAACGGTCGTAGAAAAATTATAGTATGCAACAAGTGCGGTAAACTTTTTAAGTCACTTGTTTTTTAAGCACTCGCTCCGCTGCGCCCCGCTCGTGTCAAATAAACTCGCGAGTCAAATGCCGTTTACCGCACTTGTTGCATAATATACAATAGTGATGGATTTACCCAATAACAATAGGGTCCGTGGAAAGCCAACACGATGAAAATTGAGAAAGACTATAAATGGTGTGCGATTTTTTAATATCATACCGAAAGAAATAAAAACGTGTGATAATTTATGTGCATTTAAAAAACATTTGAAGCAATATGTTGTGATTAAATGCCTGTACTCGGTAGAAGAGTACTTTAGTTAGTCTTTTCCCTTCCTTATGTACTACTATTTGTGGTCTTGGATTATGCGTCATTTTGCTTTATTTCATTTTTTGGACATTGTCCTATACAAACATAGTATTTGTCGATTTGTAAAATAAAGATTATATTATTATACTATCTATAAATAGGTAGATTGAAGAGACACCGAAAAAGTTCTTTAAAGACGGCCTAAAAAAACTATTCTATAGTTGTCATAGATGTATTCCGTTAAATGGATATTTTATTCAAAAACAACCTCAACGAAATTATAAAAATTATAGGAAAATTCTTATAATTTTGAAAAACGTATAACGCATTCAGGCGGCCGAGGGGGCCTGCGAAAAAAAAAAAACGAAAAATAATTCGCTTCTCGATTATTTTATTAAAGGAGGATATGGCAACGTCGCATCCATGATTTGTTGCCCGCATTTTACGCTACGAGCGCGGCGAACGCCCAGCGAAACAGCCGGACAGTTTCGTTCTTCCGAGCGGTGACGAGGTTGTCGGGTAAAAAGAAGTGTTCGTTTCGATCATCGGGTCGGGACACCATTCGTTATCGCGGAAAAGTGTATTCGAACTCAACAACACAGACAATAATTAGTACTACTGTGTGTACATCGATAGCGTTTTATCTGGGCGATTGTATCCTTTTTGCAGAGGCGATCGCGGATGATCAATAACCATTTTGCAATAAAGAAAATTATTCCAGTACCTACGGAGCTGTTGAATTTCATCGCAATGGCCGTTTGTTCCTAAATTTGGTTAGTGGTGTGTCGTATTTCTACCGATTCCTTCACACGACTCGAGAGGTTAGAAAAAAATAGTACATGACGAGAAATAGCCAATGCTGCTGCTTTTCGCTGGTCACTTAATTTTCAAGTGCCAATTGATATAAACGGTGCTTTCAAGTCGAGCGACTTTTGACATCTTATGCCGTTCTTGGTTAGGAAGTTTTTTGTAATAATAACATCGCAGTTTTGTGCATATGTGTTGTGCATTAATTACAACTAAACAAATCAACATCTGCACGTTTCCGTAAATAGGTAACGTGTCATTGTTGGAACGCGTTGTTTCCTTTCGTTTTCATTTTTTTCTTAACGGTTGGGTAATAACGCATGCCCCAAAATTTCAAATGCTGACATTCATACGACTATCTCGATGTAATTTCTATACCCTTTCACTAACAACTAAAAATCCAGGAGTTAAAAAAAAACATCTACATGTATACAATTTTAGATGCAAAAAAGGTGATAAAATAAATTAATAGACTATAAGAAATTCTACCTAACCAACTAAAAATAAGCGATTTAGGGCCGATAAATCACTTCAACTCCACATATTGGCTAAATAAATTTTGGTTCCAATATCAGCACGTTTGACACTATATTTATTTTTTTTAACTGTAATAAATTTGTTACTGAAACACTTGGCAACACCTGTTTAACCGTAGTTTTAATTAATTTTAACTTACTGCCGACTGTAATACAAATTGTCTTGCCTATCTTTTTTGCAATTTTAGCAAATGTTAATCCATGGATTTAACCCACAGAAAAATAAGTATTAAATAAAGGTTTGAATAGAGTACTTTTCACCTGAGGTTCCACAATCCCTCTTTCCATTTTTTTTAGTTGCTATTGCCACTGAGTACTTGTTACACCTAGTTTTACCGCACATTTCCCTTTTTTATTCAATCAAACAGTTCATGTTATTTATAGTTAAATTAATATGCTATTTTTACTCGCGGTTTCATTAAATCTCTATAAGTATTTTATCATTTTTCATTCACTGAGCTTGGGACAACAGCATTAATTCAGCATAATAAAATAGTGCATTAGTTTTCTTACTTTCCAGTATTTTCCGGAAAATTTAGTGGAATAAATCAGATTATTTTGCTGCCCATTTAATTCATATTAATATTGACAAAGTTCATCACTTACATGCAAGCAATTTGAAGTATGCAATAAATAATATGCATGTGGTTGTTTAGTTGAGCAATAACTGTAATTGTCTCTCTAACATTAAAAAAAGGATAAAATTTTGACAAAATAGAAAATTGTATACGACCTTGAAACCCGAAGATAATGCTAGATGCCTATATTGTGGAGGCACAGCCTTATTTAGACCTGAACAAAAACCTATCGGAAAAGGATCCCCAACGGCAAAATTAGAAACTACAACTACCAAAAAATTACATGTTTTTCCTTCACAAGTAGTCTCGCCACACGCCACATGTTTGCAGAGCAATCAAGGTTATTGCAAGTTAACAGCAATGATACAAACAAAACAAGTGGCGAAATATAAGTGTTAATTTAGGGCGATATCAAAATTTATGTTCTCGTTTTGCTAATTTTGTAAATTTTGTAAAATTGCAATATGGGATTAGTGACTTCTATGGGTTTTACGGAATTATTAATAATTGTTTCTTAATAAATACAAAAATAGATATCATGCCACTTTTACCTACATTTGTCCTGATGAACTTTAAAATACAACTCCTTAAAAATGAATGAATGAAATTGTTTAAATACTATCAAATAGTAATCTAATGAACTTATCTGCGGTGGATAATATTTATGCTATATTGTAAGAGTATTCAAATACACATTGCTTAATAGGGACACTTAACTGTCTTGCATATATTAAACACAAGTGTTCTTTCTATAAAATTATCGATAAAATCAACCGCACCTATATAGGGCGTTCCGACAATATTAAAATGTTTGTTGAAATATGGTAACGTTGTTTACAATGACAAAGGACAAATTTTGCTTTAACTAGAACATTTCGGGCAAAAAATAAAAAGTTAGTTAACAAAAGTCTTGATTCTGTTTTAAATGCGATTTTTTATGTTTTGTATTATTTGTTCTCACTGATGATTTATCTAAAAATAAAATTTCTGTATTAGATGAGCATGAACATATTTCGTTATATTTTTATATAATATAATTTGTCATTCAGAGAGAACCTACAACATATCAACTAAATGTTAGAGCGTGTCATGTCCATTTCTAAAATTTATCTATAAACTCTTTTTTTTTGTTGCAATAAATGAATTAAACTAATTACCTCCCAAATTCTTATTTCTATGATCAAACTAAAAAAAATGAGACTTTTTTGGTTAATGTTTTAAGTTAACACTGAATTCCGGTTCGAACTTTGAGATTTATGAAACGTTTAATGAATCGTGTTAAAAGTACGTCACAACAGGGAGTTTATTTATTTTGTCAGTACCATGAATAAATAAGTCAGTACCGTGAAACGGAAAATTTGAAATCTTGTTTGTCGTTCTTGACACTTTGAAGTAGTAAAAATGGATGAATAATATGTGGCTAGTTCTACACTGAATTTTTTTTTTATAGTACTATATTCCATTTAACAACAAAATTTATGATGTGGAGATAAAGATATTCTTATTATTATTAACTAATAACTAAAATGACTGAAAACTAGGGAACTCTAAAGTATAATAATAAAATGATGATACATGATTTTCATTTTAAAAAATGTATTAAATTTATTAAATCCTTCGATACAATAAATTCTTCACGTATTTTTGCCAAATACTTAAGGTTTTGGGCGTATTTCTTGGCAAGCACAGAGTTCTACTAATATAGCTTCATTCGCTACAAGGGAGGACGATATCAGTTTTAAAGGGTCCAAAACAAATAAATGTGCGAATAAAGTGGGAAGTTTATTTTCTCCTAAGATTCATGCGAAAGTTGCCGATTTGCGTAGTCGACCTCCCTTTAGAGACCAAATAAAATATCGACAAAACAATCCCGACAACGCTGACAAATAATAAATCCAAAAAATAGAATTGTTAAGAGTCGATAAGTCCTTAATGATAACCACAACAACGTGAATGTCAGGCCGTCATTGCTGTAAGTTTAAAATGCATTATACTTGTTCTTATGCAAATAGAGTTTTACAAATACACAAATATTTGCGTCAGCTATTAATTAATTTACATAATTAGTATTAGGATTGTGGGCTTTATGTACTTTGTCGATGCGCCTTTAAAAATTGTGTTTCGCGATCATCAGGTTGTAATCTTTAACAACGCCACATTTGGGACTTTACGACTCAATTTTTCAATTTTGCGTTTTAAAATTAAATAGAAATACAAAACACGTATGACCAAATGATATACTTCTATCACAACAATCAAAACCAGGAAACCCCGTTTCTTTCACTCAACAAAAATCGGAGAGAAAGGTCATTTATCCAATATATTTCATAAAAAATGAGGGATTAGATCGCAGAAAGAATAGGTTTCCCGAGTGTTCCAGAATGAAAAAATAAATTTTCTGACTTGGATAATTTAATGTTGTTCCCCGACTTTTCCGGTTTTCACGGCTATCATGTACAGTAAAACCTTTATTTAGAAAACACCTTAGTAACTATTATGTCCACCTAAGGGAAGATGTGTGAAAAAAAATACAATATATATATTTCTAATTTGCATACACGGATAACTCAGATAACATGTGCTTTGCTGCTAATCCTCTTTCAATTCAATAGTTGTTTTCACCAAAACAATGACTTCTCTAGTGTCACTGATAACTTATTAGATTTCATTACATTTTTACAATTTTATTAAAAAAGGTTTCCGTATTATCATCTTCCTGATCAGTTATTATGGTTAAGTGTAATTCCTGCCTTTTGAAAGCAGTTGTTTATTGCCTGTCCCATAACATTCTTAAGTTCAGCATTTATTAGGGTCTATTTGCCTTAAGGCACTCTAATCCTTATTGCAAGCTTGGCGAGAGCTGATTTTTTTCTGCTCTCAAGAGAATAAGAGTTACCTTTTTTTGAATTACACTTTTGAAGCCTTCCTCATGAACATTTACTGACCTATTTGGACTTTTCTTGTGAGATTCACTTGACCTGCTGTCTTTTACGGACTAATTCGTTCGTCGTTCATTACTAATCGTAAAGTACTTCGAACAGTACAACTTAACGCCAATAATGATGTATGTTTTAATGACTCTGTCATTAAGGTGTCATTTCCCTTTACTCCGTTATAAATGCATAATGAGGGGCAATATATCCGGGCCCTTATAATAAAAAAAGAAGAGAAAGTGGACGTGTTAATTCCTTGAAAGTTCTCTTGAGTTATTTTGGCGACAAGAAACATTTTCTTTTAACAGTTCTTACTTTTCAAATTTAAATTTTAGAATAGATATTTATAATTTATTATTATGGCAGGATATTTTGCGCAATGTTGACAGTGCTGAAGAACTTTTTAACGTATTTTTTATAAAACTTTTGGATTCCTCCTGCCTCGGTTTTTCTTGAGTGGAAGTTGCTAACGTTTCGCCAATCGTGCTGTTGCTTTTTCACAGCTTGACTGAAAATGTTTCGCAGGAGGAATCCAGAAGTTTTATAAAAAGTATTACAGTAACCTGTAGAAGTTTCTTTGAAAAATTAACTAATTAACGCCACCAGAAATGTTCTGGCTCAAAGTGATCCTTTGTTATTGCCAAATCGAAAATTTGTAAAGCTTCTTCGTTTCACTAAAGCACTAAATTTGTTGTGGAAAATCAGCTCTGAAAGTAGAACTAGAGATAGACAAATTTCACAATTTGTTGATATTTTTTAGTTTAGGGTGGGACATGGATTAAAATTTGAAAAACTGACGTAGCACGTTACCCACCTTTTCACATTTCGGTATTGAAAACTGTAGTTTTACGATAATATAAATTTCTTAAAACGAATTGGACAAAAGTAAAATCATTGCAAAAACACAATGTACACCTATGGGCCATGATACTATTCCATATTATAGCAATTATATTTATCGAGGTAATAAAATGCTATTTTTGAGATATGAGATAATACAGTTCTGGAATGTCATAATTAAGGACTTGCGCTCAAAGAATTGCATTCTAAAATAATTATGACCATCTCTTGAGACTTGCGTTCAATTATAACATAGGATCAGATCATCCTTGCATCGCGTGTTCTAAGAGTCGAAATCATAATTATTTTAAAATTTAGTGAGATTACTTTTTATATTAAGCAGAAAAAAGGTAGCATATAAATATATTATTTGCAAATCTAACAACGCTCCAAATTTTTTTATAAGTTTATATAGTTCTGTTAAGTTTTTTTGATACCTCAACAATGTGTTTTTCCCAAGCCCAAATAAATGTATCTAGCAATGTGTAATGAAATAAACGGAAATAATAAAAACATTGTTTTTAACCGAAACCTGTCAAATATTGGCAGAACATTTTAATAATTATTTGATGAACGTAAAAAGCAAAACAGTTGTGCTTTTTCAGTGTTCTATTGTTGAAAACAATGTATCTTAACTAATAAGAAGGAATAAGTGATATAGCAAAAACCAAATACAGCAGTGGTGAAAATGTGATTCCTATCAGAGGTTAAACTATAAATTCAGTTTTTTGTTATTATCAGGTTTTTCAATATATTTTTTAAATAATTGTGTTCAAGGTTGATAGGCTTCGTGCGGGGTTCTAAATAATCACTGGCACGGATATCGAACGGGATGGTTTGCCACGGCGATTTTAGACCATCTATTACATTTAAGTAAAGTCTACGATTGTATTGATGGAAAATTGCTTCCGTATAAATGAAAAAAACATGGAATTCGAGGAAATCGATCGCAATCCTATCTATTTCAGAGAATACATAGAGTAGTAATTAGGGAACATAATAAAAAAAGTAATCTTGTACTAGGGAAAATAGAGTAGGTATTGCACAAGGAAGCATGGAATTATGCAAGATGACCCCAATCTTTTGATACCAGGTCCCACATTTCTAGAACTACAAAAAAAGGATACAGGATCCAAGTTGAAATCGATAACTGGTTTAGTGAAAATAAATTTATACCAAATAAAAATAAAACTAACGAATAAAACAGAACGAAACAACTTTACCTGAAAAATGAAACTTTTACGAAACTACTCAAAGTAGGAGAAACAGAAACAAATTCTTAGAGCGTTATATCAACCAATTTTAAACTAAAGGACTAGGTATAAGAATGATGTCTTCATATATGAATAGTCAAACTCTTAAAATCGTATATTACGCTAACTTTGAATCAGCCGTGAAGTATGCTATGATGTTCTCGGGCAGTAACGCATTTGGTAGCATGTTTAGTCATGTACAGGGGCTTTCAGGGAATTAAGTATAATGATAGTCTACGCGATGTATATTTATGGATGTTTAATGTTAGTGTATAAAAACAGAGCACAATTTCAAGAGCTAAATAATCACTTGTGTAATAAAAGAAATTCAAATCTTATTATATTTATTATTAAGTTTACCCGAAACAATCAAATGAATTAGTAATTAGTAAGTGTTTCGAAAAAAGATACACGTAGCAGAGTTATTTTTTGTGACGTCACTTCAATTTATATTGCTTCCTTTTACGGGTAGTTTTGATTGAAAAGAAGTATTATTATTAATTTGGATCGAAAATCATGTTATCGCACAAAGTTTACCCACGCTTATTTCCGACGCCGAAATTGAGTGCAACTGGACGAAATTTCCACGTCATCACTCTACACTTTTCTAAAATAACCTACTATAAAAGTTTCCCAACTTGTCCTCGCTTTCAGAGTCCATCGTGTCAGGAACTGCCCGCGTGGGACGATGAATTTTAGAAAAATATGGGAAACCCGTACCGGCTAATCGTTGCCGGTAAAACGCGCGCGTCGCGATGGCACTTCTTGGGCGCGTTGGTCGCAGCGGCGACGGCGACGTTCGTCTGTGGTACCGCCGCGCACGCGCGTCACGGAGGAGGCGACCCTGCCCTCTCACAAAGCGCCCCTCCCAGTTGCCAGTACGTCAAACCGACGATGATGATGTGCGCCAACCGATCCGCCGATTTTATCGCGATCCCGACGGGTGTGACGCACCTGGAGCTCAGAAATGTATCCGGGGCCCGACTGGACGTCGAAAACGTCCGCCACCTACGTTGGACCTCCGTCCACTTGCCCAACGTCCTAGAGTACGTCTTACACCCGCAAAACCTGAAGTCGCTAGATCTGAGCAATAATAACATAACCGAACTGAAAAACTACCAATTCAAAAACTACACGAGCTTGGTCGAAATGAACCTCTCCTACAATCGTATCATCGATCTTCCGCGGTACGTTTTCAAGGACCAGAAGCTGCGGAAACTAAGCCTGTCGCATAACCTACTACAAGCTCTTCCGTTCCAAGTGTTCGCCATGGAGCACATGACAGAACTGGACCTGTCGTACAACAGTCTCGCCACGTTCCTAGACCACTTTTTCAAGTTCAATAAGTACATCGAACTCCTGCTACTCAACAACAACAGGATCACGAAGTTGACCTCGAACTCTTTAGCGGACCTCACCGCGCTGAAGACCTTGGACCTATCCCACAACGCGCTCCACTTCTTCGCCAAAGGCCTGTTCGATTCGTTGAGCAATCTGGAATACCTCAACTTGGCCAACAATCCGCTTACGAACCCCGCGAGCGGCACGTTCAGGGGACTGAAGAGTTTGCGCGAGCTGAATCTGAGCGGGAACAGGATGACGCACCTGACCTTCGGTCTGATGCATTTCAGCCCGAGACTGTTGACGCTTACCATAGAAAACACTCAGATCGAAGAGATCCACAACAGCGAACTGCTGGGGGTGCCAGTGTTGCAAAACTTGTCGATTAGAAACAACAAAAAGCTCAGGGAAATTGAGAACTACGTGCTGGCCGACACGCCCATGCTCCGTCGATTAGATATAGGCGGCAACGCTTTAACCTTTCTGCCTCAATCGATTGCCAACTTGACAAACCTGACGTATTTGAATATCTCGGACAATCTTTGGGCGTGCGACTGTCGTATGCACTGGTTCGCCAACTGGGCCGAAGCAAGAAGACGCGAGAACATGACCATGTCCGATCTAAGTTGCGGCCCTTACGCCTATCCGAACGACATGTTGCCTACATTGCACCACCTTAATTGCACGAAACCCAGGATCGTTTTCAAAACGCCCACGAGGTTGTACCGTCTGAAATCGGACGCGTTACTGGAATGCAGGTACGAAAACTCGCGTCGCATATCACTACCAAGTCCACGGCGTTATTTTGAATCAGGTACGCGGCATATCCGCCCCCGTCCATCACTTGGATCACGCCGACGAGAGAAGTTTTCCACTGGAACCCCGACCCAAGCATTTCTGACGTTTTCGACAAACACCCTCACGCCCACGACCGCTTCATGACGCCCTTGAGGGTTATACCTCCGCGAATACAGGTAAAATCATCACTTGAATTGAATAAAATTAATTGAAAAATAAAAAATAGAAGTGTTCTCCAAATAGTATTTATAAACCTTCTCGTCGGCTAGTAGCCAAAGATTTTTATGCGAGTAATATTAGTCATGACTTTTACGAGGTATTAATTATTATTTTTCAACACGTAAATCTTTACTGGCATTTTTACTTGTAGGATTTAGTTATTTCCGTGTAAATTCTCTTATTTACATAGTAACAGAAAGCAAGTTTCTTCTTCTTTAACTGCGATCATATTTCCAAATTTATATCTATCTCTGAATAACTCCTCCAATTTATTAATTTATTCCGGACTTTTTGCCTAAAATTTGGCCTCCAGAAATAACTATAAACATGTGACCAATATATGCACGTTATCAGTGCAAGAAATCTTAAGCAACAATTCGAACGCTGCTATTTCATTAATAGTGTTCATCTTCATCGCCCAAACCTCTACCCCATATAGGTGGACCAAACATAACATTTTACATTACATTTACTAATGTTTTACGTGCCATTTCAATCCTGCTTTTGATTTCTTTTCCGTTACTATTTCAAGTTGTCGATTTTGGATTGCGATTGAGGTGTTCTTATGCGGCATTGGCTGACTAAATCCAAATACTTCACTTACGCATTTCTTGAAGTTCTTCAGCATCGTTGGCAATCAAAACAGTATCTGCATATTGCCACACTATTCACTTTTACTCCCATTTCTTGTTCCTCATACGTGGCTTCTGAGTATAAATTCAATAATAGTGGAATACATCCTTAACGTTGTTTCGTATTAGTTATTTGAGAATTTCAAAAAAATGAAAAGTGCTTGCATAAGCTGTTGCTGCTGAAGTTATTTTTCCGAAAGACTGCGTGCAAAACATGGTTCTAAACAGGGTTTGTTTCTTTTCCATCGACTTATATCTGTACCTTTGTTTCCGCAAAACGAAACCTAACACACTTTTTAGTCTTTTTGGTCACTTGGTTTTTGGTTGTCTGAACTCCTTAACTACAATCGAACACTGATTGTTGCTTCATTTCTGAGGCCTTTTCCGGTGGGTACCGATTTCTTGTTATGCTTGAAAATCAGAAACAAATAGTTTACTTGGCTGGCCTTCCCTCTATCATAGTTTTCCCTTTCAATAATTATTACTGACTTGATCTTATTTCTTGTCGGTATCTGACTAGTTACCCGAGGCATGCTTATTCTCTTGCCCCAAAGACAAGTAAAAGGATGTGGAATTGCACAGAGTCTCATTCAAGTTCCAACATTACTCAATTTCTCCTTCTATTGATTTTTATAAAATCTCAAAAAAAAGTGAAACTTTCCGTTGAAGATATTTGTCAACCGCGCATAAATTATGGATTATGGATGGACCTTGCTATTAAAATGAGTTGAACAGTCCCCAGTTAAAGAGAGGATTCAACAGAAACAAGAGTATTAGTTCCAATATACATACGATTTGGTTTATTTTTGTTGAAATTCTAACGTACTTATAGATCTTGGACAACGGCACGTTGTGGATAAAAAATGTAACACGCAGCGATTGTGGTCGATACTACTGCTACGCTAGCAACCCGATCGCGAACCAGACGGAAGACGTGCTATTGCACATCGATCCCACCGATTGGAATCACATTCGCATCTTGAGCCTCGTCGTTGGTACCCAAAGTGCGGCCGGATTTCTCGGCCTCACTTTGATCGTACAGTTTCTGCGGTATATACTCAACAGGTAAGATAATTTTTAAATAACAAGTAAAAGTACAAAAATGATTAAAAAAATATTATAAACCTAGTTTCAAATCTAACACGGACGCCACTGGATTTTTCTTATAAATATATTTCGTATAAAAAAATGTCTTTTCCTGCTAGAAAGCAATGTACAAAATGGGAATGAAATATGAGAATTAAAATTTATTTTAAAACATAAGAAACTAAAGCTTATTTGCGACGTAGCCTTCATTTCTAAACACTCCATATAAACGTTTTTTTTTTTTACTTGCGGGAAACTTTAAATTGGTAATCATTTTGTGGCATCACCTGATGTGACAGTTCAGAATCGCATTAAGGTCAGTCTGGTTTGTCCAATAAAATGGCGTCGGGGCAAGGTTTACGACTTATTGAAATTGATTTAATTTATTGAATTTCGTTAAACAAGACACCATTGGCAATTAAAAACTCAACCGGCCCCTGATTTTTGACAAATGTTCTTCAAATGGTAATTTCAAAAGTTGGTCTTTCAAATAAAGGCAATTTATGGCGGATATCAAGCATATTTTTTACGGTTTTATCTCAATTACAATTTCTCCGCCTCCAAATGAATGCCAACTATCAATGTTATTTCCAAAATGCATTTTTTTAAAACACGGATTTGTTTGTGCAAGTTTCGTGTAAATGTAAATTTGCAGAAACTTGTTTTGATTAGTTCGGTAGAGCTGAAAACGCTTATCAACCCATTAAAATTTATCTCGTTTTCTATTTTTATCGAGCCTGCCAAAATAAAAGCTTTAATTAAGCAAGTTGTAAATTAAAATGCGATAACGTTGGTTTGCGTTTGATGTTAAAAACCGAAATTTCGTATACACAACACTATTAGAATGTTTTGCGATTTTAAATAATTATGTACTACAAACATTAAAAATTACGTTCCTCTGCCCACTATATTTTCATGTTTAGCGACCCCATTCTCGATGCTCGGTAAATTAGGCTTTATATAAGCCACCAGGAAAACGTAAAGGTTAATGTTAAGTGATCCGATAATGATGACATTTACGTTTATTTTCGGTCTCGCCTACGATCCATCGATAAGATATTTTTTCTTATATGGAGGAGTTGTAATAAATCAGTAATATGAAAAAAAAATCGCAGTTAAAGCAAACTTCAATTTCCAAAATCAAATAAGTTTTAAATAATTTACACCTAACATCATTCAAATACTGATAATCTAGAAAATTTGTATCGTATCATCAAATAGTTTTTCTGCTCCCGTCTTTAAAATACCTAATTACCCACCGATCTAGCGTGCGGGAAGCGTCACTACCACGTCACTTCGGACATTTTCGGGATTTTACCGCACGGATTTGGGAGCAAGCGGATGTTTTTGGAGATATCTCCCACGGTTTGAATTTTGACGTTTATTAATTCTGATAGTCATGTCAGTGAATGTATTCGTGTTTTTCGAAAATGTAACCAAAAAGTAACGGTCGTAGAAAAAGTATAGGATGCAACACGTCCGGTAAACTTTTTAACTCACTCGTTTATTAAAAACTCGCTCCGCTCGTGTCAAATAAATTCGTGAGTCAAATGCCGTTTACCGCACTTGTTGCACAATATACTATTAATTTACTTAAAAAACTTCGAAAATGTCTTTTTCCAGCGACTTTTAACGCAAAAATCATTCTTTACTGTGTGGTTACAGAATGCACAGAAACGACAAAAAAGAGCATCAGACTACCACCAAAAATGAAATATGAATTAAACATTGCTTATCTTATTAATCTGACCAGTCTACAGAAAAGTCTCACCTCAAAGTAAATTTCCGACATAAGCGGTAGAAAAAAAAATGCAGCTTGGTTGTGAAGGAATTGATATAAGTGAAAATCGTAAAAAAAGGGGAATAGTGTCCGTCTGTTTTACGTATCTATAATTCTGTCTTTTTCCTCACAAATGAAATACAACTTTCTTATTTTATATGGCAATCACGATGGTCTTTACAGTGAAACCCTTTTTTGAAATCGTATGGTTGTTAGGCAGTAGGCAGTGCGTTTAGTTGTCAATGTCAATGAACCATTTTGATTTATTGGATTTTGTGCTGCATCACACATAGTGGGCAAACTTAAGTTTAGCAATTAAAAAAGTATCAAAATTATTATTAGCAGCTTATTTATGCTCAATTAATTGTTTACAATAAATTTTATTATTGTATATTATATTGTGTATATTACATGCATTCTAATAATTGTAGTACTTCGTATATTACATTAAAATTATTGTGATGGTTCCAATACTTCTCAAAATATATGCAGCGTGTTCCTCGAATAGGTAACTTCAAACAATAATATTAAAATTAAATTGTTAGTTAGTTTATATTATTCTTAAAGCGTGTGTATAAGATGGCTTTAATTGACATCGACAGCTGTGTGTATTTACTTAAGCATCTTGGCATCCCCGCCAATTTTTCAAACAAATCCCAACATCCATACATGATTGAAAAGGACTCCTGCATATTTAAAGTTTATAGTCAAAGATTCACATAAAAAATTAATAAGTTGTATTCATTTGGGAGAAAACAGGGAATTGTAGAGAAAATCTGAGCACGCCACTGAATTTGACTCAAAAAAATACCTTATATTCGACCGAGAAATCTTCCGAAATAAAAAAGTTATGATCAATTTTCAAAATGGTCGCCCTATATCCTTCAGTATTTTCAATATCCAGTATAGAAATGTGTTTTTCTCTTAATCATTTCCCTTCCAGATTCGGCATCTTGAACAATTTCTGCAGTTTCTGCAAACGGGACAGGGTGTCGCCGCGTGCCAAACAGATCTACACCATGCTCGATAATATCGAGCAGTACAAGTCGCAACAACTAGACAAATTACGCGAAAATTATACCCAACAGGTTAGTAAACTTACTGCGATTGCAGACAGAAGAAGTCTATTAAACCTATTCCGCGTTGCAGGTGAACCGCATCAAAGACAACTGCGCGCAGCAAATGGAATGGATCCAAGGCAGTTACCAAACGCAAGCGAAACACCTCAAAGATTTCAGGGATATCGGAACCCAACACTTGACGACACTGCGCGGCCAATATTGCGACCAGGTATGTCGAAAAATGTCATAGAGAGAACGCATAAGGTAAGAATCGTGCAATTTCTTCCGGTGGTTTTAAAATAGATGTATGCGAAAAAACTTCCCAATGGCCGAGCATAAAACTAAAACCGACCTAATGCGTTCCCACCGTTGCAACTTTAACCAACCTGTACTTTTTTCCTTCACCTGGTTTTTTATTTAATATCTCATGTAAGTTTTTATGTCTCTATAGACATTACAAATCAAGTCAAATGTCAAATAACTATTCGTGACTAACTATTTAACTGAACTATATAACTATAAAAATAGTAATGGAGCAAGCAAACATTATTGCCCAACAGGACTGAAGACCGCAAACTTGGAAAGTCCAGTCAGAGCAATGGTGCAATCACGTTGTTTATGGTTATGGTAGCAATATAGCAAT
Organism: Cylas formicarius; assembly: GCF_029955315.1. Classification (NCBI taxonomy): domain Eukaryota; kingdom Metazoa; phylum Arthropoda; class Insecta; order Coleoptera; family Brentidae; genus Cylas; species Cylas formicarius. Next base: position 12,972,199 of record NW_026844352.1, on the reverse strand, counting down.
ATATATATAAGGATCATTTTTGATTACGTCACTATACGAGACGTAACTGCACAACTGCTCTGACTGTCTCATTTTCGGAATCTTGTACGATCCATCAAGATCGGAGTTTGCTCTTTGGTCTAAAATATTTTAATAATAGGTGAAAATATACGCAATGTTTGCTCGGGCTATTACCACCTACATTTCACAAATATTTTGACAAACTGAAAAATATCGCTAGCTCTTATTGGTTGCTTAAAAAATTCCGGTATTAGCAGCAACGGCAAAGTAGCTGTATTAAAGGGTTGCTAGTTAGCCTAAGTGACAGTGAACAATATTGCTGCTGTGCACGAAGTGATGGAGCAAGCTTGACATTTGTTATATCGTGAGAATAGGGCATACTATGGGCTTTACTATGACTAGCATCAATAAGATATTACATAAACATTCTTTCATAGAAACTACCACAGTCTACTATAATACTATTTACAAATTTTCTGGATTCCTTTTACCACTTTTTACCACTTGTCCAAAAATCTCAATACTTCCGATCTGTCAAAGACAAAATTCCGTTTCCAAAGTTTACGGGACGAAAAATATCAATTGGCTTAATGAACATGAAAAAGCTTTAAGACTACGACAAATGAACCCATCAGCAGTTGTCGACCACAATCATGAAACCGGACATAAAAATTCTTGCCTCTAATCAATTCTACTACCGTAGGAAGAATCCAGAAGACTTGTAAATAGTATGACTATTCGTTTGTCAAATGTCATCGGAGAAATTCCAAAAAGGCAAAAAGGACGACGAATCGTAGTGGGCCCCGGATTTGGCACACTATGATTTCTTTTTATTCCAACATCAGCCGTTGAAGCATTCAAAATGGTTCAGTCTTACGCCCAAGTTTTCATCGAGAAAACGAGTTGAACGCTAAAGGTTTAAACTTCAACGGTTTCTATTATGCTCCCCTACATCGACCATAAGAAAATAATAAAATAATTTCTCCTTTACAGGTGCGCAAGGTACGGGACTACTCCACCACCCAGCTGAACTGGGTCCGCGAGAACTACGTTTTCCAGCGAAACAAGATCAGGAAATTCAGCGCGCACAAAGTGCTGCAATTGCGCGAGACGTACAAATACCAGCAGCAAACCTTGAACAAGGTTTTGGAAAACCTGCCGAGTCTCTATTTCGAAAACTGCCGGGCGGGAACCTGCGGCCGCGCGGAATCGCTCGTCTTCGACCCCAACGACATCGAGAGCGTAGACTTTTACATCAAATCGAAAATCGAAAAGCTGTCCAACTTGAACGGGATCGAAGACGACACGGACGTTAATCAAAGCAGGTTGTCGCTTTATTACACACCTACGGAAAGATCGGTCGGGTCCAAGATTCTAACGCCGTCCAGCAACGAAACGTTGGCCGGCATCCACATCAACTACATCGAGGAGAAACCCGTCATGGTGAGCTTCGCTGGGCCGTCGACGTCCAAAGACGTATACATTTTTCCCGATCTCGGGAAAAGCAACGCGGACATTCCCACGCACGGCGACGAACCAAACGTCCGGACTTCCACCAGCATGCAGAACATGTCATCGAAATTTGACGGGATCGACGAGAAAGGCGACAACGGCAAAGTGAATCGCGAAACGTCACTATAAGTCGGCGACACTCGTGTCCGAGAGAGGACGCGTAGTCTGCGTTAGTGCCAATTGTTAGCAGCGAATTTTAGTTTAATAAGTTATCCGATGAACTTTGGTTTGGTCGAGCGTGACGTTGCTGCCGAGCTCGTGAGGACTGAACAGTGACGCGTTATTTTATGTCTAGATGTGTTCACTTTGAGGTTTAGTTCACTTTAGGTGATTATGCTTCCATATACGTTTGTCCGTTGATAGTTCTAAATTTTCAAAATCTAAAAGAAGTTTTTAGGGATATAGTTAATACTCTCTCTCTCTCTCTCTCTCTTTACAATGGCATGGGGATCGTTTCATTTCACGAGACAGAGTACCTATTAACAAAGTCTATTTTTTATGAACGAAACGATTTAATTCATACATGTTGTAAAAACTCTCTTTATAATGTTGATGAACCTATTGACTTTAAATAAAACTTTTAGGCAGTTCCCATTTGGTTTGCTTTTACTAATCGCTCGCGTGATTTTTGAGTGACCAGAAGTGGCTTTGACAGCACTACTTGAAACATTTCCTATCCCTCAATTTTCCCAGCTTAAGTTGCAAAAAAAATGGGTCTTTCCGTTGGACGTAGATTAAGGTATAGTATGGTAATTCATTAGGGGCGGGGACGTATAGAATAATATTTAACATTTTTGGGCTTTAGTCCATAGCATTGGAATCCCGCGGTATTTATTGCTTACGATAAAAACCCAAGGAACGTATGAAGTAAAAGGAATATAACCGAATTAATGCGCTTTTATTGAAATGTCATTAAATCCAAAGAAAAAGTGCTTAAGTCTAGTAAAAAAAAGCAGTTAAAAAAAAATGTTGATTTTATTTAACACTCACCTGACTGGAATTATTACAAAACTTGATTAATGAAATAGGGTCAATATTGACACATTCTTTTTATTATTTAAATATACATATTTTGATATTATTAAAAAAATTTATGAGTTTTTAAATAAAACAGTTTACTCAATTGAGCTTTCTTATTGAAAAAATAATTTTTAAATATAACGAAAAATATAAACAAATGAAAAGGCATATTCTTAATTAGGTGGAACCTAGAAACAAAAAACTATAATTATTATAATATTTGTGAACCTTAAGAGGTTCCTCATCCTCATGTTTTACGCAGTAGTTGCCGATTGTTCTTAGAGTAGCAGACTACTGTACAATTTATTGCATTTGTTGCATTTTTTAGAATATATATTATTATTTCCACTAATAAGCGACAACGAACTCTTTTAATACCTGTAGTTATTTCTCTTCCTGTACTTTCTATAGCTACAGTCACAATCGTTGTAAAACCCTGACCATTTTCTTCAATTTTCTTTGTCCTTCTTTCAATATGCGGCTTAGCAAAATCCATCCCAATATCTTGAAGATATTAGATATGTTAATGGAAGAATTACCATGCCATTCTGGATATTTTGTTATCCACAAAACAGTTTAAGCAGCCATCTTGCGCTTCTTTGGAAGAAATATTCACGCACAAGTTTGTCTAATACATTGACCCCACTTTTTGTTTTATTGTATGCCAGAACAATTTCAGGTTTCAATTTTTCCTTTTCATCAGCAATTTCATCAATCGTCATGAGTAGAAGAAAGTAATATCACACATTTTTTTGGTTTAACATAGGACACTAATATTAGGTCTAGTGTACACTAGTGTACAGCAAATAAGATGAATAAAGAGCACATGATTTTATATCCAAAAGATTCTTTGGTAAGTCCTTTTTATTTTTGAGTATAGTGACAATTAGTGTTAGCTATTCTTTTATAAGATCTCCGCAAAAGTTATTTCGGTGAAAAAATGATTGCGTCCACTTCCATACTAATCAGTTGGTAAAATCTTTACTACGAATGATACTTGATTTTTTTTCAGAAGTTTACCCTCCTCTCCTAGATAACACTTCACAACTTCAAGTTATCTTTCAAGTTATTTTTCTCTATGCTCTTGTAGAACTATCGTCAAAACGAAGGATGCTTAATATATCGCAATATCTGTTACGGCTCATTAAAGCTTGATAAATCTTCTCTAAATCTTCCAGATAAAATCGGAATTGCACAGAAAGCACGTAATTCCGTAACATCTACATCTACCCATGGTTCAATTAAATTCTCTTCATGAGTCTTATTATATTCATTTATAATTTCTTTGGCTCTTCGATTAGTAAATTTTATGATGATGTAAAAAATCTCGTCCCATAAAAATAAAAACAATCCGGCATAGAATCGATATCTTTGCTTTTCTCTGTGAACCTTTTTCTTTACGATCAAAATCATATTCTCTTCCCCTTTTTAGGAGCTACGTATGTATTTCCATATACGACCAGCAACTTCAATATTACGACCCGATATTATCAGAATCAGACTCACTATATGTTCCCTCAGTCATCATTTCCCTTTCATTTTCTTCTTCTGAATCATTCATCAAAATAAAAAAGTTCTCCGTCAGATAAGCCCTTTTTACATGCAACTGAATAGGTTTAAATTTACAGCCGTAGTAGGACTGAACATGTCTCAACTTGCACGAAAAGTAAGTCGTTAGAAACCAAATAAATTAAAACACAGAATACCAAAACTGTGTCATACATGACAGAAAATTAAGTCGTTAGAAACCAAATAAATTAAAACACAGAATACCAAAACTGGGTCATACATGACATTCCCATGACATAAAATGACATAATGGAAATTATTCTTAAACTGTAATAATTTTTGATTTGGTTATTATTGCTTATCTTTTAAGAGAGTATTTTAGGAGAATTCCCAGAAGGAAAAAAATCTAAACAAATTATTTTGAAAATAATAAAAAAAGTAAATATTGGGTAAATTTTGTTAAGTTAAAGAAGCTCGTTGTAAGAGTAATAAAATATACATGATTTTTGCAAGAAAAATTTACGTGACATGATGAAAGGTCACTGTAAAGTTCGAGGCGTGATAATAGGGACCTTTTGCACCTTTAATGATTTTTTTATGACCTTAATTTGAAATAGACACTTTTAGCTTTTGTGCGTTATTTTTTGTTGACGTTGCATTAAAAGGTTAAAAATTAAAGGCCGGTTCTCATATGCGGTTCACCGTGCTTCACTACACTTCACTAGGCTTGGCGACAAACCGTTAGTCTAGAGAGATGAATTCACCTATAAGCTTCAAGTCGGCGCATCAGAGCGACAGTTCATGCGAAACCAGATGTGTAAAGTGTGCCATAGATATTGTGTGAATGTGTTGTCCCCTCCTCAACTGTGTACTATAATTTTTGTTGCTCATATTGACTCCTCAACTTTCTCGTCAGGGCCATTGTTTTTACGGCTATTTCCGTAATCACTTACCATTTAAACACAATTGGAAGCGTCAAGAACTAACACGTAAAAAAACACGAAGACTTTTTAACACTACATGAAGTGAGGCCTAATGATCTACGGTGAATCGCATATGAGAATCGGTCTTAACTCTGGAGAAAATGTGTTTGATAAAGTTGTTTAGATGCAGAAGAATACTTGCGAATCACAATCACAACCTCATAAAGAACATTATTTTGCGCGATATTTTTGATTATCAACCCCCAAATGAGGTTAATTTAAACTAGCAGACTAGCATGTTCCTTAATTAAATTCCACACAGTTAAAGTTAAAAAAGATTTTAGGCCTGCCGCAGCAGCACTAGGTCGTTAAACCTCGCTTTAAATATTTCTGCTACAAAAATTAACCTTCAAACCACTGATTCAAATGTTTAAAGACTATAGAAACGAGTTCTTTCTTCTTTAGTATGAGAAAATTTGGTGTTTTCGATCCATTACATGTTTTTTTAGAATAAACAAAAAATAAACTAGCCAAACAAAAATATTTAAAAAGCCTTCAACTACAATGAAATGTTTTTTTTTTAGTTCATAACTCACTATATTTGCTATTTTCGAAACATCGTATTACTTCTGACAACACCGCCTACGTTTGAAAACTTAACCTTAGCCGGCCGTAGGTAGCGTTGAACTTTATCAGATAATGGAAAATGTTATTTCTCATCAAATGCGCACGCTGCCAATAAGGGGCAAGGTAAAAAATGCCACTTCGAGGTTTAGTTTATGTTATGTAATTACACACTTACACTTCTAAATTTGCAAAATCTAGAAAATCTTTTTAGAGATATAGTTATCATCATGGAGACCGTTTCAATTCACGAGATGAAGTACCTATTATAAAAATGTCCTATTTTTGATGAAAGAAACGATTTAATTCATACATGTTGTGAAAACTTTCTTTAGAATGTTGATGAACCTAGCGACTTTAAAGAAAACTTTAGGCGGTTTAAATTTTAATTTAATTTGTCCATTGAATGGTGAAGTAATTTCCTATGCCTTAATTTTCACGGCATGTTACAAAAAACATATTAAAATTAAACGAAGGTGTCCGGTAAGCTGATGTTAAATGCAAGATTGACTCTTTCTGTTCGAGGCAGGTTGACGTAGGAAAAGATAACAGAGTTGGAACCGAAACAATAACACTTTTGTTGCTTAGAATAAAAATGAATGAACGGAACTAAGGTATAGAACCGAAAATAAAGCAATAATAGCTTTAAAAAAAAACGCAAAACTTATTATCTAATACAGGTTTTCCAAAGTCTTGCTAACTTGGCGAACTCTGATTTTCTAAATGGAACAGCCAACATTTAAAGCAATTTTTGTTTCAGCGATTAACCCTTTACCATTTTTGTTAAGGTTTGTCTATACCTATCGATTCAACCCTTCCCGCAATATTCACGATAACCAATTATTTTAAAAAATAAGTTAACTTAGCTCCGTAACTTTAAGAAAATCTTTGAATGACTTTTTAGAAGATAAAAATTCATAAAATGTGAAAACATATTCGATATTACAGGATGTTTGAAATTGAAATTATGGAAATATTGCTTATTTTTAACCCATTTTGTCCCAGTGGCGCGTTAATGCACCACTTATTTTATGATTTTTTTTTGTCACATCCAGGAAATATTTTTGCACATCCATTTAGAAATTTTATTATTACCACTACTAAAGGACATAAAATCGTAGAAATCACTAATTTATGTGTAAAAGAAAGATCTTATATATGACTTTAAAAGTTAACAAAAGCGGTAAATAAATTTGTATTACATTTTCAAGTAAATCCAAAATAGTGAAAAAATATATTTTGGATTTGTATTGTTATTTTTTTTTAAGTCTATAGCATGTAGATTACATCGCAGAAAACATACATTGGAAATACTATATTGATTATGCTTTGTTTTATGAAAATATTTACTGATGCGTTAATGCACCACTGGTTTTATCTGTGAAACAAAACTTTGTTATTGCAAGTCTAGACAAGTCAGCGCATTTAGAATAAACATCCAACAATTAGCGTGTTATTTAGTATTAGTTTGTGCCTTGTGCAACGTTACAGTTACAGTTCGTAAAATATGGCATTTCCGAGGTATTTGACTCAAAAGGAATTAGAGGCGGCTATGCAGGAGATCGTGATCGATGAGGACAATAACAATAAAAGTCGTAAGTATTATTTGGATTTACGTATTCTTATGTATTGTAGCATTCCATTCCTTGTAAATTTATGCTAAAAATAACGTGAAAAAATATTTACAGAACATATTGACGCGGTCTATATTCCATCCGACGTGGATACCTTGACTGACGAAGATATGAACGATAACAAAAATATAGAGTTTGGGGAACCAACTGATATAGTTGGAGCTTTCGAGTTATATACACCGAATGATACAGCTGTCCTTCAACAGTCCTGTAATTCATCAACTACTGAACAGGAATGGGACTCATCAGATATGAAAGAGGCTTTCTGGAAAAACTCTGCTTGAAATATTTTTTATGTTTTTTGATGACGAAGTGATTGATTTGATTTTAAAATTTTCGGTAAAATATGCTCCTAACAATAACCGCCATGAATTCTCGTTGTCAAAAAATAAACTTGTAAATTTTGTAAGTATTTTATTGTTCTCGGGTTATCATTCATAGCCACGTATTTAGCATTATTGGTCTACTAATGAAGACAAAGGAATTGATCTTATAAAAAAATGTATGAGCCGCAATAGATTCCAATTGATAAAGTAAAACTTGCACTTATCTGACAATAATCTGTTGGATAAAAATGATAAATTTTCAAAAGCTAGACCCTTCTTTGATATAATAAAAAAAAAACCTCAGTTTGGCATATTTTCGTTCAACTTATCCATAGATGAACAAATGGTACCTTACTTTGGCTGCCATTCCTGCAAAATGTTTATAAGGGGTAAGCCAATTCGTTTTGGCTTTAAACTTTGGTGTCTTTGTTCATCTGATGGGTACCTATTTTATGCACTTCCATATGGTGATGCTCAAAATAAACCTCATTCTGACCTTGGTCTTGGCGGTGACGTTGTCATGAGTCTACTTTCTGTTGTAGATAAGCCAGTAAATCACCAAAATCTTTTTGACCATTTTTTTTCATCATTCAAACTATTTGTACATTTAAAAACTAATGGTTATTTTGCCACCGGTACTATCCGGGAAAATAGAACAAATAAATGTCCAGTGGAAAATTATAAATCATTTGGAGAAAAGACCGCGGATCCTATCTTTCAGCATATGAATCTGAATCAAAAATTTCTATTGATGGAACGACAATTCAGTTGTAACTGTGGCAAGTACTGTTTCTAGTGTACACCCTGTCCAGAATGTAAAACGCTATAATAGAAAAGAACGGAAAGATGTAAATATACTTCAACCTTATGTAATTGCCCAATACAATAGGCTCAGATGTAGATTTACATGACAACGGAATTGCTAATTACCGGTGCCAGGTATTTGGACAAAAATGGTGGTGGCCTTTATTTTGTAACTCACTGGATAGTTTAGTAGTGAATGCGTGGAAATTGTATATTGTCAACGAAGAAAAGATTTCCCAGGTAGATTTTAAATCTTACATTGCTTTGCGACTTTTAAAAACTGATAAAACACTTACTCAAAGAAATCATGCACTTGCCATAGATGAAGTACGTTATGATAATCAAGGTCACCTCATGATTCTTCATGCTAATAAAGCCCGAAGGCGATGTAGAATCTGCCACAGCCACACAATTTACGTTTGTAATAAGTGTAATGCGTATTTACATACTTCATGCTTTGTAAAATATTACCAAAAATGAAACCGGGTGTTACCAGTGGTGCGCTCACGCACCATAAAATATTACGCGTTTTTTTGTATCAAATGAGGTTCTATCTACTTTTAGTTGTTTCCTGTCGAATTTGAACTTTCTTTTTTATATTTATATATAAATTATATGTTACATTTTATGTGCCCGAAAACATTATTTAATGTTTTTTCCCAATGGTTCGTTTACGTGCCAGTATTTTTTTGTAAATTTCGAGTTTTTATTTTTTTTAACACATGTAATGTATTCTTAACAACAAAATAAATAATTTCAGAGCAAAAAAGTGTTTTTTTATTTTTTTTATGTTTGGTGTAATATGGGTTAATGGAACATTCTAAATACGATTCCATATTTTAATTACTAGGAAAATTTTAGGGATATTTGAATGGATAGTCCCATAAAGTCGCCAACGTTCACCTTTCTTGAAATATTGATTTTTTTCAAAAATGACGATTGCAAACTGAATATTCGCGCATCGTTCTTATAGGAAACCTTTAACTCAATTCAAACGAGTAAATTAAATTAATTAAATTTAGATAGTAATTTTATTAATTTATTAATACAGCTTCATGAAGAAATAAAATATTATCTAATTTGGATTTAAAAAATTTTAAAGCATAACCGCTACAGTCGGGAATGATACCCATTTGCAATGGCGTCATGTTTGTTTAATGCACGCAGCGGTGACAACAAAGTTTTGAAAAAAATGGATGTCCAATGGTTAGCCATTTTTTATATATCTTTATTTAAGGTTATGTAAAATATCCATCACTGTAAGTCAAAAATATTGGTTGGTCAAATAGCCGGAAGTTATGTTGAGAAAAAGAAAACAAACAACAAATAAATTGTTCTAACATTCTCAAGGTAACATAATATTTTTGTATAATGAAAATGTCACTTTCAATTAGCAACCTGTAATTTGTTCTAATCAACGAACATTATTAACCAGCATGACGTCATTATAAATTGGTATAATTGCATATAGTGCATTTGATAAGGGTAGGTACTTTTTTTTCGACGACTTTCTAACAAGATCAACTGGTAAAAAATGGCGCTGCTTCAACTTTGGTTTTTAGGTGGTTGACCTTTTGAGGTCAGATGTCACGAAGCAACCGCTAATCGGCTTTCCTTCCCATAGACCTGGTTGAAATTCTAACCCTACCATGGTTGTTTATTGTTGGCGTTTTATGGACATGGAGAAGATTTTTTTGTTGTAATTATTTTTTAGTGACGCTGTTTAATTATGAAATTTCTAGGAAATATCAACTTCCTGACTTTGAACTTTTATATAAATCAGTTCCACGACAGTTCCAGATGCAGACTTATTTCATCAACTTTTTAACATTACTGTTGGGGAATTACTAGATTCAAATTTCGATTTAACTTTATCGCCTAATAATGTGTCTTTCGAGTTAAAACCAACCAAGAATAATGATGACAGCCGGGATTTGGAGGCACAGATCTATCCTTTATCAGATGTTCGACATAACCTCAAACTCTTCGTAAGTGGAGATAATGAAGAAAACTCCTCTCGTCAGAGTTACTTCCGGTTGAAAATATGACGTCACAGACGACGTCGTAGAACTTGTTATTTACCAAATTGGAACGTTAATTATTTTTTATAATTATTATTGTAGCTCTTAAAACAGAGGTTGAACGACAGTCATTTTTATAGTTTGGATACAACAAACCGCTGTATTTACTAAACAAGATTGCTTTCGAAAAATCATCGGTGGGCGGGCCAAATTCGCAACGCGTAGCGCGAAGCAGCTTTTAATTTTAAAAAGAATGCGCTTCGCGGTTTCTTGTCCTAGAGGGACGGATTGTTTTTCTATCATGCTCCTGCGGACCACTATGAAACTTTCGCAAAATCGATGTAACTTAATTGTGCATTCACCCTGTATAAAGTGTTTTTCACATCTCGTCGAACTTTAAAGTTACGACACACTTTGGTAAATACCAAAAATTTGTGCAAATAATAGCGATTTCCAAAGATATTTTTTCAAATATCTCGCGCAAAAAAAAGAAAACAACTGCATATATGTGCCAAATATGATGTCGATTGCTTCAAATTTCGGACACTTATCGTGTTTCATAGCAATGTCCAAAAAACAGTCGAAAATCGCGAAAAAAGATTATGTCGGCGTCAGATCGAGGCCATTTTATAGGCTTATAGATCTCGTGGAGGGTTAAAAATGAGGTAAATCTCAAATTCGTAGCCCAAACGGTTACAAAGTTGTTCCAGAAAAACCAAAAGTCGAGAACGGAGAACGTCCTACAGATTTCATACTTCATATACTTCATACATCAGAAAAATTCGATTTAATCTATTTTTGAAAGTAACAAGATACGGTAATTGATGACCCTCCGTTCACCCTAATTTGTACCGTTGCACGTCTCAACACAGCTCTCGAGGGAGAGCGCTACTAAGAAGCAATCAGAACCAAGTTTGTTCTGTGTACTTACACAAATGCAAAAACAAATTCACTTGGGGTTATGTTTTGTAACGTATGTTTCATTGACCAATACGAAAAAAAAGTAATGCATCTGCGCATTAATCATTCTGTCTTCGGTAGCCGACCATCGGTTGTGTTCAGAACCTTAAAACGCACGTTTAATCTTTTTTTTTTCTATAGATCACATCATAATAATTGGGGATTGATATAAAGGTAGGTTGTCGCTATATAGTTCCAAAACGTCCAAGCGTGTTCAGCCACTTGGTACCTAACCAAAACTAAAAGGTGAGCTTTTGCAATAGACTTTGTGTATTTGATTGCTCTTGGTTAGAAATAATGGTATAGCCAAATATTATAATGCAATCAAATTATCGTCACGAAAAAACGGTCTGAGTCATTTCGGAATGGACAGGGTTTTGCAACCAACTCCGTGAACTTTTAGAGAATGTTTTTGTTTAGTTCCAAACCCGTTGCCAAAAATCCTTTGTTACTAGCGAAAAGTCAATTCCAACCAAAAAACTAATTCTGTCAAAAGTTCCCTCTCCTTCCTTATTTTGTAGTTACTTGCTCTACTAACACAACAAAACCATTGTACTCTTCATAAACAAATCATTTGACAAGTCTAAAAACGGTAAATTAAAGACCCTTAGCTATCTTAGTTTACACACTTCCCAACGATTGTGTAATGTCGCTTTTACAACATTTTTTTTTACCATTACAACTTACTATGAACATTTGAGGCTTGTAGCTTTAACCGTTTTGACGTTGTTAAAGTTCTAGCATCATGGACGTATTGATTATACGTTATTCTCTACGCTAATTGGCACGGCTTGTCTAGGCAGCACGTAAGGTTATTCCGTAAGCACAGCGATTTGACGATTTGGGTTTTTATAGTGCCATACCATAGTATAAGCACCATATATTTAGTTGAAATAAATAAAGCCATACCTATGTTCGACTGCCGTTCATTGTTGCCAAGTTGTGCTCTCTCTCTCCTCTGTTCTGTATTAACTCAGCAGAATAACAGAAACTATACCTTATCAAACATTTAACGCCTTCTCAATATCTAAGTAAATCATGGGATTTATAATTTAAATACATCCCTGTGATCTGAACTTTGCACCATCATATTACAGCTTGCTTCAGATGCAATTTTTGTCGCTTTCTTTAAAAACATATTTCCTTGTCTTCATGTTTCCTTTTTTTATTAGCATATTATTGCATATGCATAAAATACGTCAAGCCTTCAGCCAACATATGGGGTGGCGCACAGTGGATTTGTGGATATTAGAATTGTCTGGCGAACAGATCAGTGGATTTACTTTAAATTATACATGGTAATGTGAAAGGAGGTGCTCAAAAATATTTTTAAATATTTAGTGTTGTCGCCTATTTATAAACGTTGCAACATCTTGCTTAGTTTAAATGGCACCCCCTGTATATTATTTCATATTTAGATTCTACTCAACAAACAAAGTACATTTTGTTCACGTTTCCATATACCTATATCTTACCGTTAAATTAATTTACTAGATTTTTAAGAACCTTGAAAAAATCTTAATGGTCAGTGCTTTAATTTATTAATATATAGTGCGTCTCAAAAATAAGATCTTGTACTGGAATTCTAGACACAAGATTTATTGAGTTTCTTAAAATAGCACACCCAATATATTTTTTCAAATTCTAGGAAAGGAACTAAACCAATTTTGTTCAAATTTCCCTATACTAATCTCTTGTAATTTTAATAATTATTACATATTATCAACATCGAACATAGTAATTTCCATGAAAATTTCACACGCAAAGAAAATATTTCCAGTTTCCAGAAGACTTTGGAGCTTGACAGGAAGGAATCTTTTGTCTTGATTGATTGATTATTGCCTGTCAATAAAGGGCAAGATAACTAAAATAAAATGAAAATGAGATTTTACAAATTTCATTCTATGTGCGAAACTTTCTTCAAAATGACTATGTTCAATGTTGATTATGGAAATTACAAGAGTTAAGTATAGAGAAATTTGACCAAAATTGGGTTAGTTACTTTCCTGGAATTTGAAAATGGAACAATATACAAAGTGTGCTATTTAATATACTCAATAAACTGTTTTAAAAATTGTATAAAACTTATTATTTTTAAACACCCTGTATGTTCCATCTAAAAAGCCAGGAAAGAGCGCCTGTACGCTTTCAGGGAACTATCTAAGTTTGACCTTCTGTTTAATTAAAGCACGCAACTATTAAAATCCTAAAATCTAGAACTCTTTTTTTTCGATAACGGTAAGATATAGCTAACTAACATAAATGCAATCAAAATGATACGCTGTCATATTCGTCAAGCGCCACATCGATTAAAATTGAATTTTGGTTTTGCATGTGGTTTCCACCTAAAAATATTTCCAACGGACGCAAATTGAAAATAATAAAGACATATCTAGATAAACCGTCTAGAAAGCAAATAACTAAGAGCGACCATGTATGGCGTTATAGATACAATCCCCAGCCTCTACAAGACTTACCTTTTCTGGATTCCTGCTCCATAAATTGACGGTGTGCCCTGAAGCGACCAAGTTTTTGACGATTCCCGACCCCATTATTCCGAGTCCCAAAAATCCAAATGTCAGAGTTGAAGCAGATATATCTTTGGTTTTCAGCAACTCCGAGCATGTATTCAGATCGACAACCGGAGAATCCTATTGAAATATATGTATACTACTATAATGCAAAACTGGACTTTTATACAAACTGCATAAAAATTTACTATTTCTTATAAAATGAATCCTTCCTCCATCTTAAGGATAACTACTATGTAGGAAAGCGCTATCAATCTATGCCTTATCTGAAGATGCAGATGCTATTAGTAGATTTTGTATATTTCTTATATATAACAGAATTTTTTAATCCTTTTTTTTCAGTTTGGAGAAATTTAAACAAAAATATACAATATATTTCTTTTATTCTATTCTTATATTTTCTTTTTATGACCTATTCTACAATAAGCCCTAGTATACTATATAGACGCATGTCCGGAAAGGTTTGCAATTCATATTACAGGCTGTTGAGAAAAAAAAAACTATTTTCATAATGTTCAAACGATTTTAGATATTTCATTGATATTTTGTCGACCGCCTTCAAGCAAAAACGACTGGCTCACCTTGTTTTCTTAAAAAAATCCAAATAAATCTGGCACAGACGTCACAGGTTTTTTTTATATTTCACATCAAAAAATGTATTTTGCTGCTTGAATTTAACCACTGTAGCTGGGGAAAGAAACCATAAAATTTGTGTATATTAATTTCGAAACAGGCGCAATAGTGTGCATGTTTACCACAATTTACAAGATGTTTTCATAAAAAAGACAAATTTTCAAAACATTCCATTTATGCAATTATGTTTATATTAAACCGCGATTTTTTTTAAATTATCGAATTTGTTTGCCAAAAACATTTCTGTCAATCTGCCTTAATATAATATTACTAATATATTATTATACAATATATATCGTAATTCAATCAATCGCATAACTAAGAGTTTAGTAGAATGTTTGTAGCCAAATTGCCAAATTCTAAACCATTTTTTCTGATGTTTTATCATGTACCACTTTTGTAACTGTTCCTCATACATATCAATTCAAGTTCAATTGAAATGGTACATTTAGATCGCAAAAATATATCTGATGTTCCACTTTTAAAAACAGGCTTTTATGGAAGACCATGTATAGTTGAAAATATTTTTTAAATGTTTACCTTTTGATTTTAGGCAATATCTGCAAAGAGATTTTTTCACAACAGAGATAAATAATAACCACTTTACCACCCTTCTTATTTTTAAAATATTTCTTGATAAGTAGAATTTATCACACTCACGTTAAAAAGTTAAAAATTCTTTCAAAAAATATCCAAATCACAACACCCATTATAGAGAAACTGGCAAGACACAATTTTGTTTAGTTTAGTTGAATTAAATTTATAGACAATTAGACCTGACTATGGATATTTACATACAAATCTATATACTAGGAAGCATCAACATTTATACATCAAAATATTTAACACTAATCACTGTGAGAACTCTACATGAAATTAATTGAACAAGAGTTGAAACGTGCAATTTTTCAATAATTTTAGTTATCTATAATTACTAAAGTCAAGTGTTGTGTGCATCGGTTAGGACATTTGTAATTTGTTTTAACCCCATAATATTAAATGAACAATAATTTTTAATTTAAAAAAAAAATAAAAAATGCATACTTACCGGCCTTTCAAGAACAGACGGCATATTAAGCAGTTCTGTTCCCAAACTTCCACTGTTCACTCCATTCTCCTCTGATCTGAGAGAAGAGAGAAATTCTGACTTTCTGGAAGATTTCCCTTTGAGTGGTCTTTTTGAGATGGAGCCTCCTTCACTTTCACTGCTGCTCGCCTTCCGTTTTGTCTAAGGAAGAAAATATAAGAATAACCAAAGACATAAAAATCCACCAACCTAAGTTATACCTCATCACAGTTTTTGTCTTTTGATAAATTTCGCAAAATTATATCATTATATTAAAAATATACCAAGAAGTTTTTAAATTTTAATAATATACAATTTTCAACATACAGATGGCGTCCATATTAAGTGATATCTCTATTGCTATTTCCGAAATAACAGCTATAATTTAAAGCTGCCTTTTTGTTCACAGTGTTGCCAAATTTCTTTTAGTTTATGAATTATAGAATTATTTGTAAAACACTCCAACAAAACTATACACCTTTTCAATTTAAAATGTGTATCGAAAATTAAATGCCATGCCTTGTGACTTAAATTACAACAAAAGTTCAGATTCAACAAACAGTAAAGCAGGCAATTTACTTTGGGTACTAAAATAAAAAGAACAAACAAAATTTGTTAAAAATGTTGGGGCACATACCCTTTTTCCTCTTTTGGGACTGACATCTTCCTCCTCGTCTTCTTTTTCATTTGACTCATTAGTGATTGGCTTTAGAACAAAGAGTTATATTAGATAAATGTGATAGCGAGGCTACTTGGTACACATATACCATTACAAAACATCTAGTTTATCCTGTACACAATATTACTAACCAATTGGTACTTTTCAATCAGTTTAACAATTGAAATAAAAGTTCACAACCAACAAATGGTAATCAGAACAATGAAACATTCAATAGATTACTATAAAAATAGTTAAAAACCAACCAAGGATCATTAAAAATCTTTACACATACCCTTTTTCCCTTCTTAGAGGTGATATCTTCCTCATCCCCTTCATTTTCATTTGACTCTGGAGCCATTTGCTAAAAAGATATAAACAAAACTGTTACCCACATTGTTTCTTAATATACCTATCCCCATTTAAGAGCAATACTCAATTTAATGACAGTAACTTGTTAACACAAATAAGTTTACCCTCTATAAGATATTGCTTACCAATTTGTACTCTTCAATCTGTTGAAGAGCGACTTTGAAATCCGATCTATTGGAAACATTTTTGAGTTGGTCTTTGTATTCGTCAAAAGGATTAACACAATTTTCTTGAACCCAACCACTAAAATGCCAACAAACAAAGTAACACACCCAAACCAAAATAAAAGGAAACTTACTGACTGGGTTTGCTACCGAAATAATAAACGTGCACTTGGCCTTTTCTCGGCGTCGTCGCTTTCTCAACCTGTACCAACAAAAGTGTTTTTAAATTTAACAAATCAAAACAAACTTGTAGGTTAACACACGGTTTGAATTTAATGCGCGCGCATTTTAACAGCTCCGAGTGGCGGCATACTTACCCGTGCAGGCCATGGTGGGGAACCTTTCATTTTTGCCCTAAAAAAAGAAAAAATATTTTCCTTTTGTTAATTATAAAAGCCAAATATAAAAAAATTACCAAACCAAATCTCCAACTTTAAAATTTCCTTGCATGATTAACAACACCCTCACTGCCCAAACGTCTTCCTCAAACTGAATTCGTTGCCATCGTTCCTTGCCTCGCTGTTAATAACCAGAGAGGGGGAAGAATGGCGCATGCGACTTAAACTAATGCTTCTTTCTAAGGAAAGCTGGGCAATTAATCGTAAGCCAAAGGGCCAATCTTTATGAATTATAAATTATCATTATATATTGATAATGAAGAAAACAAAAAACAACTGAGTTCAATTTGAATTATACTGTAACGACATCAAGTGCCATAGATGCTTATCTAGAAAGAATGTTTCATTGCAAATTTAAGCTTTAATGCAGTTATGCAACCTTCATAGAGTGAGGAACGATTAATTTATAATATATCTTTAACGCACGGTGGGTTAAAAATAGTTTCTACATATTATATATTATACATATTGCTTCATTCAGTTTTGGATGTGCTTAGGTTAGTTACTTCTATCATTTATTTCAGTTGCAGGAATGACGTCACCTAATCCACTAGTATGAAATTTCATATATTATCATATAGAACGATCCCTATTACAGTTTAGCCTTTTAATGCTGTTATTTTGCTTATATTTTAAAGAATTTAGACCAAAATTTGATGTATCTTCATAATTAGCTAATCTCAGTTAATCACGTTAAACAAAAATTCGTTGGTGGTGGGCAAAGTGCAATTTATAATGAAATTGATATTCAAGTATTAAAAATAAGTTTTTAATTTTCTAAGAAGCACATTTATTTCCAGTTTTGTGTCTGACAAGTTTTATTTGTTTGTATTGTGAAATGACATGCACTTTACAAATGATCAGAATTAACCACCAACAATGCTTAAAACCACCACTACAAACTAGAGCTTTTATTGTAAAGCGTTCATGCCTTTATAAAACGATAGAATTTAAAAAAAAATAATTAATTTAGGTTTGGTTCAAGAAATTCAATGGTGCTCCTTATATATTGAAAATGACATAACAAAAAAATCAAATTCTACCGTTTGATAAGACCCACATCTCACGAGGATTGCTCACGCTTTGCTTTCATAACTATAAACTATTTGTATAGTAGAATTGCCCTTTTCATGTAACAATTCTCCTTAACTTAACTGAACTAGATATTCTTGTTCGTGATGGGTCACTTTTTGAATGATAGACAGCAAATTACACCATGAACCAACATCAACTTTTAGGTGAAAGCAATTCTAAAACAATGTCAATGGAACAATAAAAAAAACTGACATAAACTCGGAAAGTTCAATGAAAGTAACAATTTATTCTATATATTTGAGCTTTGCTGTACAACTAATATAAAAAAATATAAAATTCCACTATATTACAAAAACGTAAAACGTAAACTAACATATTTGTGCATTCGCCTTGTGTAAAAAATACATAAATAATTATAAAATATTATCATTGGCTAACTGTTACAATAAGATTTTAAGACAACACTGATTACCTAACTTTGGATTAAGAGTATTTTGTTTATTGCAGACACGCCTGAAGTTTCTCGATCCACTCTTGAGCGGAGGCAGAATCTGTCGCGCAAAAATTATAGGTTCGACGACTAGTACGTAACTGAAAAAAAAATCGTTTTTAGACTAATTTAAGTTGATGACAAATAACTGGTTAGAGCAGTATTTCCCAACCTTTTTTGTGCCATGCCTCACAGTAACATTTCTAACTTAACATTAAAAAATCGATCTGTTCACTTAAGAAACATAAATGATAGGTTTAAGGAAGATATCACTATGAAATACCTATCAAAAAACAGTAAATAATATTTCAAAACATATAATGAAAAAGTGAACATTCTAATTCAACATAATTTTAAGACAGGTTTTCTATATTAATTTAGTGCGATCCTTGCGCTCGATGCTTGCTGCACATATATTTTATATTAGGTCCCAATTTAGTTTGCTTTAATCTGATGTCTCCACGTTATGTTATATCCAATCGATTTCTTTTTTTATCAGTAAATCATTTACACCACTAAATCCACACTCCGCTAAATATGAAGATGAAAACGGTAGTAAAAGTTGTCTTGCATGTTTGGTTGCATTTGGATATTTAGTTATAATTTCTTCACAAAGCCATGCCATCGCTCCTTTTACATTAAATAAAATTTTTACTCACTCATCATTTTGCAGTTCTGCGAGTTCTTCTTGAATGACACAATGTACAAGAATCATTTCTGGATTCGCACCTTTCATCAATTTTAAGTAGCCATTTTTCTTGCCCATCATATTAGGAGCCGCCATATGCCGCACAAGATGTATTTTTCATTGGTATATCATCTAAGTAGCTTTTTAACTTATTCTATATTTATTATATTTATATATTTCGAGGTAGTGGTGCTTTCTAATCTTTTACAGGACAACATTTCTTCAGCAAAATGTCTTTCATCAATATATCTTACATAAGTTATTAATACTGCCTTACTGTCTATCGAAGTTGATTCATCCATTTGCACTGAGAACTTTCTTGTTTTCAGCTTTTCAACAAGTTGTATGTCAACATCTTCGATCATTTCGTCTATTCTTCTGCTAACAATATTGTTACTGAGCGGCATAGGTTTTACATCTTTGTCATCTTCTTCCAGAACCGTTTTAAGAAATGCTGATATTGACGGTTTTATCAAATTCTCTCCTATAATGTGATTTTTTCTAGTTTTAGCAATTAATAAAGAAATTTGATAACTAGCTTCGGTAAGATGATTATTAATTGAAGTACGAGCAGTAAATAGTGACGTTAATTTTGTTATTTTTTCAAAAAAATTCTTTAAAGTTTTAAAGTAACTCATATCTGAATTAATATGAGCACTATGTTTAGCTTTCAAATGCGCCTCAAAACGAGCTCCTTTCATTGATTCGTAAGCAGCAGGTATGAAACCAAATTCTAAATATTCCTCGGAATATTGACGATCTTTTTTTTTGCTTGTATCACTCATTTTACTATGGTCTAAAAAAAAGTTCAATTAAAAACTAACGACAAAATATGTGTCATACTGAATTCAACATGACAGAGTACAGGTATACTAAAAAAAACATATTTATTTAAATGTATATAAAACATTAGCAATATTTTTTCCACTTGATATAATTTTCTGGAAATTTAAATGCTTCATCAATCGTTAACGATTAACTGATGGGCACTCATTCAAATCAACACCAACTGAAAGATGTGCAAAGCACTACAGAAGTTGAGTTGGGCAGATTAGGTGCGGACAACAGCGTTGTTTAGCGAGTTTTTAAACATTCGGTTCCCCATGGCAAGCGACACACCCTGCGGTGAATCCCCGAGGAAGTTTACTTGACGATTCTAATCACCCAGTTGATGTGTTAGTAAAGTCAAACGAAATTATACCTAATAATTATTTACGGCGATTTTTTATGATTTTGCTTGTTTTGTTGTCACCGATGTCACCGATAAAGTCGTATAGAGTGTATTCTGAAATTGACCTTTATTATCAAATTGCCCCCTTGTGGGCGGGGGCCCCACGTTGGGAAACATCGGGATGGCGTATAACATCTGGAAATCATCTGAGGTTAATGAGTGCTGTTTGTTGGTAGAAATTAATTGGTTTCAGTTTAATTCTATTATTATACAGGGCTCCTTGAAGTTGATGTCCATTTTCAGGCCTGTTGGAATTATTATGGAAAATGGAAAACAATGGTCACTAACCAAACACTTTCTATGTAACCGCTCTCTTGGTATAAAGCATATATCACTAAAATAATTAATTATCTACCTATCTATCAATAGTTTTACCTAGAAATCAGAAATTTTGGTTACAGCTTGCCAATAGGCTACTGTCTCGCATAAGATATTGCGTATAGGGTGTATACAAAATTATGCACATTTTATAAAATACGAAATTAATTTTAAATGAAACCGCTTGTATTTTAGCTTATCAAGAAAAAGAGCGATTCATTCTTGACCTAAAAGTACTCTAACATACCATAGCTAAAGTAGTTCAAGTCCACAAGTTTTTTAATTTAATACTAATGGTCTAATGGTCTATACTAATGGTTTGTACTAACGGTCATATATTTTTTAGTTGTATTATTTTAGTCTAGGTCGGGATGTTATAATACTTGTAGATCAATAATGCAATTATTTTCCTTATTATTTCTGCCAAATTTTGTAAAAAATAATTTTTATTTCCAAAAAAAGATCAAGACTAACGTTAACGCAGTTTCAAAATTTTAAAAATACAGGGCGTTAAAAAAATGAAGTGGGTGTCTATTTTGAAAAGCCTATTGATTTCTATTCTCTGTATACTTCTAATAGGCCAACATATTATATAGACTATTTTTAATTATCCGTTTAGCATAATTTTAGACCATTTTTAATTATCCGTTTAGCATAATTATAAAAGTATGCATCTGGGAGCAACAAGACCAAATAAACGATGTTAACAAAACTTAAGGTGACATCATCATTAGTTTAGAAAAAATTGTTTTGGTCTCGCGACCCCAACTAGAAGTTTACGTTTCCCGTCAAAATGGCGTTAAATTTGTTGTTAATGTTATGGAATAAATCATGTATTACATTAAATTAACTATTAATCCTTGGAATTAATTTGTAGGGTTTTTTTTTAATGGGAAAAATATTTATCATAAATGAATATCAAAACATGGACTGAAATATTGTCTACAACTTTTTCGGCAAAAGACGGATCCCACGTCGGAAAAACTGCTAGTCTTTAGATGCGATCCACGAAGCAGCCCATTTTCTGAATAAATGGTAATCACTCGATGCAGAGTACGGCTGGTGGAGTAGGACGTTCCATTTCAGTTTGTCATATTTAAGCCATTTTTTTTTTAATTCAATTGTAGTCGATAATGTGCTCCTGCAATCGTTTGATTTCGTTTTAACAGCTCATAATAAACCACACCCAGCTGATCCCGCCAAATGAATCTTAGATCCCTGGATATTTTTTTGCCACTATTGTTGATCGTTCACCAGGCTTTACCTCAGATTTTCTTCGTAATAAATCAATTTTTGTCTTCTGTGACGATCCGATGCAAAAATCCGTTTCTTTTCTCGCATTGGAGCAGTAAATCACAAATCAAAAATTCCTTTTTCAATAAGTCTTGTCTTTAATTCATATGGGACCCAACGTCCCTCCTTGCAAATCATTTCTAATTCCTAACTCCAAGTGAAGTAACCAATTCTTGAAGTCTCACGTCAATCTTCATTAAGCAACTTTTCTAATTCTTCCAATTTCTTTCAGCTGTCCAGGTCGTTCTCTGTCTTCAAAATTAAAATCGGCACTTTTAAAACGTGCAAATAATTTTGCTCAGCTAGTCTCGTCATAAACATCTACAAGAATATGATGATTTTCTGCAGCACTTCTACCCATTTTAAAAACAAAAATACTTTATTCAGCACAAATTCCGACATTACAAAATCAAATTATTGCTGTTTATGTTTTGAAAAACAACTATGTACAGAAAATGACGTCAAATAATAGCTGTTTTCAATGAAATTACTCCTTTGATAAAAAAAAATCGATTAAAAACGAGGCAAAACAAAAGAAGGCGGATTCTTCAGATCACACTTTAACCATCTTAGATAAAAGTAGTCAGTGAATGAATAAAATCAGTAGTAGAAATTTATACTTACATCAAAGAACGCTTTATCATCCGTTTTCTTAGGAGGACCTGGTGCTGGTGGCGCCGCATTCACCGATACCACTTCTGCTAAATCTAAAATTGACAACGTTACACAAAAACTTCTAACCTATGCCCATTATTTTCTTATACCGACGTATCCTTTGCAATGCGAATCTTCCATGGCATCATAATACCTAAGCTGGTGCTTAATCGAGTCCAACACAAACCAGCGCTGCTTCCATCCTTTCAACAACGCGCCCCTTTTGTACAAATATCCCTCGTGAGTCCTGTTTTCTGCTACGTTGGAAGAGAATTGCTCGTAGTATTGTTGACTAGACGTTTGTCGTGCGCTACCTGCGGTTAAAAGAACTCCGTCATCGACGTTCGAGAACGTAAAATAACCCACCAGAACTAACGGATCCGTTATCTCCGGTGTTAATCTGCATTGTCTGTGAAGTACTCGTGTCAGAAATAGTTTTATATTTCGTGCAATTGTTTGGGACACTCTCGGCACACTTTTCGTGACAACTATAGCCGCAATCCATACATCGCATGCCCGTCTGAAAAAACCAATCGAAAAAAAATTTATTAAAATTAGAGCGTTAGAATCATCAATATCGTGTTTCTCTGTATATATATGTATATAAACTTTACTAAATCTAAAACCAATGCACTGTACTGCTGCCTAAGATGTCTTCCATTTGTTTTCATCGCGACTAAATTAATGACCCAAAATATTTTCTATTTTGTACATAGTAGTAGGATCTAAGCTGCGCATAATCAAATTTTAATATTAATTAAATTTTAAGTATAAAGACTGCCATTGATATTCAGTTCTTCTAAATCTTCTTTTTACATAAACACTAATAGGGAAGAGGATATGCTGATTTCATTGTCTTGTATAACATTTGCAAGCATAGATTTGTTGGATACGATTAAATAAATATACATAATCATTTTACATATGGTCTCAATTTACCGAGAGCATTGTAACTCACAAACTATTAAGAGATTTTTGTTTCAATTACGCTTTAGTAAATTCTAGAGAATGTTTTCTCCATGATTACTCACACTGTACCACACAAGATATTGTAACCAAAATACAAACAAATGTATGGGGGTCTATTATAATGCTGATTTTTTAAAATTACTTTCATGTTAGGCAAGTCGTCCTGAAAGTGCTAAAAATGGCAAAGTTTTATATTTTAATCAGAACAGGCCATATATTATAGGATTTTTTCGTTCTACAACGCAAACGTTTCAATAAGGTCAAAAATAATAATTTCGCATGTTCTGGAAAAACGCGGTTCGCTATTACTTTACTTTCGACAAAATTTAAATTATTTTACAAATCTTAAGATTTTCTTGCTTTGTCTCGTGGTTCAGTTTTCTCTCCAATGCAATCTCGACCTTCCCAGCGGTCTTTTCCCATCCGACACTAATCTAATTAGACGTTGATTTTCTTGTCTTTTACGATGGCCAGCCCATCTGAATCTTTATAATTTTATTATTCTGACGCCGTCTGGGTGATTATCTAGTTCTTCCCATTCCTTGTTCGTTCGGTACTGTTGTGTATTTTTTATTAGACGTATTGTGTTTTATCAGCGTCCATGTCTCACATGCATATGTCATAATTGGTCGAAGGTTCGTGTTCGTGTTTCATTGAACTTTGAAGAGCAAAACAGCTGTGGCTGGCATTGACACCAAGATATTTAAATTCCTGAACCCCTTCAATATTATATTGGTCCATTGTAACATTTTGGCCTATTCTGTCTCTTTGCTCTGCCTTTGCTGTTATCATGTATTTTGTTTGGTCTTCCTTAAACCGACCTGTTTAGCAGAAATTTCAAGCTACCTGGATTTTAAATAGTATTGCCTCTGCAATGGCTGTTCGCATTATGCTTTTGTTTCCTTTCTTCAGTCTTCTTTGCAGTTAACAGTGGGTTCGAACAGGGAGATGCACTGTCGCCACTGCTCTTTAACCTTTAGATTTAGGTATCATAAACCTAATTGAAGCTGTAATGTATAAATATTTGACAAGTTAAAATTTTGACAAAATCTAAGTTAAGAAAATAAAAATTAAAAAATGTAACTTTGATACATTTAGCACTTCTGGGACAAGCAATATTTTGTTACCTATAGTGCCAATAACCCTGTATGGTTATACCGTTGGTGAATAAATTAAAATAAAAATCCTCTCTGTAGAACATACATAAATTGTTTATATACATACTTCTTGACGTTATGGTTAGGACATAGTGGTGCTTGAAATAATTGAAATTTCGGTACATTTGAAATTTTTTAAAGCCATTTAAGGAGAGAAAAACATCTTTTTGTTATATTGTAGATCTATACCAACACTGACATATATATGAATTAAGATTGTGGTTGTTTTACCAAATTAGCAACTAATGGTCTGGACCGTTCTTGTTTGTGTTTTATTGGTTTACAATGAGAGAAGATTGCGCAACTTAAAATAATAGACGAATGACTTTTAAATAGAACATTATTATCAAAAATAGAAACAGAAGAACTCGCCTGAATTGCGATGTCATGTGGAGCTTTATATTATAGGGTTGAGAAATATTTAAGAACTATTTTTTCAGCAAGATTTGATAGATAAACTTATTTTAATTTATACAGAACAAAAACTGTTAATTTTTGTGAAATTTTCAGAAACTACTAACTGCTGGAGGTGTGAGTTGCAATTACCTTAACAGGCCCCCAAAGTACACTCGAACACAGATCGCAATGAGATGGGGTCGAATAATTATACTTCTCGAACCTATGCGGATGAGAGTAGACCAATGACGATTCCGCGGCTCCCACCATTTTACCTCTCATTAGTATTTCCAGAGTTGAACGTTTGTGCACCAGCCGACCATGCGATCGAACAAGTGCGGTATTGAAGGAAGAATGACGCTAAAATTTTTATTGAGTTAATAAGATTCAACTAAAATCGAGCCCGCATAATTACCGTTAAAGAATCGGTAACCGGAATATCCAATTTATCCCAAAGGACTTTCCACTTTTGCGGCAGGTGTCCCAATTCGCTTTCCAGTTTATGAATTTCCTCAAGCAAATGGCTAAAGGCGTCCGGCACTGCTTTGTCGACACAGTTGTACCTATAATATTGTTATTAAATAAATAAATAACAGTGACATACGTCTGAAGACAAAAACATAATAGAAATTCGTTTCTGTTTATTGGTAGATCATCATATATTTTTGAATTTCCTGCATGTTTAATGCTGTGTAAGTATCATTGTTCAATCTTGGGCAGCCTTGTATATATATATATATATATATATATATATATATATATATATATATATATATATATATATATATATATATATATATATATATATATATATATATATATATATATATATATATATATATATATATATATATATATATATATATATATATATATATATATATATATATATATATATATATATATATATATATATATATATATATATATATATATATATATATATATATATATATATATATATATATATATACATATATATATATATATATATATATATATATATATATATATATATATATATATCGAGATAGAAAAGTCCGGACACCTGAATACGAGAGACGACGTTCTGCATTTATCCAATACGTGGAGAACGATAATCAAACAGCAGAGCGATACGCAGCAGCCAACGGGGACATCGCAACTACGATCGGGTGAAATTAACTACGCGACAATTCGGGGGGCGGAGCCACCTCCCCTCCCGCACAAGCAGCACCATTATCATCTCCGGCGCAGGGTATAAATACCGCACGCACCGCCGATAACCTCCCAGTGTTCGAAGTGTTTTCGGAGCGCGAGCATTGAAGATGCCAAGTGAGATTTTGGCGAAACGTCTGCAGGATTCCAGTCGGATGCAGGATTTCAGTCGGAGTTCAACAAGCGTGTAGGATTCCAGTCGGAGTTCAACAAGTTGTCTGCAGTTGGCTTCTGTATCTCAACGAAGCCGCTAGTCGTTCGCATATTTGTTTTATTTTTGATACTGAGTTATTTTCATAAACTCACATCGCAACATCGCCAAATTTATGGATGAATTCGCCACCACTACACATAAGGAGTTTAGGAGTTTTGCAACACCAGGGAAGATGAAGAAAACCCTGGGTAAGTCGATTACAGCCACCCGATTATTGTGTAATTTGATTGACAATCATTTTTTTCAACTTTCTCTTAGTCGTTTTGAGACTGACCAATCAAAAATACAGTCTACATCGTAACAATCATTATCATCTCCGCGGCGCATCAAAGAGAAATGTTGTACTTTATTACCTTGCTTTGATGTTCTGTCAAAATATCACAGATATTCTGTGTCGCAATATCACACATCAATCGCCTTACATATACAGGGTGTTTCATAATACATTGCTGATCCGTCAGGGTATGATACTACCATCAGTAAGAATAAGCTACATCATGAGTAAGATAATGTTTTTTACAAAATCCATCAAATCGGTTAGTTTTTGATTAGTTCTTCTTGCATATATTCATTTGCATTAAACTGAGACACAATGTCCTTCAAAAGACCCTGGTTCTTAGGCCTTCTTCTTTCTTGTAAAAAAAATTCCACATGTGGAATTCATATTCTGGAAAACCGTGCTTTATTTTCTTACTTTTACAAAGAAAATATTTATAATCATATATAAAGGTTGTATCGCGCTTGAGTATAACAATTTGCTGGAGGATTAACCTCAAACTGCCCTGACAGTTGCCAAACTGTTAGGAAATGTTGAACTCACAGAATATCCCAAACAAGTTTCTAATATGGAAACAAACCAAAAGATACCCCAAGAATTTAGAGAAATTTTATAGTATTCACAAATGTTTTCCAATGACAAGTTACTTTTCGATTTTCCTAACCAACCAAACCACATGACCAACCCCAATTACTCTTTTCCAACAAAAAAGAAATCTGTGAAAACTAAAATATAAACACAATATTTAAAACACTTACCCCAAAGTAACAATCTTCCTCATTGATTTAGTAGATATACCATCAGCGGCTTCCGCTTCCTCCTCCTGTTGCATATCCATCTGGATAATTTCTAAGTCGTAGCTCGGCCCATGATGTAAATCTTCATCTAAATAGTAATTCCAAATTTCCAGACACGGAAGATGGCTCTGAGGTCTCAAAACAGGATGTTCAATGTCGGGCGTGTACATAAAATTGAAGAAGAGGGGATTCCTAGCATGTTGCTTTTCAATGTAATCGAACACGCTTTGTCCCAGATTGGTTCCGGACGTCGTTCCGCACAGTCGTCCTCCAGGATAGATGTTTTCGTCGTCCGAGGTCGTATCGACGCTTTTATGGTGTGACGTCAGCGAGCCTCTTTTGTCTTCGACAGCCGCCACTCCGCTTTCAACCCGCTCAAACTCGCAATCAAACAAAAACGTTCTAAATCTGCATGAAACCGAATGGTACGCCAGAAATCTCAAATAGTAATCATTGAATTCGAACGCCATAGGGTATTGTTTTTGAATTTGATGAACGACGTCTAAAAACTGCTGGAATGTTGGTGCGAAACCGCTTGCCTGAGAATTTGCACTGAGATTGCTTCGGTGACTGAATCGATGACCAAATCCGATCCATTCTTTCTCCACGAGTACCCGAAAACCTTCTATGGTTCGGTAGTGGGGATCCAAACAAAGTTGCGCGATAGAGGACACTTGCGCGGTTATATCCCAGCCGTCCTCGAGGCATATTGCTACCGAGGAACCTTGAAGATCCAAAAGATCGACCACGGCGCCAGACAGTTGCATTATGTTTTGAATTTGCTGAAGCCATTCCGAATTTTCAATCAATCTGCAAAGATATTCGAAGCAAAAAATATTAGAACAAACCGGAACACCAATTCGTTGCTGTTTAGCTTTGATATCTTCCTATCTTCAATTTACGCAAGCATCGCACTATTTAAATTTCACTTGGCAAAGTGTGATTTTTACAATGAAGTATGAAAAAAAAAAACTAAAAGATAGCTGATGTAACAATTTAGGATAAATCAGGTTTGTAGAGATACCACTATCTCTTATTGGAAAAATTTAATGGAAGATGTTTATGATACGAAATAATAAAAAATAATAACATTTAACAATTACGGTGAACTGTTAAGTATGATTCGACTATATAAATAAAGTATCGATGAACGGAATTCCCTCTAGATTTTTTAAAATTGCTTAAAAAAATCAGCTTGCTAGCTTATAAAACTTGTTCAAGCAGCTTTAGGACCTACTTAGCTTCAAAAAAAAAATAGTGCCAACCATTAACAACGCCCAAGTTTCAGCAGATAACAATATAATAATATGCACCTCATATTTTATGAGGAAGGATCAAATTATCTGATAAATATCCTTTACATATGCAGATAAAAAATATTTGATCTACCGACCCTAAAACAGTCTATTTCTTTAATCATCTCAATCAAAAGATACAATACAATATTTTCTTACTAGAGTAATACAATACAATTTTGCATTCTAATGAATATTAATGTTTTTGACTTAACATCAATCTTTAGAAACATTTTTTATATTTGATTCCCGAAAATATAAAAAAAGATGCACATACTTATGAAAACTATGCTCTGGTTCGACATTCTGAGAACTTGGAATGCACGCCCTCATAAGCTTTTTAAATGCTGCCTTCGTATGTCTGACATCATAATATTCGACTGGAATAAATTCCGCCTTTGGCGCAGATTCGATTTTTATGCCCTTCATATGAGCCTTTTCACCCAGAATATACAATGCCGCTCGTTGCAAGGTATGGACTCCGTCGGCTGCACTGTCCATATCGGTCGAATGCCTCATCGTAGTACGATTTTGTTGTGCCGCCAAAGAGGCTTGAGATGATTGCCTCCTGTCTTTCAATGAACCCCATCTACCGAAATTTTTTGGACCCTTGCCACCGGAGTGTCTCGGAAAGACACTAGAATAAATAATTTTAATTTAGTATTTAAACATTTTTATCCGTTCCCGACAGACAAAGCAGTAAGTTTTTCAATTTTTAATTTAAATTAGCATTACATTACCAAAAATATCTACATGTATTTGTAAATTTTAAACTAAACATGAATAACGACACATGGATACCATTATAGAGTTATCCAGTTATTTTGGAAAATCCAGCGAAAAATTTTGTGTTTCAATAAAAACATTTCAAAATTACCTTTTTACAAAATATTTAATACTTTAAATGTAAACTTAATTGTTTAATAGTTATCAATAGAAAAATCCGGATTTGTTACATTTTACCAGTATCATCATGGATGTGGTACCATGTGGTTTGAATTTGTGTGTTGTTTTTTTAAGTTGGTCTAGCGTTACATCTGGTCAGTGCTGGAGGATTATTCTGAACGGAGTAAAGATTAATACCGGGTGTCCGGGTGAGTACCTAAATCTGTTTTTTATTACACACCCTAGTATATTACACTTTAGCGCAATGCCAATAAAACCCGAGAAAAACTAAATTAAAAATGTTGATCTAAGACAAAAATATAACAATATCATAAATTTAAGTACTTTTATTATAAAGAATTCAAGGAAACTTTTATTTTACATCTAGAAAGATTTAAAAGACGAATAGGGAGAAAATACTTCTAAAAAATGAAGTGATATTCCTTGGCCTCCATACATCGGATTCAAATAATTAATTTCGTCTTGAATAAGAAAAAGACAATAATCTCCTAACAGTGATTACTACTTGAGAGAAATTTACTACCTTTGCAAGTAGGAATATCGTATCATTTAAAGTTTTTGCTTGATTAATTTTTTCATAAGCCCGTCTCATGTGTTGATGAATCCATACTACTCATCAAGATTTATTTCAAACCTTGTTGATTAGTAGGATGCTACATTAAAAACAATATATTTTCTACTAACACCTTCATAACAATATCAAAATTAAATAATTAGGAATCTTTTAAAATGTTCATTAAAACTAACCAAAACATTTTGTGACAAAAGTAATAAAGGTCTCGTTAATAAAAGTTTGCTTACCCCAAAGTACCGATCGCTTTATTAAAAGGATTCGATTTTCGCGCTACTTCGGGTGTGAGGGTAGCACACGCCAGGGGATCCTCGGTAGCTAACAGCAAAGAATCGATGCTCAAGCAACTATCGGACATATCCCATCCGGGCCTCTGCGAAAAAATGGGCGTGGCCGCGACCAAAGCCGACAAATACTTTTCCTGTTCGGAAGAGGAGGTCATTTCCGTGGACGTGTTCGGAGCCGGGTGACTTTTCAACATTCCCATCACACTTTTGCCGTGATGACCGGCACCGCGCAGAAGCAAAGCCTTGCTACGACCGTGTCTCCAGGTTATGCAGGGTATTCGACTTTGCCGGTAACACCGGCAGAATCTTCTTATACTATCGTCGTTAACGGAAACGGGAACTACCAACAAAGCCGGATAACTACAAAATAAACTGTTGTAGCAACGCGCGTGCGTTAGACGTAAGCAATAATCACCTTCTGCACACTGTGTAAATAGAATTGATCGAAGTTAATCGAAACTGATCCTGGCCGGCTTTATTGTTAATAGGAGAGCAAATCCCTAGCCTCTGCCAATCCTTCACGTAGCTCCTTTCCACCATCCGTTCCAAAGTTTTCGCGTCGGTTTGAGTGGGTGTGGCGGGCAACGCGCTAGGCTCAAAGTCGTCGACCGACATGTCGTCGTCGTTACCGTAGTCGTTAACAGGTAGACCCATCCTACCCGGCGATGTCATATACTTGTTGCTGCTGTTAATACTCATATTTGGAAGCACATATTTCTGTCTCTTGGACGAAGATTTTTGCTTGACTCCAACCTTTCTCGCGGTCTTTAGTAGAGTCTTCTTGGCGAAGCCCCTCAAGGTGGCGTTCTTCTCCTTGCTCTTGTGCAGCGGCGTTTCATTTACCACGACTTGTCCGGCGAAGGCGAAATAATGCCAGAAGTTGGGCGGATGGCGCACTTTGTGGATAAGTTTCCTTAAGTTATCGATATTTTCCGCGGTTACTTCCTCGTCGAAAGCCAGTTTCATTAATTGAAACGTGCAGGAGCGAAGCTGCAGTCCTTCCTGCAGCCACTGATCCAAATGCGCTAAATACTGAACCGTTACTTTCTTTTCTTTTGTTAAAGATGTGACCGGAAAGGATCTGACCACTACTTGTTCACAAGCTAACCAAAAATAACACATATAATTAATGTCATTAGTATTTGACGTTTTTAAGAACTTTTATGGCAAAGAGTGCTCAACATAATTAATTTCCCCAACGTTAAAATGAGGGCGCATTCTTAGTACTATGAAGCAATAGGAATTAACTATTCACCAATGTATCTATAATTCCAGCGATGCAGCAAATATTATATTTTTATATACTTTCTTAATTAACGGAGTCTTTCAATTTTTTTTTTTTAATTGAATCGTTGCAGCATTTCCTTTTTTAAAATGGAATAGCCTAGTATACATTATTATATTTTTAGATATAATATAACAGTAATATATACCGACATCTCCAAGGCGTTTGACAGAGCACACCATGAGTTGTTGATTAAGAAACTCGAGTTCTTGGGTGTGTCCGGTACTTTATTGCGCTGCAGACGATGAACATTTCATCTTCCTAAATCTTAGTCTCATCAGGCGTCCCCCAGGGGCCCCCTACTATTCAATATCTTCACCATAGTTTAAGCATAGTCAACCACTCAAAATTACTATTTAGCACTCCAAGAAGGCCTGGATAGATGGAACTTAATGTACTTCAGTATATGGTTATAAGATTCTGTAAGGCTAGAGATTTCGTGCATTGCATTAATAGTAGCGCATTGGGTTCCGTTGATCAGATCAGGGATTTGGGTGTGCTGTTAAATTCCAACTAAAATTTTTCAGTCTACATCGATAACATTTGCCTTGTCTGCCTGTCAAAGGAAACAGAGGGACTTAAAATTAATTCAGACACTGATGCACTCTACAATCGACTGCCCTTCGTTAACGAGGATTGGTCTACATGTTCCATCCAAACTCCACTCGTGCTACACAAACATTTCACCAGAAGTTCCATAGAATTAAATATGCTTATCGCTCATTCATCTCTCGTACCCTCCGATTATACAACAAATTAACCGACTTAAATTTTTTTTCATGACTGTTACTGACATATTATTATATTAACTTAAGGTAAGGTCTGGCCTCTCTATATTATTCTTAGCTTTTAAAATTTTATATTTTGTAAGCTTGTAATTCTATCTCTCGCAATAATGTAATAATAAATAACAAAATAATAAATAATATTTTTTTTAAACATAACACCTCGAGAGAGCTACAACGTTGTGTTACATAGAAAGAATTTTTCATAAAATCTAAAAATGTAATAATAAATAGGGCATTCCATTTAAATAAATAAAGTTGATGTATGGTTCAAATAGATGAGCCAATGTTGCCATGGTACCAAAATATAGATCCAATGGCTGCAATCTGATTCTTGAATGCCTATCTTTTTCCATTCTCCATATACTTCTAACACGTCAACGACTTTAGAGAACGGTGTACTACACAACAAGAGGTGATTATTTACAGTTTGCGATCTACAGAACAAGAGTATATCAAAAAATATTTTCAATAATGTAAGTATATCAAGTGTGTTTTATATTATCTAAAAAACCTCATACTTACAGATCTACAATTTATTTCATTTACATTTATTTGCAGTGTCACTAAATCACACTTACCAAACGAATCACACGGCATTCCTTTAAAAATAATCCTATAATTGGTAAGGAATATTGCTCCTTCTGCAGGTAGCAATGGCGGACCTCCCAATAACCCTGTTATCGTTTCTTCTCTACCATCAGGTAACAAATACACCCTCAGACCGTCCATTATCAATTCCTCCCCTATTAACACGTTTGGGGTCAAAATCTTGGGCTTCTGAATTGGTGGTCTCCTCTTTGACTCCCTATAAACACCTTCGAGTGTTTCTATGTGCATGTGCACTACTCCGGGGATCATTTGGTGCAGATTACGGATGTGCTCTCTCGTCACACCACCCTCATTACAAACGCGATCTATGAATCGGGATACTATACGAATGACGGTGCTGCCAGTTTCGCTTGGATCTTGATCCTCAAAACCAGATTCTGCATCTACACTATCACTTTCAGCAACACTACAAAATAAATTAAATAACACATACTTTCACGGATAATTAGAAGGCGGCGCTTCAGTCGCACATGTAACCGTAACGCTTAGTCCTAAAGTAAAACAGACGCATAAAAGGAAAACTGATTTAATTTTAATTGAGGATTGAGGTTAATTAAAATTAAAATATTTTTGTATGCAGTTTCAAAAAAAAGTTACTAGCTAACTAAATGAACTAGCCAACCATTTTACATCCACACGAATAGAGAATTTGCCCATTTTTTTATTTTGCTAAAATGTGTGTTTATATATGAAAACATATTATACCAAATATGAACTCTTAAATCGCAATACTTAATTAACAATAAATAATTAATCGGAATCGGAACATATTTAAACAAAGCAACATGCACGGCAGCCGCTGCCACTGCAATTAATTTATTGTTTAAATAATTCATTTAACTCATGACTTTATTATACTGCTTATCTCTATTGGAACTTAAGCCAAACTTTGTTAGTTAATCCTATCATTGATCATTGATGGTACTCAATTAACTATATTAAAAGTTCGTTAAAAATATAATGTATTAATTAACGCTGCCCACGCTCAAGAGATTTCTTTAGTGGGTTTTTTTGTTTTATATTTGCAGTATTATAAAAAAGTAGTATAACTGTAGATTATTATGTGTTTATTTGGTAAATATATTATTATTAATATTATTATTTCTGAGTCGGAGACTTCTCAAGTGACCCTCGTATATAGACAACTTTTTCAACATTGTTAAATGCCACAAAGAAAGAAAACAGAAATAATAAACTTAAAAAAAAAAGATAAAGTGGCATCGCCATACTATTGGCCACTTTCGGACAATGAGATCTTCGATTCTGCTTGCCACAAACATCACATAGCCTTCAATTTTCTTACCTGTTCGCTATACTGTTGCTGGCTCGTTCGTCATCGAAAATTTCCTGTTTACTAGCCTTGTTTCCCACGTCTAACGGTATGAGCAAATAAACCATTCTATTGGCGTAATGTATGGCCTGACTGTACATGGTGTTCTCCTCGCAGGTTACCAGCTCCTTTTGCTTTTCCGGGTCGATACTGTGCCATAACCTCATTTGTTCTGCGGCAATCTCGAGTGCCGAAGTCTCGTGCATGCGAGCCAACACGGACCTCCGATGCCACATGTAGTCTTTATCACGAGAAGACGTAGGACTCAACAGTTCGCTTGAATATTTCGCACCGATGTTTTCCACCCTCGACGTGTAGAGAGCCTTTAATTCTTTCTGAACGTCCTGATAGAAGGCCGCTTCCCAAAACTGTTGATTATGCCAAACCGCGTGTTCCTGTATACAAGTGTAAGCAAACTGGATTATTCCGGTGCAAAGTTTTCTACAGAATATGGTGGCCAAAGGCAACAACGCGGCGGCGACCCCGTATTCGTCCATCGAACTATCATCTTGCAAAGCACAATTCATCAAACGCACGACCAAATCGAATTGCTGATCTTCTAGCATGGCTTTCGTGCCACTGACTTGTTGGGACAACTCGTTGCACAAGGCTAATCTGGCTTGTTTCGATTGCAGCGCCCGCAACACGGCCGGAAACGTTTTCCTGGCGTCGGAAATTTTATTTTCGAAGATGCAATTTACGCAATTCCTCAAAACCTGCAGTAAAGATTTTCAATAGGTATGAGAAAGTGGAAAAACCCTAGACAAATCACCTCCAACCGCCTAGCCGAATTGCTGACCATGTGTTTGTTGTCCCGCAAATTCGATATGTGTGGTCCGATAGGAACTATTCTCGGTTGAATAGGCCTTAACGAAGATAGCCTGAAATATTACGTAATTGTGCCAGATGAGAAGAAAACAAAACATCATGTGCAATATTCAAGAACTGAAAATTGAGCAAATAAATACATGGCTGCCAGTTTGTACTTTCATTGGCATTGGAAGAGCAACAGAGCACGAAAGCTACAACAAACGAGTGCGATTCAATTGATCATGCAAAGACTAGGTTGCTTAGGAATTTGAAGAAATTTGAAAAAAAAACTATTCTAACCAACTAACCAAAACTAAGCTTCATTTTGAACATTTCTTATAGATTTTCTTATTGTAGTTCACCAGTCAAATATTCGTAAAGTTGCACAAAATTATATGAGCATACAATATTTTTAGAAAATGCAGGTGCGGGTGGGAAACGTTGAGCCGAGCTTCTATATTGATCTTTTACATGTATAGCGCGATTTGGAGGACATGTTGGATAATATGCATGCAACCAACTTTATAACGGTTAAAAATATGGCATTGGTGAATTGCGAAAAATGAAACTGGAGTCGACATGTCCAGTCCAAATCTTTGGAGCTATTTTTTTAGAATACTAGGCTTCAACATAATCTTCTGTTACAACTGACAGGTATACAGGATCAGTTAATATTTTATAAAAATCTGACAAGGGACGTTGAAAAACCAAATGGAATCTCGTCCAATTGAAGGTGTAACATATTAGGATTTAATTTACTTATATTAGGATTTAACGAAACTTACCTTGTTGATACTAACCGATTTAGAGGGTGTCAAAGTTGCAATTTCATTTTTGATTTTTGTAAATTGTAGAGAGCGCTACGTATGGTAGTTTTCGTGCATTTGATAGTTTCTAACTTTTTTGCACCTTAGTGTATGCATATTTTTAACAAATATATCACTGCTTACACCTTTTTTTCAAAAAAGAGTTCTACCTTTTAAATTTCGGCCTGAGTCACCATTTTCGAGAAATTTGGGTTTGAAATTTTAAGTACCTAATATTTAAAATTTCATTTTTTATATCATCAATTTCAAAATAACCTAGATTATTCATACAACGGAGCTAATTTAGTAGTCCAGAACTTAACAGCGTTTTTAATATTATGTACTTTGAGATTTTTACGAGAAACTCAAAAAAACTTCAACATCAATGAAAACTAAAATGCTAATTTTAGAATTTGTAATAAGAAATTGCAGGCATTTTTGTAGCTCAGCTACTATTAAATTGTCATTTAACTGTTACGTTAGGTCCAAGCTTGACTATGGCTCGCTGATATGGTCACCAATTTATAACTGCCACACTCAGTTCATTAAGAGTGTGCAGAGAAGGTTACTAAAGTATCTACTGTTCAGGAAGGACGGTTCCTATCCTGAGGGGGGAGTTAATCACAATCTTCTGCTAAGAAGGTTCGCTATACTGCCTCTGAGCTTGCGCAGAGACTTGCAATCTGTTTCATTTCTCTATAAGTTAGTTCATTACAGAGTCGATTGTCTGTTTCTTCTGGAACAATTACGCTTTCATGTGCCGCCGCTGGAAGGAAGATATCAATCAACTTTCTTACCGCAGTTACTCAGATCCAATATCCATTTTCAAAACCATATTTACAAAATGTGTGCTACCTTCAACAAACTATCATTGTACTGCGATTTATATTGTGATGAACTTTGATTGGCGTCGGGTTATCCGTACCGATAAGTCTTACCCTTTTCTTTATCATTCTTCCTTTCTTTTTTTTTAGTTATAAGATTAGTAGATTTAAGATTAGTTTCTACGGCCCCTGTTATATATATTGGATGACTTATATTTAGTATTTCCTGTAATTGGGTCATGTTACCTGTTGGAAATAAAGTGCTAAAGTGCT
This sequence comes from Cylas formicarius, assembly GCF_029955315.1. Lineage (NCBI taxonomy): Eukaryota > Metazoa > Arthropoda > Insecta > Coleoptera > Brentidae > Cylas > Cylas formicarius. The sequence continues at coordinate 12,934,544 of NW_026844352.1, read as the reverse complement.
ATTATTATTAAAAACAATTTTATGGAAATACAAATTTAAAACGAATTACATAAAAAAAAAGAATTCTCTTCGGCAATAAATGTTCAAAATGATTTCCATTGAGCGGCAGTTTCAATTATGTACCATAATTCATCACAAATATCGACTACTTCTTCATACACTAGCGGCTTGATATTTCCACAAACACAAAAATCAAGATTGAGATCTAGATTCCTAGACTTCAGACTCCTAGACGTGTTTGACTCTTACGAGCAACGATAAAGAAATTGATTGTTTAGCCAATCTCTAATATGTCTCGAAGAGTGCGCTATCTTACGTGAAAATCATTATTCTCTACTAACTCGAACTCACCCAGACAATCGGCGAATCGAGTTTGCAAAAAATTGAGGTACAGCTCGCGTTTAAATTTGGTGGCAGTTAGGTGGGTCCTAATATGTAATGTATCAATAATTTTTCAGCAAACGTTTATTTTAAATGCCTGTTACAAATGCCGTTCAATTGTCAAATAGGGATTTTTTAGATCAAACACATACTTATGTTTGCATACTTATGTGAATGTTGCTTCACCTGTAAACATTATTTTATTTAAAAAACATTATTCCCGAAAATGGATTTCTCATGTCCAAAAATCGTGATTTGCCAAATTTTGCACAAAAAGCTAGATTATTTCAGGATTTATAAAAAAAATGCAATTGCAACTTTGACACTCTGTATCTCGCTTAATAGCAACTTTTGGACTAAGGTGTTTCGTTAAACGGCAATATGTTTACCTAAAGAAGGACGCAGAAAGGACGCATGTCAGTATTTTCAGAAATTAATGTTTGTCCCAAAATTTGTTTTCGTATTTTAGAGGCATCGGATTAAGCCTACAGGGCACACACATACATCAGTGAGGTGCCGCAGTATTTATCGATTTACCAAAAATGAGTTTTTTTTATATGTGTCCTCTTTCTGCATGTACCGATTCAATTGTGAAGTTGAAAAATAAATTGTGAAGTTTTTGTTTTTGGTATGAATATTTGTGATACAGAAGCGCGAAAACATTTATTACATATGTTCAAGTTCTTCAAGTTCTAATTCAACACGCCTATAATTTCGTTTAATTCATTTTTATTCACCTAACTAACCAAATTCAAAAAATTCGAAGTGAACCATGAATATGAAACATTATTAGCCACAGATAAACACAAAACTTACCAAATTAGATCATCACTATGCAACAACAAAAAAAGTTTTAACAATATTAACAATAAAGAAAAATTAAGTGACAACAAAAATTACCACTAAGACCTACAAATTTAATAGCAAATAGTACGGCTGACAAAAGTACGTTTTGATTACTTTATAAGAGGAATGTAGTCATGGAAATGACCATAGTGTCTGTCAGAAGGTGTGAAAATTTGGAATTGGTTTTTTAGAAGATGCAAAATATGCTAAGAAATATTGTATGGTCCAATCAGTTTTATATGAGATCTAATTATAGACTGCTGTCTGGGTCTTGGTCTTGGTAATGTACTTATATATCATTGTTTATTATTTAATTTTAAGAATCAAATACCTTGTTTTTTGTGTCACTGACCTTTGCTCTCGCTGGATAACACTTTCCAGTTGTCACGAAATAATATTACCTTATTGATTGTTTTGGTAATATTAATAAAAACTCCAATTAAATTAAAGAAACATCATTTATATGTACTACCTTATTTTAATTGTAGGACATCCTATATACATTTTTATTTTAATTCGCTTTCTAATTTCGTTAAAATGGTGATATATTTTTGCTTCTAAATACATAACCTATTAAATCAAAACGCCATAGCACAATTACAACCCTGCATAGAGAAAACTACTAAAAAGAGAGTGACAAATTAAATGAGAACAGTCGGGTTACATTGTGCCTATAGCGCAAAAATCAAATTTAGTTAGTTTAGTTTAGTTTGTGTCATATTGGGCAAAATAAACCATAACTCCAAAACAAAAATTTTGTAGTTGAACAAAATGCCCAAAGGTTTTTTTCCTTTTTCTGTAATAAGTATTTCGTTTCCAATAGTTCAAATACCAGGGGAGGCCTGTGCATTATGGGACGATACCAGGTTCTAAAGAAAAGTAGATCTCTTTCTATAAGAAAATCAAGCCCATATAGACAAGAAAGGTCTTCACTTGGAGAAATCGATGGATACATTTAAATCCACAAAGGTCACTCTTAGAATATAATACAAAATATGTCAGAAACAGAAAGGCAAGCTTATCAAATATATCTAGAAAGTTCAGAGCAATGCAAAAGTGTATTCATATACAGGGTGTTCCATTTAAGAAAGTTGTTACTTGTCTAATAAAATACAATATGTATTGCAATATAATATTTTAAAAGTAAAAGTGCATTCAAACAACTTGTGTTTAGAATATTTGATATTTTTTTGCAAATTCTGAGAAAAGGTATCATCCCATAGTACTATATTACAATACAATTTACATAGGAAAACAAAAGACGGAAAACTTTATTGTTATAGTTCAATTTAACAGTTATGGTACGGTTCTGTCCTATGATTGCTTATAAACGATCAAAGCGAACAAATCTCCAAGAACTCCAAAGAACTTTTTATTTTGCATGTTGTACTATTTAAATTTGTTATTCTTTTAATAAACCGACCTTAATTAGGAAACTTTGCTGTTTTATTACTTTTCTCTGACATTATTTCATTTCAATTCAAAGTTCCCGCCCCTAACGCGGGAAAATTAGTTCGGTGACGATGGTGAACACTTATATACTTACTAGAAAATCTACAACTCTGTTTTTATCAGGTTTCTCTATGGTTAATTAATAAATTCATTTACGTTATATTCTAAGGAATGATTAACACCTGCGTAATTTTCATGCCTAAGAAATTGAAGTGTATCAACGTTGACAACATTAACTCCGCGGAAAATCTTACCTGGACTTCAAATCGTTTTTGGTCATTCCTTCGTTAATAATCGCCTCAACCAGATCGCCATTTATGGTGGGTAACACGGGTTGGTGTATGCGAGCGAATGCTCCCTCGGGCGGTATCGGAATTTTCTGAGCGTACGACTGGGGATTCGGTATCTCATTCGTGTACAACTGAGTCGCAAGTTCTTGAATGTGCGCGAGCACGAAACGCGAGTCTTGCTGCTCTTTTTTTAACATGTCGTGCAGATTATTGTACAACTCGTCCCATACGTCGCACGGACGCCACGGGGGCCCCCTTTCCGATATAAAACTGGTGAAAAACATACAATCTAGTACCCGCGTCGTAAAATCGCAATCTTTCAAATTTTTCTCTCCTAAAAATAACTTTCACAATTTGCAAGTGAAAACGATTTAAAAAAAAACGCACCTAAAAACGAAGCTTTATGAAAAGTAATTACGGGCTTCGGGTGTATCCTAATGAGCGTTAAACAGCTTCGATAGCCCTGCAACAATTGAGCGAACATTCGCATGAACACGGCTCTTATTTCCTTGTCTAACATCAGCGGTTGCGGCGCCCTTATTGCTAAAGGCGGGAACGCATGATCGGCGAAACACAGTTCCGGTTGCAAAATTAAACTGAGAGCTTCTTGTGTGTTACTCAGTAATGGATCAGAGAGCAGAGGTACCGTTACACCACTGGGTATGCTTATCGAACCGCCGTCCAAGTCGGCTACAATAACGTCTAGCTGAAATACAAGTTTCAATTTATATCAACTTTCTAATCCGAACTAACGCATAGCATAGGATTCGATTCTTATTCTTGGTGCGTTTGTAACAAAGAAAACATGGGTTAAGAACATACTTGGTGTTATTGAAATGAATAAATCTAATGATCAAAAATGCTCTTTCGGCGGGATAATTTGCATCCTGCGCCTAATAAGCTCAAATATGAAGAGCACTGTTTCTGCGCACATATGATATTGTAAACTAACACTACTAATCTCATAAATTCAAACAATGCTATGATATTTCAAAGTATAAGCATAGGTTACAGTATCATACCTACTTGACTTTGGTTTAAACACCCTGAATATGACAAACCCAAAATTTAATTAAATTAACAATTTTTAACAATTTAATATTAATTAAAATTAAAAAAAAAAAAGCTAACCAATCAAAAATAATTATTTTGGCTTCTCTGGAGCATATCTTAATTATTCGAAGAAATTTCCACAAGCTACTCTAATACTATTTACAAACTTTCTGTATTCCTCCTGCGTCGGTTCGTGATAATCAAATTTGCTGACGTTTCGCCAATGATCCTTTTGGTTTCTTCAATCCAGAAGATGTGTAAATACTAACATCTTAATTATTTTATTTTTCCTTTTATACATGGGAAGCAGATTAATTTTGATTTTAAATAAATTATGTTCTGTTGATTAATAGCTCGATTTCTGTAAATATTAGTTCTAGCTAAGAAAAATAATGAACTATCACTGCAAATACAACAATAGAGTAAAATTTCGGTCTTTTAAACATAATTTTAACTATAGGATTTTGTATTGCTCTTAGCTGTTGAAAATAAACACTATATAACCCGCGGCCCTTCCAATAATGCAATAGTAATGTGTAACAGTTTTTCTGTAAAGCAATTCTACATATAAAATTTAATAAAATAAATTGAAAGAATTTTATAAATATATCATTATAAATTCAAACGGCAAAAAATCGTCTAATCCACTCTTAAGGTGCAAATTTAAACATCATTAGTTTACCAATAGTTAAATCAAAGAGACTCACCCGAACAACTACTTTTTCTTTCAGCACCGCAAATGTTCTTGCTTTGAGAATTCAGAGAGAATTTTATATTTTCAAAAAATGATACATGAGAAAGGTCTACAAACATTATTCGATAAGTCATCTCCAGTTTAACACAAGCAAGGAAAATTTCCGATTCATTCTAGATTGGACTACATTAATCACATTTTATTATATTAATTTTCGATCAAAATATAAGTACAGTGTTTTTATAAATAAGCTAAAATTTAAAGTAAGCGAAACTATCTGTTCTTAGGGCTATGTAATGAGTTCAAGTGCGGTGGGTCAAGGTCCACAAACAGGCTTCTATTTGTTTACTATCTTTTATTCTGCTAATTCTGTGTGGCCAATATTCTTCTATGGTAGTCTTGTTACATTGTTGTTACATTGTCGTAGTGTAATGTGTAATAAGTGTAGAGTGAGCAACCACCAACGTGTTTAAGCGATATATAAAGATTACTTTGGAAATTTGTTAAAAATTAATTTAGCGGTGCAACAAAAAACCTAACCCGAGTCACAAGAACATAAACAACAAGCTTAAAAGCTTAAATGGGTTTTGCAGCGCATTTCGCGTTGTGGGATTATTTGATAGCCGTGCCGAATGTCAGTCTGAAATTGTCAGATGCCGGGTTGCGGTCATAGTCGTCTTAATGAACCAGACCACGTAACGAGAAAATAGCTTTTGTTTTATCCAATTTGAAACGAACAAAATATCGATAGGGCATTAGGGTGGGGCCAGATTCACTAATTAGTTTATATGAGCCACCAGTTAGAAGGAAATGAATCCTGAAAGTTAACTTTAGCGAAAAAAGCTGTCTAACTTTTTTATTCATTTTTTTTGTACTTAACTTGGATGTGACAAAATACAATGTTATGAGTCTTCTAGGATAATTAGATACACTTCAGTGTTTTTTTATAGTTAGAACTCCTAAAAACAAGAGGTTTGATTTATTTCATTCTTTAAAGTTACCAGTTTGGTTGTGGAAACTAGTCATTTATTGAACATGTTATTTGCAGAAGGCACAAAAATAGGCAGTAGGTTAGACTAAAATTATTCTCTTAACACTTGAAAAAACAATAAGGGTTAATTATAATTTCCAATTTTCTTCGTCTGCAGGTATTTCAGATGAAGTAGTCGGCCATGTCAGTCTACTCTCATAGAAATATTTTTTATCGTCTGGTATATACTGAATTATTTCCCGGATGTCTTCCATCTTTTTGTGATTTATTTTTTATTATTGTAATTACTGATTTACAAGCTTTCTTGCAATAGAGTGGCCAAATACTCTTAAAGTCGAGAATGTCGGCTGATGTGATGTTTGTTACTGAAAATTCCCTTTTTTTAGCATTGGAGAACGAATGTCCACACACAGGAAAGTACTTAGTATTGTTCCTATACTGGCCAGCGCAAGCGTCACTAAAAACAGGGAGCTCCTTTATAGCGGGATCCATCCTTTGGATGGTCTTCCACAGTAAACTGCTCGTCGGTCCCACGCTTAGCTTCTCCTTCATGATATGTGTAGAAGTCCGCAGAATTTGTTTTTAAATCATGCAGGAAAAAATGACAGCCGTAGTATTCTTAGATAAAACATTTCTTGTACTGGTAGTTTCGGGAGTGGAAGGTTTTGCATGTAATCGAACGTAATAGCTCCGACATCATCTCTGTCTTTGAATAGTGCTAACATCCTTTTGTTTCTGGTAAAATATATTAGCTCTTCCCAAATGCACGATTTTTTCCACTGCCACACGTTTCGCATTGACATTCAGTGTTGTACTCTTTATTTTAGCTTCAGGTTCTTCACCAGTTAACAAATGTCGACTTGTAGTCTTCCAAATCTATACCCCTGGTAGTCATTGACACATTTCCTATAAAAATCATATTTGATGTAGTCGGCTTGGTCGGGCTATTTTTTGGGAGAGTTCGTGTATTATTTTCACTTTAAGATCGGAATTTAAATGTTTGCTGCTGTAGTACGCCGGTTTTAATCGGACTGGTCCAATATACTCTTCAAGTGCAAGAATAGCTTCATTAGATATAAGATTTGAATGCAGAGCACAGCAATAGATCGGTGGTTTTCCTTGAGCAATGAGAGACATAAGCCGAAAAATAGCTTTATTTTTCACAGCACACAAAATGGAAAACGTCTGTCTACATACTGCAATTCTTTGAGAATTATTATTCAGGAAATAATAGGTCTGTGTCCCGTTTTTTAGGATTCTCATTTTTCGAATATCTTCGAACAGACGATTGTCTTGATAAGACCCATGAGGAAAGTATCTTGTTCGTTTTTCGCCCGTCCACTGTCTAAACTTCGTAGAGCTCCTTCCATTTCCTCCACTAATGCTAATGCTTTGGGTGCACTTAGTTTGGCTGGTCATCCTCGGTATTTGTTTTGCCCGACACAATATGTCCCGTTGTCGTACTTGAAAAAGCTTCACACGTAAGCGGGGTTTTCCCAACCTCATGTTTATATAAATGTTTGTTTCTCACTCTCCGTTTTCCCTTCCTTGACAGTTCACTCCCACATCATCCGTATCACCTTCAGTACTATTGCTATAGCTAGATATTCCATTCTTCAAACCTATACTGGTTCACTTAAACACAATCAATCATGGATATCAGGATGACAATTTGGCTTGACGTGGCCACATTGTTATATTATCTTAATGTAAGTACCATGTGTCTAGTTCCTTTAGTCCTTTGAGGCTGTAGTCTCATAATTTAATTCCCTGTCTTAAATATGGTGTTTCAGAAGAACTTAACTTAAATAGGAATAATTCAATAACAAATTGTTTATTTCATTGTTTCATTTATGGGAGGCCTAAACTAAAGTTGTAAAAATGATCGAAATATTATAAACCTTAAAAAGAGATTTTTGTTAGTAATTTAGTTATGTCTATTTTGGAAACAATAAAGTTTAATAAAATTGCAAAACTTTAAAAATACACTCTAAAATGGGTTTTTCGAGTAATTAGCCCCATAAATATACCGGGTATCCTAGTAAGTTTGCTCCCAAAAGCATTAAAACATTTTATTAAACTTGGAGTCGTTAAACGGAGCTGTTCCTAGGCTAACAATAGTGCCATGAGAGAAGCCATTGTGGTCGCTTACTTTGCCACCAGGTGGATTTTTCTGACATAATCGCAAGAAATAAAAATTTTCGGAAAAAAGATAGAATGCAACGATGTGAGTGTCATTTCACTTAGCCAAATAAGGACCCAACAATCCCGTGAAAGCAGCATCTCAATATCTTTATCCTAATCTAAAATATGAACAAAACAATTTAACGTTAAAAAAATGATGAATTTTGGGAAAACTAACACCGAAAACGATCTGGGACACTAATCCATTGTTGAATGCAACGATGTGAGTTTCATTTCACTTAGCCAAATAAGGACCCAACAATCCCGTGAAAGCAGCATCTCAATATCTTTATCCTAATCTAAAATATGAACAAAAGAATTTAACGTTAAAAAAATGATGAATTTTGGGAAAACTAACACCGAAAACGATCTGGGACACTAATCCATTGTTGGAGACTAATTTTATTTTTATTAAGTATTGACGTATTTAGGGAGTAAAATGTGGTGAACCATTTAAAAAGTGAACAAAACATCTTGTTTGACAGAAACAATCCATTTACTATTAGCAAGATTGCATTGAAAACAATTTTTTTTTTATCTGATCAAACGCTGGCATCTTTCATGTCGTTATTTGATGCTTGTCAAAGTGTCTTGATTACCGTTTTAATTAGTTTAAATTTGTTAAATATTTATTAAAATTTTAAATTAGTTGACTAAACCTTATTAATGGAAAAACAAGTGATTATACTTAATATTTGAAAATTGCCAAGCAAGTCAAAATGTAGAAATGACAGCTATGATGTAATTTGGTGCCCTTCGACTATATTTCAAAAAAGTTATATAATAATATAAATAATAAATATAAAATATAAATAATAAATTAGCATTTTATTTGGTATTATTCGGGATAATTAGACATTAGTAACAACCCGTAAAGTGAAACAATTTTTCAAAATACTTTTTATTTGAGGATTAAGTTCTTTTATTCATATTTTATGTTAGGATAACCATATTGGGATGCGGTTTTCACTGGGTTGTGAGGCCTTTATTTCATTTGAAAAGCCACCATCCTTGCATTCATTCTTTTTTTTTAATTTTTGCGATTGTCAGTCCACCTGGTGGCAAAGTGGCAAGTACGCAATCACAATCATGTCACTTATAGCACTATTTAAATCTCAGGAAAACACGTTTTTAAAATGGTGCAGTCAGCTAATATCATCCCTCGTTGCCCTTACAGAGGTACCCTGTATATGGGGGAATAAGCATATAATTGCTTATACAAATATCAATAGTCGATAATGACAATATAATGATCATGATAATTTTACTAACCAATATAATGTTTAATCAATTAACAAATTATGACAAACTGTAATGGTGGTAATTGTAGATCTGGTGAGTTTGGATTAGGAAATCAACAGTTTACCTCTTGATTATTACATTCACCAATATTACTCACCAATTCCGTTACTTCCGCCTTTAGAGACGAATGGACACCCATAATAAATGGAGTGGGAGTGGAAAGAACTTCAACCAAAGGAGCGGGCAGCAGAGGTATGTAGACATGAGTGTATCGAAACGGGTACATCAGCGCTGTCAAAGCTCTACAAGCTTCGGTTAATCTAGCCAAGTAAATTATGTATTTAGCAAGTCAAACACTAACTCCTAAATTAACTAAACTAAACCATTTTTAAAACACACACCAATTTTAAAATCAAACTCTTGCTAAAATTTTTCCTTTTTTTTTTAAGTTTAATCATTTTAAATTGAACATGAAATTACCAGTTTAGTGAATATTTGGCATGTGCTCCATAATAGCATTCTTCATTACAATGGGATCCTTAAAATAAATTACCTGTTATAGCCTTTCGAATGGAACAAAATTTTATGTTCAGTCATTATGGCACAAAATAACACTAGGACGTTTTTTATTCCAAGTTGCTGGAAGAGCAAATTTACAGACGTGTGAGTAACGGGCAATGATGGAGACAGAGGGGGCTGCAACGCTTGCCTGTCTCCAGCCCCAATACTGAACCGAACTTGAGGACCACCAGGTGGAGGCACTTGAATACAACCTAATATGTTTCCAACCAAAGTTTCTAGTGGTATTGGCATATTTTCGACGTAGACGCAGTATATTATACCCAAGCAATTCTAAAAATGGTTACAACGTAACACACTAACTTGGAATGTGGTGTTTGATATAGTAGGCAGTAGAGATACAAAATCACAAGGAATCCAAATTTCAAAATTTCAACAATTAGCCACAGAATAAAAGAAGTATTGACAAAAACTAAGAATGTGGTGCCACATGATGGGAGCAAGTGACTTTCAACTTATTTTTAATTCTTTGTAGTTGACATTTTTCCACAGATACTTATCTAGATCTGAAGACAGTTTTCTCATTTATTTTTCTTTAGGTTCCTAATGGAAAAATTGCATTAAGGAAAATAAGAATTTTCATTGAAATTCAGTTCAGTTACTTTCACTTTAAAGGTTTAGTAAACAATTGATTCGGATATCATTATTGTCAGATTTAGAATAAATAATGTTACAAAACAGTCTGATATTTCAGAATATGGCAATCTTAGCGTTATGAATTTATGCCGCATAGCTATGGCGAAAAGAACTAAACCTACTTTACCCTCAAATTTAAAATTTCTATTGAAAAATTGATATAATAAAATTATGTAAAAATAATAACATAACCTTACCCTGAATGTTTCTATATAGTCAAGTCTTGAAACCAGCACTAGACACTTTGGTGCATACATAATGCTGTGAAGTGATACAGAGGGTATGATAGGTCTAAGAGATGTGTCTCCTTCGATGGTATCCTCTTCCTTAAAGGAAAAAACAGTAAAAGTCAAAAATCCTTAAGTCAAACATAAATATTGGACATTAAATGCTGTAAGTATATAAAAATATAAGTAAAATTACATTTTTTAGCACATACCTCATCTACAGGTTTGCTAGGAGTAATAGAAACAGTCTCATTAAAACACAAACATGCACAATAATGTCGATTTGCGTCTATATCGGTAAGTACGGATACAAAAAATCTTGGCTCTTGTCTTTCTGTAGAAAGGGTCCATCCCTGAGGCTGACAAAACTACAAACACACAAGATGTTTATTGTGACATGTTGAAAACTTGTTATGATCTCACCCATTCTATTCCTTCTATGAAAGGTGTATCAGGCCAATCTTTATCTGGAAATCTTTGAAGTATTATGCCATTTCCTGAAACAGAAATATTGTACCATACATAAGAGAATAAGAAATGCACCTATATCTGCTTACTTTCTTTTTTATGATCATATCCAACAACAACAAAATAGTCTGCTAATCGAGACATTTTCAAATAAACCGCCTATCTTGCATAAATATTTGGAGAATCATTTTTAAAAAATTGTGAATGTAATTCTTAGCAGTGCATGTATATCCTAACTGCACAGCAAGACGGACTAAAGTTCAAATTAACTTTTTACCAAGATTTTTTAATCAGCTATAGATAGCCACACCCCATTTATTTAATTTTAAATAACTTTTCACGCCATTTTAGTATTTAAACTTTTGACACAAACCCAAGACAACTTGACAATTAGTCACAGACTAAAAAATAACATGCAAATGATCATAGAAAATACGTTAGGTGGGTTTATAAAAAATCAAAGCATATATGCTTATTACTTCAATATTGCAATTTTTCAATTTACTGCAACGTCCGTTTTTATGGTCTCCTTGTTATCCTTGCTAGATTAGATATGGGCAACATAAAGAATCGAATTGTCCTTTGCATTTAAATAATTTAAGTCTTCTTCTTTTACTTCAAATACTGCAACTTTTCTTGAAACTTGGAAGGGTCCCTTAATTAAAAGGGACTGGACGAATCCGTCACCCTCCAAGCAGAACGGATATAAATTTATACGGAAACCGCATTAACAAATATATAATAGAATAACATATCACAAATCCATATACATCCGCTTGAAACAAACAATATTTCCCAAAATTAAAAGCACTGCACCTCTATCACTTCAGATAACAAATATACAAAACACTATTTTAAATCAAACGACACTAATTTCAACCGATTTCTACATTTTATGGAACCGGGCAGGAACGTCTGCCAATGGTTCCCTCGCGAATCTAATTTAAATCTTTGATCTGTTTTCAGATGTAGATCCTACTATGTTACTAAAAAACAGCATATTTAAAATGAGTTCAATTTGTTCAGTAATTAATTTTCTATATAAAGCTGTATTGTATCATGTAAACCAAAGTTTTTATTTGTTTTCTTCTCTAAATTACCCAATTATACACAGATCAGTTTCGTTACCTAAGACTGCGAACCTCATTCCTTTATTAAGCATTCGCTCAGCTGCGCTTCGCTCGTGACTCAAATGACATTTACCTATATAGCTAGTAGCTGCCTATGCCGAAAATGCAGACTTAACAAACCTGTTGCATAATATACTGAAAACATTTTTACGGCAGTATTTTCTCCAAATATGTTCAGATACCATTTTTTTCAAACAAAAAGGACTTAAGTGTGTGTTAAGTGTCAATATCACTGTTTGAAAAGAAAATGTGCTAAAGCGCAGGTTAGTTTTTTGATATTTCACTACTTGAGTTTTAGAAGAGCGTTAAAAAAAGTATTTACCAGTTCTGTGCAGGAAAAGCAAATAGTCATAATTTAAGGGCAGTTGCCGCTCAGAAAAATTGTTGCGTCGTCATAAACACATCCTATTCTTATAATCAGAAGAGGGGTCAAAGAAGTAGTAGCTAATCATAAAATATTTTATGGAACAAAGTCTAACATGGTACAAAATAATAACATTGACAAACATTTATTTGGTTATAAGGTTACAGTTATTTTGAAAATACTCATTACATGTATTTTCGCTTAGCAGCAACAAAATGTGGTTCAATTATTCGTCATTATATAGTTGCTTAGCCAACGCCTTAGCTTGCTTAGCAACTTCCACAGAACTAAATATCCGTTGGAAACTGCAAAAGAATTATTTTTAATTCATCACAAGAACATACTTTTGTAAATTTAATACTGTTATTTTAAAAATACTCACCATTACGTCTGTTCCTAGCAGTAACACAGAAAGTGTGGACCATTGATCTGAAACTAAGCAATCATGAGCTGACTGCTGAGCAATGCCTTACAGAGACATATGGTGCAATCAATAAATTCAGAAATTCCAAACCTTCATAGAACCAAGTCTCCGTTGGAAACCGCAAAAGAATTATTTTTAATTCATCACAAGAACATTCTTTTGTAAATTTAATACTGTTATTTTAGAAATACTCACCATTGCATGTCTTCTTCACCTAGCAATAGCAGAGAAAGTGTGGACGATCGATCTGAAATTAGGCAATTATTAGCCGACTGCTGAGCAATGCCTTACAGAGACATATGGTGCAATGAATAAATTCAGAAATTCCAAACCTTCATAGAACCAAGTCTCCATTGGAAACCGCAAAAGAATTATTTTTAATTCATCACAAGAACATTCTTTTGTAAATTTAATACTGTTATTTTTTAAAAAATCACCATTGCATGTGTCCTTCACCTAGCAGTAACAAAGAAAGTGTGGAGGATCAATCTGAAATTAAGCAATCATTAGTTGACTGCTGAGCAATGCCTTACAGAAACAAATGGTGCAATTAATAAATTCAGAAATTCCAAACCTTCATAGAACCCAGTCTCCGTTGGAAACCGCAAAGGAATTATTTTTAATTCATCACAAGAACATTCTTTTGTAAATTTAATACTGTTATTTTAAAAATACTCACCATTGCAAGTCTCCTTCACCTACCAGTAACAAAGAAAGTGTGAACGATCAATCTGAAATTAGGCAATCATTAGCCGACTGCTGAACAATGTCCTACAGAGACATATGATGCAATTAATAAATTCAGAAATTCCAAACCTTCATAGAACCAAGTCTCTGTTGGAAACCGCAAAAGAATTAATTATTTTTAATTCATCACAAGAACATACTTTTGTAAATTTAATACTGTTATTTTAAAAATACTCACCATTACATCTGTTCCTAGCAGTAACAAAGAAAGTGTGGACCATCGATCTGAAACTAAGCAATCATTAGCTGACTGCTGAGCAATGCCTTACAGAGACATAAGGTGCAATGAATAAATTCAGAAATTCCAAACCTTCATAGAACCAAGTCTCCGTTGGAAACCGCAAAAGAATTATTGTTAATTCATCACAAGAACATACTTTTGTAAATTTAATACTGTTATTTTAAAAATACTCACCATTGCATGTCTCCTTCACCTAGCAGTAACAAAGAAAGTGTGGAGGATCAATCTGAAATTAAGCAGTTGACTGCTGACCAATGCCTTACAGAAACAAATGGTGCAATTAATAAATTCAGAAATTCCAAACCTTCATAGAACCAAGTCTCCGTTGGAAACCGCAAAAGAATTATTTTTAATTCATTACAAGAACATTCTTTTGTAAATTTAATACTGTTATTTTAGAAATACTCACCATTGCATGTCTTCTTCACCTAGCAATAGCAGAGAAAGTGTGGACGATCGATCTGAAATTAGGCAATCATTAGCCGACTGCTGAGCAATGCCTTACAGAAACAAATGGTGCAATTAACAAATTCAGAAATTCCAAACCTTCATAGAACCCAGTCTCCGTTGGAAACCGCAAAAGAATTATTTTTAATTCATCACAAGAACATTCTTTTGTAAATTTAATACTGTTATTTTAAAAATACTCACCATTGCAAGTCTCCTTCACCTACCAGTAACAAAGAAAGTGTGAACGATCAATCTGAAATTAGGCAATCATTAGCTGACTGCTGAACAATGTCCTACAGAGACATATGATGCAATTAATAAATTCAGAAATTCCAAACCTTCATAGAACCAAGTCTCTGTTGGAAACCGCAAAAGAATTATTTTTAATTCATCACAAGAACATACTTTTGTAAATTTAATACTGTTATTTTAAAAATTCTCACCATTACATCTGTTCCTAGCAGTAACAAAGAAAGTGTGGACCATCGATCTGAAACTAAGCAATCATTAGCTGACTGCTGAGCAATGCCTTACAGAGACATAAGGTGCAATGAATAAATTCAGAAATTCCACACCTTCATAGAACCAAGTCTCCGTTGGAAACCGCAAAAGAATTATTGTTAATTCATCACAAGAACATACTTTTGTAAATTTAATACTGTTATTTTAAAAATACTCACCATTGCATGTCTCCTTCACCTAGCAGTAACAAAGAAAGTGTGGAGGATCAATCTGAAATTAAGCAGTTGACTGCTGACCAATGCCTTACAGAAACAAATGGTGCAATTAATAAATTCAGAAATTCCAAACCTTCATAGAACCAAGTCTCCGTTGGAAACCGCAGAAGAATTATTTTTAATTCATTACAAGAACATTCTTTTGTAAATTTAATACTGTTATTTTAGAAATACTCACCATTGCATGTCTTCTTCACCTAGCAATAGCAGAGAAAGTGTGGACGATCGATCTGAAATTAGGCAATCATTAGCCGACTGCTGAGCAATGCCTTACAGAAACAAATGGTGCAATTAACAAATTCAGAAATCCCAAACCTTCATAGAACCCAGTCTCCGTTGGAAACCGCAAAAGAATTATTTTTAATTCATCACAAGAACATTCTTTTGTAAATTTAATACTGTTATTTTAAAAATACTCACCATTGCAAGTCTCCTTCACCTATCAGTAACAAAGAAAGTGTGGACGATCAATCTGAAATTAGGCAATCATTAGCCAACTGCTGAACAATGTCCTACAGAGACATATGATGCAATTAATAAATTCAAAAATTCCAAACCTTCATAGAACCAAGTCTCCGTTGGAAAACGCAAAAGAATGATTTTTAATTCATCACAAGAACATACTTTTGTAAATTTAATGCTGTTATTTTAAAAATACTCACCATTGAAGTGTCCTTCACCTAGCAGTAACAAAGAAAGTGTGGAGGATCAATCTGAAATTAAGCAATCATTAGTTGACTGCTGAGCAATGCCTTACAGAAACAAATGGTGCAATTAATAAATTCAGAAATCTCAAACCTTCATAGAACCAAGTCTCCGTTGGAAACCGCAAAAGAATTATATTTAAATCATCACAAGAACATATATTTGTAAATTGAATGATGTTATTTTAAAAATACTCACCATTACATGTCTCCTTCACCTACCAGTAACAAAGAAAGTCTGGACCATTGATCTGAAATTAAGCAATCATTAGCTGACTGATGAGCAATGCTTTGCAGAGATATAGTACAATTAATAACTTCAGAAATTCGAAACCTTCATAGAACTAAGTCTCTGTTGGAAACCGCAAAAGAATTATTTTTAATTCATCACACGAACTCGCTTTTATAAATTTAATACAGTTATTTTGAAAATGGCCACCATAACATATGTTCTCTGCCTAGAAGTAATGAATTAAATGGTCCATTCATTTGAAATTATGGCAGAAACCACAAAGAATTATTTTTAATTCATCACAAGAATATACTTTTGTAAATTTAATGCTGTTATTTTGAAAATACTCACCATTTTATGTGTTCTACTACTATCAGAGCTTATAATAATTGCAAAATAAATGTTGTTACGATTTTGTACTATGTGTATAGAATCATATATAGGATCAATTAAAGAACTAAGTTGCACTTATAGCGTCTGTGGCACAAAAATTTATTTGGTAACGAGCATGGTCGTTGTGATGCTGGCGAAAACGTCACTGCTACTAGAATATCAAGTAACTTTTTGCCGAATCCTTGTTTTAAATATCACCTTTAAAAACAGTGTCACCAATTGCGCCAAAATGTTCCCAAGCAAATTCGACCCACCTTTTTAGGTAATTCCTGCTGACCCCAGAGTGAGCAGAAAAAAAAAATACATTCACATAATTTTTCGTGTATTATCAGATTTTTTGGAACCCCAAACTTAACAAAATATATGGGAGAAAAATTTACTTACTTAATTGCAGTCGCCATGCTTCGTCCACATGTACAAAATACTTCCCTAACCTCTGTTCTTGTCAGAGAATAGTCCTCGTCTTTAAATTTTAGGTAATGTTGGTCAACTTTACTACAGACTCTATAGTCCATTGCGGACTGGAGTAAACGACAAAACCCCGGCATACTTATACTATCCAAAGATATTACCTCGGCGCTATTACCTGGCACAACATTTTGACTGAAAATGTTCCCGAAAATAGCGGATTCTGTTAGAAGTAGCTGAGATTCGCCATTACATGTTCAAAGCTACGCACACCATCCGATTCGTCACAGAATAATAAACTGCAGGACAGGGATCGGCCGTTCTCATAATCAAAATGCAATGCGTCTAAAATAATATGTTCTGTTTATATTTTTTAATTCACGCTTCCTTAGTGCCGTCAATCTCGAACAAACGGTAGACTAAAATGTAGTAATGGAAGAACCATTTAGCTATTAGATAATATAATGGCCCTGCTACCGTAAAAATTGATTTGTCTCAGATGGCTATGATATTTTCGTAGAGGTGAACAGGACAAATCTACTTTTTCTAACAGCAATATCCACACACATAGTTTATGAAATATAGAAGATGCTACAAACCCATACATAAAAATTTAGAGGCAGGTTGATAGGAATGGCGAAATGGGAATTACCAAATTGTTTGGATGATCTCAGACGATGGGCGACTGATCCTAGTATAGGAGCCCATTATTACAACACAAATATACTTAATTTAATTGCATATTCAAAAAACTTTTTCGTCGAGAAATTTATTTTTAAGATTTCGTTAAAATGTTGACAGTTTTTAAAATTTTCTCAAAACAGCGTTTTGTACGTAGACTGGATATAAGCAATTATAATAATTTCAGAACATTCTTATCCCAAGCCTATTATTGCAATGAAGTATGGGATCAAAGGCTGAGGCATCCTATATTACAAAATGTAAGACCGGAGGAACTGTACTTAGAACTTGATCAGAGTTTTCAAAAATCCCGTTCTATTAGTCCAGTTCGTGTGGATATATTTGCAAATGTAGTAAAAGATGACTCTTTTGCCGATGAACTTTTAGATTTAGTACATAAGCTAAGGTTAACTGCAAATACGGGTAATACATTAGAATCAACTACACATGCAGTTATGAGAATACTGCTGAAATGGAATAAAGTAGAAGATCTCTTATCAGCATTAGATGATCGATTAAATTATGGTTTGTTCCTAGATTATTATACAGCAAATTTGCTTCTTGATACATTTTGGAAAAATGAACAATATGCCAATGGAGCTTTAGTATCTAGCTTCCTTATGCTTCAAGAAGAATTAGATCATCCTTTAACTTGTGGTCTCTCATTATTGCACTGCTATAAGTATTTATTAAATCCTAAGCATTGGCTCGAAAGAAAGCAGCCGGAAGAACCTGAAGAAGAAATCAAGGTAAGAGTTAAATATATAAGAAATCCCTTTGATGATGATCATTTTGATTTGACAAATCCAGACAAAATTATGGGCAAAACATTGGCAATGATTAGTAAATCCAAACATGATATTTTGCATCAATCATTTCATATTCTTGGTTTGGCGTTGTATGATAAACCAGATAAAGTAACTGAATATTGCAAAAAAGTGCAATCAAGTTTGATAAAAGAAGTAATTGACTTAATTCCAAAAGACAATTCATCAAACAATGTGGTGGCATCTTTAAAAACACATTCAGAAGATGTGAACCAGTTGTTAAATAATCTTACTAAAAAGGCATATCAGGAAACTTCAGAAAAGGATATCAGTGATCAGTGTTTAATATTTGATAAGTGGGAACAAGAAAGAATCAGAGCCTTTCAATTAGAAAATGAACAACTACTCAGGGCTAAGAGATTGGCTGAAATTGAAGAGTTGCAGATACAATTAAAGAAAAAGGAAGAGAAACTTTGGTTCTTTGAGAATGAAGAAAAAATTGATTTTAAAATTCAAAGCAATATGATTGATATGCCAACAGACACACAAGAAGAGAAAAAATCTATCACAGTTACAGCAGATGAAGATTATGTGCCGCCAGAAGTGCAAGCCAAGAGGCTTGATAAGTCAAAGTTAAGTTAGTTTTAATTAAATATATTAAAATGTTCTCGAGAGTTGGTTATTTATTATCCTTTATAAAGTTCATAGAGAAAATGAAAAACGGGTTATGTAACAAATTACTCATTAATCATATTTATAACAGTAAATTAATATCTTTTTTTATTTCTAACAAATCATGATTCACTTTTTCAAGCTTGAACTTTACTTCCTTGCTTTTTTCTAATTCAACTTGTTCTTCCAAATTTCTTAACTCTCTCTCTGCTTGGCCAAGGTCAGACACTGCGGTTAAAATTGATAAAAATTCATTTCTTAGCGATACCAATAGTTTGTATGCTGTCTTTGCAACCTCCCCTTGTTTGGCGTCCTAAAATTTTATATATTGAGGAAAAATAATTTAACTTATTGCCTTTAATATTCACCTGGTAAATCAGTTCATCCGCCAAAGTAAAGGATCTATCAATTTGCCCAGATAAATTATTAATTTGTTTCTGGATTTGGCGAGTATCTTTAAGTACTCTCTGAATTTCGTCATTTTGTTTTTTTATATTTCCTACAATTTCCAATATTCTTCTTGTATAAGCTGCCCTAAATTAATTTAAAAAATATTAAAAAGCAGCTTTTTTTAATTTGAAACTACATAAGTAGCACTAGATAGGATCTCAACTTAGCTAAAATAGCTAAATAATTAATTAAAAGTGTGTAAGGCGTATTTTTGGTAGATATCATTAATTAAATTAATGAAAACATCACACACATAAGCTTCGACAATAATATCAGAAAAAATTCTATTAAAAAAATTATATTTGCTAATTTATTTCTCTCCCTCATGGGAGCCTAATTACTATGGTCCTTACAAAAATGCACTTTTTTAGAAGAAATTACTACTAAAGTGGTACATGCAACATTTATTGTAGTAAATAAAATGTTAAATGTTTTTCTGAGATTAAGTCTTGTTGCTTGTCGCTTTTTTAGACTTCTCCAGAATCTATTCAGTTTTCACCATTTCATTAAATGCTTGCCCACTAGTATAATTAAATTTTATTCTTTATTTTTATAATATATGTCAGCAGTATGACAGGTATTTATCTGTTTACAATTTTATACAATATCCAATACAAATAAGTGCAAATATAATAATGCAATAAAGAAATTATCATTATTATTAGAAATCAGTAAGGGGCCAAAAATGACTCAACAGTGAACATAACACAAAAAAAACTAAAAATTGTTTAATCAATTAATTAAAATACCTGTTATTTTTTGTATCCAAGCTTTTATATTTTTCCACAAGGCTTTTCTCTAATATCGCTTTTTCCTTAAATTCCATCATAATTTCTGAATATTTTTTTCTACAATTCTGTAGTTTAATTTGATCATTTTGACTCCTTAAAGTTTTAGAGCCAACAGAATCAGTAAGTGCTCTATGTTCCTCAATTAATGGCAACTTAATTTGTTCCCACTGGTTGGATAACTTTGCAAAATGCTCTTGTGAATTTTCTATCAGCTTCTCAAGCTTGGAAATACTGTCATTATTGCTCAATACCGCGTTGGTTTTTCTCTTCAATTTCATTTTGTTGGTGGAATTTTTAAAAGAATTCTCTTCTTCTATTTTGCTTTCTTTAATCTGAAAATCAGGTATGTATACCCTATAAATACCACTAATGCATATCCAATACCTTTCTTAAAGATTTCTCACAGTCTTTGACTGATTTTTGTAAAACAACATAGAGTTCTTGTTCTTGTTTTATTTGATTAGGAAATTCTTTATTATTGCTATCAGGACTTTCATTATATTTCTCAAAATTGTCCTGGATACTATTCGATATTGGTGGCACTATGTCAGGAAGAATTAAATCTTCTCCTACTTTAGACACTTCTTTAAAATCTCTTGGTTGTATTTGCGATAAATGTTGCTTTACTGTATATTGAAACTCTTCTTCCATAAATAAAATAGATTGTACGAATTCCCTATCTTTACATTGCTGGGTAACATTTCCAATGTATCTACTATACTGTTCTAAAACTACATATAATATCAAATGTAGATTGCATGTAAATATTTTATGAAGAATTTGAAAAATATTTTATACGTAAATTTTTTTATAGGTACTGCCAAACAAAAAAATAATCACAAATCACCTTCATTAACACTTTCAATTACATTATGCAGAAATGTTGTAAATTTACCTTCTCTATCTCTTACTGTGTTGGGAATATTTATATCAACCGCTTTTAATGGACAGCTGTGTCCAAAACTGCTCACAACATATCCATTAACACAAGGGCGAATACCTAAATTTATTGCTTCTGTAGGCAACCAATGCTTTATGAGCGATTCTCTTAAACTTGCTTCTATTTGTTTGATGGTTTTTGGGACATACCCAGTGGGCTCAATCTGTGTAACTTGGGTTGATTCTTTGGGCAGTCTTTCAATAAGGAACATCAACACTCTGCGAATTTCAACTTCATTACAATAGAGTATAGTTTGATAACCAACTTCACTGTTGAAGCCCATATCTCTTATTTGAAGAGCTAAATTGGAACAAGCTTTTATTCTAGCACTTAGCGATGGTGGTAATTTTTTTGGTAATTTTGATTGCGAGTTTATATATTCTAAACATGTTGAAATTGCCGTCGCAGCCAAGTCTGCGTCAAATTGTTTTAAACTTGTAACTTCATCTACTCCACTAAAAAATTACAAAAAATTTGAAAATACCACAAATATTTTGGAAAAAACTTTACCAATGGAATTTCTTTAAAGAATCTATAATTATTTTATCCACTTCTTCCATTTCCAAAAATAGAATTCATATACCAAACAGGTTATAATTTTATCTCAGTGATGGCAGATTTATCTATGGGCAAACCAAAAAAAATTAACCAAGATCAAAGAAAGATGGTTACTGTCTGAAAGCAGTGCGCTCGACTGAAACTGGTGAACAGAAAGAAATGTGTGATATACTATGTTCCGTTTTTCAAATATTATCCAGTATTTTTTACAATGGTCTGTAATGGTAAAAATTATGCTTCAAACGAAATCCATTGTTCCTAGTTTCTATAGAAATGGTGCATAAATATTTGTCACATTTCACAGCTCACGCCAAGTCCGCCAAAATAAAAAGCTGTTGACTTCCGTCCTTGGACTTTACCATTCTTGTTTGTCATCCGTGATTATTCTTTCCTTTGCACTGTAACAGTAACATTTCTGTGGTAATTTTCTTCACAGAAACCTTGCACTCATATTCTGTGAAAAATTGGTAATTGTTGAGGTGATATGTTTCATTTATGTTTATAATATCTCTGCGTTTTTAAGATAATTGAATGGTAAGTATTTATTTAACTACGTATTTATATAGCGATACCAATATACATCTATCCTCCATCTAAATGTGCAGCTTTCCCGGTTTTATTTTATTTTTTATTTTTTAGCAACAGTCATCAAAAATGAAAGAATGTATGAAGCTACACTGCATTAATGAAGCACACGCCAAGGAAAAGTTTGAGAATTGCTGAACTATTTTTCTGGGAATGATGGAAAGATTGCTACTGTTTTTGGTGGTTGTATTTTCACTTGTAAAATTATGACAATGGAAAGAAAAATAAAACTCAGATCCTTAAACAGCCATATAACATGCAAAATCTGCAGGGGATATCTGATTGATGCCACTACTGTAACAGAATGTTTGCATACATTCTGCAAGAGCTGTCTTGTGAAGCATTTAGAAGAAAATAATACATGTCCAACATGCAACATTGTTATACACCAATCACATCCCTTGCAGTATATTAGTTTCGATCGGACTATGCAAGATATTGTCTATAAACTAGTTCCAGACTTGCAGAAGAATGAAATTAATAGGGAGAGGGAGTTTTATAATGTGAGAGGGTTACCTAATCCTAAAGACATACCTCTTCCAAATACAGATATCAATGGTGACCATGAAGCGGACCCTCATGCAGAATCGGATTACCATAGGCAGGATGAACAAGTAAATGTTTGTTTGGAATGCATAAGTTCCAGTTTAAAAACTTTGAAAAGGAGGTTCATAAGATGTTCTGCTCAGGCTACTATTTTACATTTTAAGAAATTTATTGCCATGAAAGTTTTAAATGGGATGGAGAAATATAGGGACATTGATATTTTGTGCAATGATGAATTGCTGGGCAAAGATCATACTTTAAAATTTGTTTATGTTACACGGTGGAGATTTCAGAATCCACCCTTAACCTTGCAGTATAGGCCGAGGATTGATATTTAAAAAGTTTTTTTAGTGTCTTTGGGAGGCACCAGTGATTGTGTTTATTGAGTGTAGATATTATCAGTACTTAAAATTGTAAATAATACAAGGAGGTCCAAGTTATAAAACCGAACATTTATTCTTCTACAAGGTGTTATTATTTTTAATTTATACATTAACTATTTAATGCAAATTGTTGATTCTGAATGTACATTGTGCAATATTATCAAACCATACTTTCTTATTCAATTGTTTAGTTATCAACTTCTTTTCACCTTGTATATTTGCTTACTTCTCCTATTCGAAAAAATTTATAGCTGTTTGGCAATCTTTATTGTGAAAGAGAATCTATATGTACTATTTTTTCAAAATTTTGTAGTATATGTATCAAATGTGTTGCGTGATATTTGTAATATTCTCTTAAAGAACAGTAATAAATCCAGTTTTTTACTAATCTGAATTTTTTATTGTCAACTTATAAACAGCTGAGTTAATATTTTTTATAAAACTTCTGGATTCCTCCTGCATAGGTTTTGTTGAGTTGAACTAGCTAGCTAACGTTTCGCCAATCATCCTGTTGGCTTCTTCAGAGCTTGAGTTGAACCTGTCAGTCAAGCTCTGAAGAAGCCATCAGGACGATTGTCGAAACGTTAGCTAGTTTGACTGAACAAAAACCGACGCAGGAGGAATCCAGAAGTTTTATAAAAAGTGAAAGTTTCTTTAGAAAATTAGCTGAGTTAATATTTGACATACTAGGTTTCATTTTCTTAGAAGTAGGGACTGTACAAAAACTTCGTTAGTTTTAGTTGGGGCATATTATAAATCAAAATTTCAATTATTTTGGAAATCATAAGAAATAGCCAGGTTGTGTTTTCATTGGAGCGGAAAGTACAAAAATTTGGTGAGTTTTACTTTTTGTTACGAGCAAATTATAAATGAAAATACTAACATTAATTAAATATTATGATTTATTTTATTTCGGTATAAAATGTCCTAGTACAAAATAACAAAATGTTTTCATATAACAGCTTACAGCATATGGGTTTTTCTTTTGTTTCTACTTTATTGATTGTTGTAACATGGACTGTGTAATGTATTAAGTTCGAAGAAGAAACTCAATTGTCTTATTAAACTACATCACACAATGATTATATTGAAAAACACAATAATCAGCACATATTTAACAAAAATCTAAATCAAAATACAAATGTTACTAAACCTAGTTATCACTCCAATTTTTTTTGAGAAAATATAATTTTCTTAATCACACTATTTCCTCAGATTATCACATTTTCATTTTGATCTCGACAAAAAACGCCTGAAACAATTGCTTACTTGCTTATAACGAGATTATGTTCAGAATGTAGACGATAACTCGCCATAAACCTTCCTGCAAGTGTAATATTTAATTTGCGATGCAAGCCGGCTATTCTAGTTAATAGTAAATAAACTCAAGATATATGGAATAAAAAAAGAAATATGACAACGTTTTTGGCATAATTCGTACGAAAGGTATAATATTACAGATATTCAAACTATAATAATATGCCTTGTGACTAATCCTACCTACTTAATTACATGGAGATCAAATTTATTTCGTTTTAGTTTTCTATATTGTCTCTGAATTTAACTAAACTTACAAATAACAACTATCAACTAACAAATTTTATCATTAATTTTTCAAAGAAACTTCCACAGCATACTGTAATACTTTTTATAAAACTTCTGGATTCCTCCTGAGTCGGTTTTAGTTTAACTAGTTCGACTCAACAAAAACCGACGCAGGAGGAATCCAGCAGTTTCATAAAAAGTAAATTTTTTCATTGTTGAGGACAGTTTTCTAATAAATTTTTGAACTTGATATTAAATTAATATTTTGTCAATTGATACCCCATTTGTTTACATTAAATTTACAGCAAAACTGCGGAAACAGCAGAGTGTTAAGCAAAAGAAGTTCTTATCTATGCTAGTTGATAATTGCCTTTTGTTTATAAGCTTTAAAATAAAACAATGAACAGCAATAATTTGGAAAAGTTCAATAGTCCCAAAACTGTTCTAGTCGCATTCTGAATTACCTGATATATGAGCACTACAGTGGATGGATCAATTTTATTGATAAATAGGTGGGGATCTTGCTTTGGAACTACTAAGTTATATTACTAGTGCATATAATTGGTAGCCTCTTCCAAGAACATCTGCCTTGTGCTTTTATTAAAAATATCCACTTTTGGTACATTATTTTATATTATCATAAAGCCTACAGAAACATAGACGGTTGCAAGAAAAAAAACGTTTGATGAATGTTAAACAATATTTAATTGTAATGTTTTTAAGTGATTTTCCATACAAATTAATTTTACACATGTAGTATTGAAGATTAGTTTACCATAAAGGTTATTATCGCAAGACATGTAGGTATAATTTGGTATATTATGGAGAATAGTGTATATTTTTAAAACATTAGATATTTTAATTTTTTTAATTGAAACTTGACATAAAACATCTACTATTTTGTTAATTTTTCTTGCTTGCCAATAGGCTACTGCATCATATTACTATTTTGACACGAGAATTTTAAGTTATCGCATACAGGGTGTTTACAAAATTTTATCTAAAAGAACTATTCAGAAGTTAAAAGCAAAAAGCCGCCAAGATACTGCAACATAACTATTTTTACAATAATACAATTAGCATAACAATAGGAATATTAAAAATATAAACATTAAGGATGTGCCAAGCACAAAATGAAAGTAAATAAACATATAACTCGGTAGATATTTGGCAAAACTTTTGGATATTATTGCTTAAATTGCTTTTAGCTCCAACACTGCCAGGAATGAATTATAGTTTTTATTGATTGATGAAGGTGATGATTGGCTTTATGTATTTTTTGGTTTTATTGTAAATACCACGACCGACATAATATGCAGAATAATATGGACATATATTTCTTGCTAACGTCTATGCCTATTGCCATACATAATGTGAATGTAAAAGTGGTTCAAAAAAAGTTACTTTATATAGAGCCGCTAGAGTCACCTGGGAAATGCAAAGGTTGTCCTTCTCCATAGGAAGGGGTCGGCGAGGCTCTACTGGCGGAACTGAAACTACTACCAATACTTAAGTCTTCTATTTCTCTATAAATATATTCGGTTGATGAGTTATGTTCGGTTCCTGAAATTAAAATAGAATTACAAATGAAAAATGATCGTATTTCTAATTTTTGGAGTTGCTATGAGCCTAGTAGGTAATAACAAAAAAAAGTATATAATATGTATATTTTAAATAAACATTTATTATTACTGTTCTAAAATACATATACATCTTTATGTACATTTTTATTAGTTTATCCACGCACAAACAATATATATACAATAAACAGAAAAATAATTAGTAATATTTATCTTCTGAAACAGACGCTTGGCAATTTAGCTGACTTGTTAACAATGGCACATAACTACCACGAACAATGCATGGTAACAATGTGGCGTAATTGAAATACCACTGCTAATAATGTAGCTCCAAGAATAGCACAAAAATATAAATGCGTGATATTTACGTTCAAGTTCTACGATATGATCACCTTACATTTTAGGTAAATTTTCAATAAATAAAAATGTATGCAATTAATACATTATACAAACGAATAAAAATCCGAGCTAAATTAATAAATAAATTAATAATAATAAAACTACTCTATACATGTTAGAACTAGATAAATACTTAAGTACCTACTTAAAAACCACCTGAAAATTATTATGCATAAATAAATAAAAAGTCATCAAGTTTACTCAATTTTCTCAATTAAAGCAGTTCTTTAATTAATACTAGAGTAAAACGCTGTTTTAACATGCTATTTTATTGAAATATGTGGTCAGAGACTTCGGTATATGAGTTCGCATTTTATCCGCTAGAGCTGGGTTTATGCAAAGCTTTTTTAAGTTGTTCACGTTTTAGCGTGCAGTATTTCTTTGCAAATTTCAAACATTACATCTCAAGTATCAAACTAGTCTCTTATGCAATAAGTTAAACACAATTTTAGTCACGAGCGTAGCGAATGCTTAATAAACTCGGGATTGAAGAAGTTTATCAACATTTTCTACGACAGACAAGTATTTTGGGGACAACCATATAGCAACTAGACCTACAGCGACGATAAAAATGAGAAGGGCAAGCCTATACGCCGCAAGCGCGGTCATCTGAAATATCGTTTGTTGTTGGAAAACCGAGTGAAGTGTGTGGGAAAACGTTGTTTGGAAAGAAAATGGTGCAAAGTATAGTGTATCTCTAGGGAAATATCTTTGTATATCAATTTTTACAGTCAGACTGCTACATTATCTAATATCTATATGGTTCTACCCCACAATACCTCCTGCATCTCCGAGTGTTTGTAATCATAAAAGAATTACTGTACAGCTTTTGGTATACCTCAAATATCTAGCGCAAAATATCGAACAGCTCTATATTATTATTAGTACAACTGAGAGCTGTTTAGCGAAATGAGAGTAGACAATTCTTGCGTTTGAATCCAAATATAGCGATTAATTGACCTGAAAACTTAGATTTTTTTTTAATTTTAAAAATATATACAGAGTGTTTTTAAGTTGAGCTATTATTTTTTTGCAAAGGTCTCGGTAAATCATTTTTCAGAAATTGTAAATAACCTTAGCTGTTCAAACGTTCGGATAAAATCATATTTAGAAATTAAAAAAAATATATATGAGTTCCGTTCTATTTCTTAGTGTTATGTTTATTGACGCATTCAGACGTCAACTAGATTATTGGATTAAGAGACACAGGATAGTTCTCAAAACTTGGCCGGTTTTTCTATATCTTACAACTCTGTTATTTAACTATATAACTATGAATATAAAACTTTTACTACTTTTTACGTAGAATCCAGTGACGAATATTTTAATGTTGTTAATATCGGTTGCGACAAACGGAAAAAAGTTGTGAAAAATGTAGTTCGACACAAGCATATTGGCGCAAAAATAAAATTCATTTTGTTGGACGTTACTGGCCCACACATAGCAAATGGAAGAAATTTTAAGGTCAATATCTGCATTATTTGAAAAGTTATATGTTTCTATAGTTCTATACACTATCAAATAAGAAAACTCAACTTAGGGAACACCCTGTACAATATTGACAAAGCTGTAATAAAATACTACAATACAATACATCAGACCAACTAAACCTTTGACGTTGACGTTTGAATAAAATTTAACAAGCTTTTGCAGCTAAAATACAAACTAAAATTTACTAAATAGAAATCATTATTTTTATTATTTGTCTATGAATCATGGTTTACGAAGAAGAGTGTCGCCTGAGTCCGCCCCTTTTCAAACCTAACCTATTTATGCTTCATCTTTGCATCAACAAAAAATTTAATTCTTCTGCCGTTCTGAAAATCTCTTGAATTTAGAGACATGCGCGAGAGATCATTCTCGTCTCTACGAAAATATCATTGCCACCTGAGGCGCATCAATTTTTACCGTAGTAATGCCACTATATCATCTAATAGCTATATGTGTCAAACAAACCAATAAGACCTAGACACGTATAACAACCAAATTGGTCGCTGAAAGTTCTTCAACTCGACAGATTTCAGCATAAAATTAATACTCCTAGAAGGCTGGTATATGAGTATACAGACCGATTCATTCCTTAAGAAAGAGATATAGGCCAGTCGTGTGTTAGAAATGTGTTAAGAAATTATTGCACATATGAAACAAATTTACCTGTGCATTAATATTAGGATTTTTTGGATCAAGTTTATAGTGACATAAGAAACATTTTCACAAATATTACTGAAATTTCGAAATGTTTAAGGAAACCCATGGATGTAAATCTATAGAAGGCAAAAAACCTAAAATACCACGGCGCGGCAATATCGAGTTACTAAAAAGATTTTAGCATTATAAGGAGAAAATACATCAAAATATTACCTCTGATGTTAGACGATTACTCAAATAATTATGTATTTAAAATTTAAATGAAATAAGATTTTTTCTTTATTTGGCAACAGTGCGAGTATATACAAGGGTGGCGTGACGCTTCCATTGTTTTCGTGAAAATGGAAAAATTGGAAAACGTGCTGTCATCGAATACTTCTATATTCAACTATTTCAAATTGATCCCTTAGGACGGCCTGTTAAAGTCACAACTTCAAAAATGATTGATGTTTGTTGGAATACCGCAGACTGAAAGTTAATGAGATAGCTGAGACCTGTAGGATGTCAGCTGAACGTGTGCGAAATATTTTGCAGCTGTGTCCAAGGTGGGTGCCAGGGTTGCTAACGCTCGACCAAAAACTGATTCCAAAAAACATTTCTATCGACAATTTGCCGCTTTATAGGCACAATCCAAACAAATTTTTGCGTCGATTCATAACTGTTGATATGACTTGGGCCCATCAATACACTCAAAAGGGGAACCAATTCAAAAGAAGGGTTTTTTATCGGCAAACAAGGTTGTGGCTATTCTTTTTTCGGATGCAAGAGGAACTATATACATTGATTACCTTGAAAAGGGTAAGACTATCCTTGGGCAATCCTACGCAGAGTTATTGCAATGTTTGAAGCACGCAGTGCAAATTAAACGGCCTCATTTGGAGAAGAACAAAATTTGCGATAATGCATCAGCATTCTTCGATTGTTGCCATGTCCGAAATCCACGAATTGAAGTTTGAATTCATGCTGCAACGTCGCTACTCTCCAGACTTACCTGCTTCCTAACCTCAAAAAATGTCTTGAAGAAATTAACGAACCTGTAAATCAGTATTTTGAGGAGCTTGACCAATCTACGTTTACGAGAAATGTATAAGTTATATTGAAAAATAAACCAAAAACATTTTTTAAAAAGATCGTTTTCCTTGTCGGTAAAAATCGATGCGCCACAGGCGCTATTGGTATTTTCGTAGAGAAGGGAATGTTTTTCCTCGCATGTCTATACATTTCACCCCCTAACCTGCACTTTGCGCCGTTTTCACCGATTTTCGAATCTACGTTTAAAACTGGTATAACCAAATTAGAACACATTTGTGTGTTGATGGAGATCATAAAGCAAAAAAAAATTAAAACATCGTTTTTCTTGGTCAGGCCGGAGACTTTTCACTCCACCCTCGTAACAATGTCATTAGAGACCTATTACAGTTCCCCGCAGAAGTGTAACATCCCAACTCCCTCCTTTCTCTTTCCTCATGAGCGGTTTCTCTAGCAGCCTTCTAGTAGTAATTATATGAGATTGTGTGTAAAATTTAGCCTTATCATAGAATATCATTCCTTTCTCTAAGAAAATTCCATAGTCGCCTGATGTGGCTTTAATATTAATTATTAAATATATTTTTGCAAGAACGGTACCAAGTTTAGTGAAGCGAGTACTTGATGACGTTATGCAACTAAGCCGACGATTAAAAGTTACTTGGTCTCGACTATAGAACGCAACATAATGTAAAAATAATTCAAATTTATTTTTTAATGGGGTAATAATTAGCCATGCTCTTATTTCTTTTTTTTCTTGACCCTTTTCTTCGCCGCCCGCGCGTTTTGCACGCTGATAAATTTAACGTCGCATGACACGTCCGCGTCTTCCACTTCCCCCTTAACTTTACCCGAATCGTCGCTTTCGGTGGAGTCGACGGGAGAACTTCCCGACTCCGGTTTCTCGTCGTCCGACGACTTATCAATTTTTATCAACTCCTCCGAGACGATGTTCTTTTTTTCGTCTTCGACGGGCGTATCCAAATCGATCAGTTTATTCGTCACGCTCCCGTAGGACTTTGCGGGTAACTGAATAGTAAAATGCTCGACCACTTCGTCCAAGCTTGCCTCGACGTTCTTATCGCACGTATCCGTCAGAGACTGATCGGTTTCTTTGGACGAGGAAGCTATGCGGGCCCACGTTCGCTTTGGTGGAGTAACTACAATTTCCGCCCTAACCTCGTTCAAGTATCGTTCAGGGGTGTTTTCCTTCTCTTTATTCAGGTTGATTTTAACGCCGAGTTTGTGTTTTGGTTTTCTAGGCTTCTTCGGAAGCGATTTCTTTTTACCATTTTCCGTTTCCTTTTCTTCAGACGTGGCTAGTGTGTCGTCTTGTTTTTCCGGATTCTCTTTACAGAAAGAATCGACCGGGTCCAAAAGTTCCAAACCGCAGTCTTCGGCGTCCTCGAACTTGTCGCACTTCGTCTCCAACGAAAAGAAATTCTCTTCCAGAGGCGGAAAGTCCAGATTAATCGTATCAGAAAACGATATGACTTCGAGTTTTTCAAACTTTTTAGTCGAGTCCTCTTTGGTTTTCGGCGGTTTAATTTTGGGAAGGCTTTTCCCGTCAGATGTCGCATCCTCTGTCGCAGAAGGTTTGACGTCGAAGACGGTCGCCGACTCCTGTTTTTTTTCGGTTTTATTCCTATTAAGTATCTGAACCGTAACTTCCGTATCCGACTTTAAACTTTTCGTAATGATGTTACTGTTGTAAGGCCGGGCGGGCTTTTGTACGGCTAGCGTTCGCGGCGTCACCATCGGCCTGAACAAGGCCTCGTCGCAATTCTCGTAGATCACGCCGTCCTCCGTGACTATAGCCTCGTTGTCGCTGTCCGACTGCACGGTCACCACAGTCCCGAGGGGATTGACGACTTTCGCCACCGAAGTCGACCTGGGTTTCATCGACACGATAACGCACCTCCCACCTGAACAGAAAAAGCCAATGGCAGGTTATACTGTTCCTGTTGTGGCAAAATTCGTGACGGTTCGCATGCTACGCGCGAATACGCGAGTTAAACGCGGTGCGGTTATTTAAAAGTGCAA
The DNA here is from genome assembly GCF_029955315.1 of Cylas formicarius. Classification (NCBI taxonomy): domain Eukaryota; kingdom Metazoa; phylum Arthropoda; class Insecta; order Coleoptera; family Brentidae; genus Cylas; species Cylas formicarius. The sequence goes on along the minus strand of NW_026844352.1, from coordinate 12,902,557 downwards.
AACGCGGAAACGACACACTTCTTTGCAAAAACTTTCTAATGGCGTTACTTCATCGTGGGAGTTTTTGGTGTGGATCTTTCCGAACACGAAAACAAATTGTGATTAGTGACAGACACAGATTTGGAATGGGGTATTTTATTATATAGGTAAGAACCACAGACCACTACCCGTAGTCCACCAGTAGTAATATTTATCTGAGCAATTAATGAAATCTTTTAATAGATATTTACACATCAATACTAAGTTCAATAGATCATTTGCTGCTCCCTGTACAGAAATGATACTTGTAGGGTCGACCTTGCTTTATTGTTGTAGGAAAGTTGGCATTTAACAGTAGAGAAAATTGTCAACAGTATTAATCTTTTGTCATAGGTGAGGACAATATTTAAGAATGTTACTATTTCTCCTTAGCCTCACATTACTTTTCTTATTAACACTGGCGTTTTTTGAAACTCCTGGCAAAACTCTTCGGTCATTCCCTGATTTTCCGCCTATAAACTAAATATGATGCTAACCTATGCTACCAACATGTAGACAAAAAACCCACAACAATTTAATTACAAAATAATACAATGGATAATTGCGAATGATCGACAGCTTTTAACTGATTTTATTCACTTGAAGTAAATATAATAAGTTCAAATTTATATCTATATCATAGATCTGTTAGGTACATTTTTTTGATACCTAATGATTCTACTCACAAGCTTTCTTAAATGCTTCCGTGGATATCCTAAAGTTTATCTTTCGTTGCCGGTGTAGTATATTGTACTATTGTAGTATTTATTTTTCGAAAATACACGGTATTATTCTTATTATAATCCTCGAGTACAATACTATAGGTCAATCAATTTGAATTTATAGCTTAAATACCTTTAAATATTACCTTTAGTCCAGAAGGCAGAGGGTTTATTTTAATGGTACCAATCCGATTTATTAGGGGAAATTCCGAAACTAGTATCTTGGTAAAATCTGTTATGCTCTTCAATCTAAGAATCTTTCGCTAGAGAAATTATTATTAATTTGTTAAACATAGCATGTCGTTATATTATCCAAATTAAATTAACGATGCAGTGGCGCTTTAAGCTTTGAAGTTTGTCTGTAGTCTGTAGTGGGCACCTAGGTACTTATTAGTAGTAAGCGAGTTAAGCAAACGTGTTACCACTCGCGCAATTAAAATGATCATACAAGGTCTCACATCAAAAACAAACTTTTCTTTCTGAATCTAGGAGAAATCAAGTTAAAAATTATGCAAAATGTGAAAAAAATTATACCGACTATACATAGAAAATGGCTAAAGCAAAGCACATAAGTTTTTGCAAATAAGTGGATCGTTTCAAAGCTATTAATAAACAGGCTAGAAGTAAGTAATCAGTTGCGCCTGCCTTTGGCTGATTCCCCAAATCAAATGCCATAACCAGTCGTTAATGTTAGAAAAAAAAATACATTACAGGTAAGGAGAGCACATACGATAAATCAAATAAACATAACATTGTCGATTTTCGATAAGGGTATTATCATCCCCAACAAAAATAGAGGCTTGTGATATTAGTTATTTATTTCCTAAAGTAAGTTCTTGGGCTCATCCTATGTTACAGTTCCATTCTTTATTTTGAATACTTTGTTTACTATCTTTTGCATTATTCTTGTCTATACGTACCTCCCTGTCCATTTTGAGTTAGCAAAGTTTTCATTACAGAAACTCACATGGGATCAACAATTTACTTCTTGGAGATCGCGTTCGCTCAAACGCAAAATGAAAGTAACAGCTTTCCTGTTTGAAAAGATCAAGAATTTGTTTATATGAAAACAATAATGTTCGGAACAAAGAACCTAATAACCAATACATATATTTTTTCATGATAAATACCTTTTTGTATTGTATTTTGGAGCTTGTACCTATTAAAATGCGTCTAGGTTTTTTCGCGTTCCACATTCAACTCTGTAGAAGCGCGAAAGAGACTTGACGGCACTTATGTTTAGTCATATTATATCCTCAAATTTGAAAGAAAGAATATATTCTGCAAACTTTTATATTTTTGTGTACTAGTAATTGATCTTGCAATATCAACATATCATGTGTTAGCTGCCTAGGTTGTCTGTTCATATTGAACATCGTAGAATCAAGGCAAAAGTTTAAATCCACTAAATCGTACAGGGCCTCTGTGATTCCCAAATCTTCACTCTATTTCCCAGGAACGCAATGTCAACCAGTAGAGCTATAAAAAAAAACAAAAAAACTACCGCTTTCAGTATAAACATAAATAGTTACAAATTTGTATGGAAATATAAATGAATCATTAAACTACTCAATAAAAAAAAACTCAAAATTAGGGAGATGGGGGAGAGAGGTTTTATAGAGATTGGATTGCGGGTGAGAGGTGTTACTTTTCATAGCTAGGGTGTGAATTTTGTTTTTGCCTTGTAATATGCTCAACTGAAAACGGCAGTTAAGACATTTTAAATTTAAAAAATCCAACACTAGGTATATAACACTATTTGATTGCTCCTCATTTGTTTGAGGAATGTATTTAAGACAAAAAAAAGTACGCCGATATGTTTCATGCAATATCTTGAATAGAATAACCATATTCGGCTTAACTTAACGTACTTACCGCGAAAGTTTTGGAAATTAAATCTTTGCATAAGGTAAAACTTTGTTCCTTAATCCAAAATGTTACATTTACTGTGGTATGGTTGGCACTGGATTACCTACCTACTTAGCCGTTTATTGTAAAACCACGATCTCATTGCAGTTAATTTTTCAGTTCTTTTAAAAATTGTGGCAGAAAAATTTTTTGTGTATACCCCTTATACCTTATGATTATCCAAGTATTAAGAAAAACTTCTTTCCATCATCCCACCTTACTTTAGGAAATACTTGTAAAACTGTTTACACAAAGCCCGCTGGTTCACAATAATTTTATCTGTATAATCCTTTTCTCTTCATTTCAATTAGTTAAAGGGATCATTAGTGTATTAGTATTTTATATATACAATTACATTTCCAACATAATAAAAGGCTAAACAAGAGGCCGGAATTCCTTTAAATAATAGCAAATATAAACAATAGAAATAAAAAAAAAATGAAGGCAGATAATTGGTAGTTAAGCGCACACAGTTTAGTTGATTTGTCTTAAAACTCTTTTGAATATTTGCTGAATGTGGCAGAAAAGTTTTTAATTTCTTTGAAGCTGCTTATGAATAAAAGGTAGTAAATAAGATTTTGTTTTGTTTAAATTATTACAAAAAAATATTTTTCCTAATTATATTCGCATGGCACTATAAAAATCATAAATAAAAATAAAAACTGTTTATTTCAGAATATGGATCGCCACATAAATACTTATTTTACATTATTATTTGACATCGAAGTTAGTTTCTTACATTTCTGCAGTACAAATAAAAAAGTGCATTACATCACACAGTGAATACAGAATTTATATCCACTATTGCAGCTGAAATCATCATCAGTAAGAATTAGTGCTTCATCTAAAATTATCTTACTTTGCCGATCAATTTTTCATTGCAAACTAACCAAAAGAAACTTAAGTGATATTATAATTTGTCTTTATTTATCTAAATCTCGTGTCAGCAGCGATTTCCTTGAGACGATTATACTATAGATCAAGTATACTACAGTCCATATACGTGAAAACTACTCCCCACTCTGTTGGCAATAAAATATTTTACAGTGTGGAGGGGGGAAAAGTCGTTCTAGAAAATGTACCCATACATTCCAAGAATTGAACAGTTTATAATCATTCTAGTATTTTAGAAAAGTTGCTATTTAGAAAGACTTCAAGCGCCATAATCTGAGCTTTAACATGTGTGGTGTTTATAGGTACTCATCTTCTTTGCACCAAATTTCGACATAATTATCAGGGGCGCGTAACGAAACAAAATAAATAAAAACCAAACAAAATTTTATAAAAAGAATGGGTTTAGTAAATAGTCCAAGCAAAACGGCTGAATAAAAAAACAAATATGACAAAAAAGCACTTACCACTTTCTTTAATTCCAGGAGATTCGATCATCGCATCCGCGAGGTCTTCTCTGATTTGGTGCTCACCGCCTGCGCCCATTTCTTCGCAACTTTTCCGATAAACATCCAACAGTGACTGTTCGCTACTGCTGGCCGAACCCGACTCTATTAGTACCGCGTTTGCCTTTGTTATGGGCATGTTTACTGGTTTGGAGCGACTTAAATCCACCGGTTGAGCATCAGTCAATGACATGGCGGTACTAAATAAAAAAAATCTTAAAATACTGAAGGAATAGCCTATAAGAGTGATGGCGGGCCTACGACCCCTGGGTCAGAGACTGACCCACAGGATCCTTTTAACTGACCCACGATTGCTATTGAACAACAATTTGTTTGTTTATGCGGATGTATTAAGATTTTCTAATTTGTGTGGATAATTAATATAATATTTCCTTTAAATTAACTAAACTAAAAACTTATACGTATATTATAATTTTGTGACGAACTGGCCGGAAAGGTGGTCGGAAAGACAGGTCGAATTTTTGTAGGCGCTGCGTTTTAAAAACCGGAGCACCGCGTTCGCTAGTCGACCAGTTGAAAAGAGAAGCCGGAACGCGCCAAACTTAAATAAACCACGGATATAAACAGAGACCTTATATAAATTATTAGTGCAAAAAGTAGTCTACTGTAACTTTGTTATGATGACATATTTACTAAGATTTTGAAAATGAAAATCATGAAATATTTTGGTTTCGGTTACAAGAACATTTTGAAAACACAACAATTTTAGCAAACTCCGTTGACATTTTTTGAAATCACATTAAAAGTATATAATGATATATGGAGGAAATAACACAATCTTTTGAATAGAGACTCAATCAATTTGTATGGCTGGGTGTCTATAATTTTGAATCGACATTAGTTAAATTTTAAAGCAGCATAATGGGGAACACAAAATTTGAAGACTGAATTTCTGAAGTAGAAGGAATGTTTTGGCAATTTTCATGATTTTCATTTTTTTCGCTAGAAAACAAGGTAACATACGAAAACAACTCAAGAGCCAAAAAAGTTTTACATTAGGTGGTTTATTCGAATGCTATTTGGGGTGTCATTGGACTACATAATTTTCACAATATTTCACAATATAAAGTCGATACGATTTTGGATGGGATAGTCGGCAATAAAATACCCGACTGAATAAATTAGATTGTTCACCTTGCTTCCACTTATACGTCAACAGATGTTGTTCCGCCCTAAGTGTATATTTGATCAATGCAAGACAGTCGTCACTAACGATCACGATTATATTACTTGGGAGTAAAAAAGACAGAATCAGTTCTATTGGCATTTATTAATTTTACTAGTACGCCCATACTTAAAGATGAGTAGTTCAATCTATATGAAAAAATTATGCCAATTTATTAAATAAACTATTGTCCGAAACCTCTGCGCATGCAACAAAAATTAAAACAATACCAAAACAATCTGAAAATGTATTTATTATTAATTTTACGGACCGAGTCCATTTCTACATGAAACTTAGGAAAAATGGATAGTTAAATGACCGGTTGATTCAAAAGTGAAAACTAAAAGTAAAAGCCTAGGCTACAATCTCTAAAGCTGAGGAGAGCAAAATAAATAACTAATGTAAGTTATGTTATGCTTGCTTGAGTCTGATTTCTAAACCTACCCTCAGTAGTGAAAAAATCCAAATGCTCGTTCTCATTGGGCAGCCGGGCCGGGCCGCCCTTGCGATGAATGTATTACGTCCATAATTGGTCCTGTGGTACGGTACAAAAAATGTACTATTTAGGCGAGTTATTGGTGAGAAATTGATGCTAAAAATCCAATTTTTGACAGAATGGAGGGGCAAAAACAACTGGAGTTAATAAGTTTGAACAGCAAAATCAGGTCGGCTTCGTCACGACGAGCCTAAAGCGTTTTCAAACATAATGAGCTTTCAAGGGCCATATAATCGATGTCAGCCAAGTCGCCACCCGACTTATAGCGAAGGAAACGGTGCTGAACTTGTTCAATTCGGCGAATATGACAGTGATAATCCGGATTCCATAGAGGTGAAGCATATGCCAAGCGGGGTCAATCAGAGCACAATATAGGAGATTTATGGAATATACATTTTGAAAATCTAATAATAATATTAATAAAGGGCCGTTATTCAGTTTCGAAGGAGATATCTTACAAAATACATAACTGTGGGGGCGGCATCCAACATAGTTGCTCTCATGCAACCCACTAAAACGATCATATGACACTATTTATAAAATAAAATATAGCATATAAATTACTTACACATTTATTCCAAATGGTAGAGTTAAATTGTGAAAAAAACATTGTCAATAATTTTAACACTGCTAGAGTGAATTCAAAAAGAAATACATATATACAATTTGATAGTTACTAGTTTTATGATCGGTTTCTATTAAGATCAATGTATCGTTTAAGTTTTTGTTTGAACGAAGTTAGTGAGGTGATTGATCTCAGTTGGACAGGGAGTTTGTTGTAAGCCTTGATAGCATTTTACGTAAAACTGCGCTGGAAATGCAGTGATTCAATAAAAATGAGATATAGAGGTCTCACCAAGACGAACGCACAGATAGATAGATCTTTGCAAGACTTTCTGAGTCTACAGTATTCACGATAATCATCAATAGAATTAGAATGCTTAAATTGCTTAAATTTTTTTCAAGAAAATTTTGGTTTTTAAGTCTCGTGTAAACCACTTAGGAAACTTGCTTGGGGCTAGTTTTTTGAAAGGCACAAATCTTATAAAATAACGTAAGCATATCGTTAAGAGATCGACCCCACAGTAGCCCCTCCCAATCAGTGGAACCCAGAGCATCATTTATTAGAAAGTAATCTGCATTCCTAAAATCGTGAAAGTATGATTCGGGAGTCAGGCCTGAGGCATGGTTACAACAATTATTAATCTTGAGAAAAAGCAGGATGATAGCTCTGTGGTGGAACTAATTTGCAAAGGGCCCTCTCAAGCACCACGTCATAATAAAAAAAAAAATATCATACCGCATAAAATATAAGACTAAATATACGACTAAACCATATTTAGTTTGTATTTACGATGAAACATCTTCATCATCAGGGCCAAAATTGAAACTGCCACTATCGCATTATGATTCTTCGTCTATATTAATAACAAATGATGGTACCGTTATATCAAGCGTATTCTCTTTTTCCTAATATTACTTTATTATATTTTCCGTATGTTTTATACAATTTCTTCAATTTTCTTTGCTAACTGTCTGGAGAGCTGCTTTCCAAACAGATACTTCTGCAGTATCATCATACATTGCCACAATTACAATATTTTTATTAAAAAACACTGCACTACTGCACTGAGCCTACGCCAATTCTATGGCATTAAATATACAATGGTAAGGAGGCAATCTTAAAACTTGATGACCCATTTTAACAATTAATTCGTATGTACATTACGGCATGTTTGTTTTGTAATTTTTGTCAATTTTTACCGACATTTTCTGAATAATTAATCTGCTTACTGCGTAGCCAATTGATAATTTATTTTCTTACACTTTCACTAGATCCAAAATGATATCGTGCATTATCCATAATAATTAAAGACGGCCTCTCGAGTTTCGGCAACAGCTTATCAAAAATGCGACCCCGTTTTGTAGTGAAAACTACTGTATTGTGTATTATCCGGTAATTGGTGCTATTCTTGAAGAGTGTATGACATCGGGGCGTAACAGAAAAATGTAGAACACTGGCAGGTAGGTTTTGCCATTCATAGTATAAGAGTGGAAGCCGGTAAAATACTGAGGCACCTTCTCTCCTGCTTTTATGACGGACTATGCCATCGCAAATCCAACCGACTATATATTGAATGTAATTTTCGTTAATAATGGTTCATCAAAACACTTAGTGCCCATGTACCATGTCCACTTGTACGCGTCAGGACAACTGAATTTTTATGACGTTTAGTTGACAAATATTTAAATGGGCATTAGCTACGCACTAAGTATTAAAAAATATGAACAAAACTTGGCTCACGTCTCAAAAAGGTTCGCCATTGCTGGCCTATAATTTTACTCACCCGTTAGTTGTCGTGTACGTTTTAAACGTAAACTGGGGCCCCATCCATAGTCTTCTGTGGGGGCCGGCGTGTGTTAAAATCTCTACTTGAGACAGCCAGTCGTCGTCGTTCCCTTCCGCTTTTTTCGTTTTCGTTAGCGGCACTGACTGACTGACGTATTTTAAACTGTCAGCCGGTAACGGCAGAGGTATGTCGACAGAGAAGGTGCGTCTCTGCAAGGTCCACTGCGCTTTCGCCGACACCATTAGTTCGATCGGCGAGTCATCGCATACCCGTTCTTTAGGAATGTGAGCGACATGCTGCGGCTCCAAGTCATACTGCACCAAGTTTCCGTGACACGACATGATAAATAGGGATTCGACGGCTTTGACTTGTTTAGAAAGAGTAATTTCTCTAGGCACGGGTGTGGTATCTATCCAAGCTCGAGCGGGGGCAAAACAAGCTACCACCCTTAAAGCTATATTGTCCTCGGATGAGGATGATAACCTCTGTCGGCCTACAAACAAAATTAAATAAAAACTTTTGCTTGATGAAACGTCGCCCGCTGCACGGTGACTCATTTTTCAAATCTAGGTGAAAAAAAAAACAAAAATGACATAAATGACTAAAAGTATATTCGTCTGAGCAACAAAAGAAAGCATAAAGCTAAAAATTGGTATGAATGTTCAGAACACTAATATAAATGAATTGTGAAAAGTCCCCATCAATTCCTTGTGGAAAAAATTTTATTGACGGAGAAAGTTTGTAAAAAAATGTTTGCTGTAAAACGGTGAGTTTTACAGCAAAAATAGTTTAGACAAAAATTGTAAATCATCCGATTCCTTACAAAAATGTTTCTACACAAAAATGTATATAAAAGCATATTAAGTGAATATAATAATAATATATAATCAATAAAATTATTTTCCAGGAGAATACTTATGACAAAAAGTATAGAGACACTTTTTGTAAAGAATCGGATGATCTACAATTTTTGTTTGAACCGTTTTTGCTGTAAAATTAATCGCTTAGCTGAAAAACCTATTTTTGCAAACTTTCACTATCTATCAAATTTTTTGCCCGAGGGGCATTGAGCATTGGGAGCCTTTTCACAATTCATTCTGAGCATTCGTACCAATTTTCGTAATCTTACTTCTATTTTAAGGTCCAATTTGATTGGACTAATTGCACTGAGTTGGAAAATTAAAAGAAAGGTGTTAAGTAAAAATTTATATTTGAATTAGTTCGAATATTCATCAGCACTATCCAGAGTATTTTCTTCAGAAGTACAGTTACAGGTGGAGCTTTTAAAAGAGAAATTGTTTCCGGTGCCAAGATTTGAAATAGCTTGTAGCAAATCAAAAAAATAGTTAAACAATATCTCATCCAAGCCAACGTAAGTATGTATTTTTAAAAGACATTGAAAGTTACGAATTTTGGCGTGCACAGGGGAAAGTCTAAACTGCAATGCTTCTGGGTTGATTTGTTTTGATTCTATATTCTTAAGACAATTCATTTCTTTTGGACTAGCCTCGCAAATTAATAAGGTTTTCATTTTCTGCTTTAAGTAGTAAATTAATTGGTGTACTTTTACTAACCAAAACTATCTGAGCCTTCTTGTGTAGTACCTGAAGAAAACTTTTGCTGATATCTTATTGTCCAAAAGTGGAAGTACCAAGATACTGTTCTGGCACTGATTTGTTCATATGTTATTTGAAAATATACTACAAAAAATGTATGTCAGTTGACAAATCAAGCCAACAATTTGTCAATTGACAAATGAAGGCAACAATTTGTTGATAAAGTGAGAAATCTCTATTTTTAAGTTCATATCTATTTTTTAATAAATAACAATATTGTCACTTTTATTTTTGTACACGTAGATTAGCTAAATGAGCCACTGTGATGCAGTTCCCACCTTGACGGGGTACCGTACTGCCCACATTTTGAGTAAATACGGGTTGCCTGATTTGAGCAAGAGGATGCACGACCGTTGGGTGTGGAAACGGCGGATACCTGGGATTGTGATATGGAAAATTTGTACTAATCGGGCTTTCGAATATTGAAACGGGACTATTTGATCTTCCTTCCGCCGTTAGTCCCGCCGATCTATGAAACCTTGACATTTTATTGACCACGTGAGGTGTGGTGTGTGTTCTGACACCGATATTACCGCCGTACGGCGTTATTGGAAACACGTGTGTGGTTCCGCGAAGAGTCGACACTGTTACCCAGCGCGAGTCGAATGAGAAGCTCATATCTTGCACGCCCGCCGAAGTGTCACCTCTGTGCAAGGTATACAAGTGATGCACGGCTGCCAACGTCGATCCCATCCCGTGAGGGTTAAGGCGAAACAAATGAAAGTCGTGTCCCCGTTTATCGGCAGTTAATAGCAATAGACCAGAGGGGTCAAACTGGAGCCGCACGATCGCTTCCGTATGCGCCACGAAATGAGCGATGGTGGCTTGCATTTGCGTCGAACTGTCTCCATTTTGTATTGACGGGTTCTGAAAACAATAATTTTTCATGTACCCTAACCAGCCTCAAGTATTTTATCTAAGTACACAAAAATGAATCTAAGTAGATTGGCGCGCCTATTTTTAAAATTCAAATTATTCAAATTCCAGTTGTTCCAACACGTCTATTTTGCACTGACTGCTTTATCATTGTTTGCACAACTCTCTAATAAAAATATGATTTGTGGATGCTTTTCTTCCAAACGAAGATGGAAATTTAATGGTAATTAACAATTAAAGAATTATATTATTTATGAACTACAATGGTTTTCATAAAATTCGATTGTTTTGGTTATTGGAGTAAATAAATACGGCAAACGATGGCCAAGTTGTAGCTAAGTAGAATATTGTTTCATTAATACCTCAGTAGAAATAATGGTTGCAATGATAAAACTGCATGGGTAATTTTTTATTTTAAGAGTTTAAATGTCTGAAACCCACTAAATACTGAAAATTAATCAAACTTCACTTACTTTATCACAGAACCAAGTAAAGCTGCACAAAGTAGTTTATAAACAACCCTTAGTAATCCATGATTGTGTGGAGCATGACATTCTTTTAAAAATGACTCTCAATCTATAAAATTTAGACGTATTCAGTCACCAGTCATTCAGTGCAATCAGTATGCAGAAAAGCAACAGCTCAAGTATGATGTATCCCCAGGTTCAGTATTGGGCCCACTTTAGTCCTACTAAAAGACAAAAACCAATCTCCCGCAATTCTTGGCTAACCAACTGTCAATGAATGATTCAAAATGGCAGATGATCAGCTTTAGATTGAAAAATACCAATATTCTGCAAGAGAGGTTAAATGTTGTGGAGTTTATTTGGATGCAGGGTCAACCTGAGAAAATCACATTGTCAACCTCCCAAAAAACAATTTCATCTAATAAAACCCTTCTAACAGCTTACCATACCACTTAACTTAAACGCGGTCATCCCTTTCATATTGATAAGGCATTTGGTTGCAAAGAAAATGTGTTGCTATTATTTCTGGGCTTGGACAAGGAATAATAATAACCTTGAGCCAAACTTCAATCAGCTTGGGAGATCCAAAAATGGAACACGATATTTCGCGTTGCAATTTTACAACTGGATTTCGGTACAAAAGAAAATTAAGACTACCCCAAATCAAAGTTTAACCCGCGGTTTAATTGTGTTAATTAATGTCAGTACTATTTCCGTTATGACATATATTTCAATAGTCTATTTAAAAAATACACAAAATATATAAACAATATTTTTAAAAAAATGTTTGTAGTTAGACTGACACACACTAACAAAAATAACAAACGATCATTTTAAAGAGCAGTAAATTACCTCAATGTCCAACACGGTGACGATTCCCTTTTGGGATACATCGGAGTGACCGCCCGCTTGTGGACTGTTTGGTGATGTGCCAGGTTTAAAGTTCTGGTTTCCCGTAAAGCTGGATGCAACAGTCTCTCCTAGCTCTCTCAATCCTCTACCCAGAGACTTGGCAGCGTGCAGAACAGTAGCGGTATAACTCTAATAATGAAACGCACATCGTAACAGACAGGATAAAAGATTACGAGATTTACCTGAACACCCTCGCCCTCGTTCCCGCCGCTACTTCTTCTAGATGGGATCAGTTTCTTCTCCGCAAATGCGAGCCATCTTGGCCCAAGAGCAATGGGGTTAGGCTGTATACCCGGACTCAGATAACAAGTGGTCACCGATAATTTGTCCTCGAGGGTAAATGCGTCGAAAATTGCAATTTTTTCCATGAACGTGGTAATCACCGACCTTCTATTCGCCACCACATCCGATATCATAGATTTGAACTTTATTTGCTTCACCTTTGGCACAAGTTACGGAATAATGGATACAACAATAAAGATGAAACTAAACACGTTACCTGTTCACCAGTTTTTAGAGAATAAAAACTCAACGAACACGCAGGCGATCCGTGTATTGCGATGTCGCACAACGCTATCAGAGGTCTCTTGGACTCGAAAAGGTCCCTGTTCGAATTACCAATGACGTACGGCGCCGGGAGTATCCTCAAAACTTTTACGGAACCGTGGCGCCAAGAAAAAATTTCGGTCGCTTCCCCATTCGCAAGAACCGCCCACACCTACGTATATTATAGTATATAGTATATATTCCATTCAAGAATTTTAAACACAACGTTTAAACAATATAAAAAAAATGGCTTGAAATTAGGAAAGAACTTATAGGGTAGTTCTATCAGTTTGGAAAGCAAATTTAATCGACATCCAGCAGGATTATTAAGTTTGCATTTTAGCACCGATTTCTAGATTATTAAGGCAAATATTTAGACACAAAAAAACTACCAATACAACTCCATGTTTATACAGAAAAAAAATACGAATGTATTTAAAAAGATGGGAAATACATTTTTCATTGAACCTTTTTGAGCTTCATCTTTTCATAGGACGCAAAATCCAGCAGGGTATTTGGTTGGGTACTATGTTATTATTTTTATTTGACGATTTTCATTCTTGCTTACTAATTTTTGTAGTGCTACTTAGGTTTATCACATTGTAATGCAAAACTTTTAAACTTTGCCTGTTTTGTCTTTCAACTGTGCAATGCAGTGTTTTTCTGTCCTTCTTAATATATGTTCTATTACTTGTCAAAATAAAACTATTGCATGAGACTTCCGTAAAGTATAACTTAAATTTTAGCTCTCTACGAATTCAAATGTGGCTGTAATAATTTAATTGCCGCCATATTTTGAAAAAAAAAATGGGGAAAATAATTAATTTCTCGAAAACCGCCTAAAATGAGTATATCTATTATACAAAAGTAAATGAAATTGATGACGATGGAGATTTTGCAATTAAATCAATGCTAAACAATGAAAGTGGGTTAAATATTTATTGGGTCACTCTGTAGGCCCTTTGCATTTCTAGTGGGGTTTTATTACTCTACACCTTTCTCAAATAGACTTTAGTTGCCTCAACTTTTGTTTACCTAAATTCAATTATGTAAGAAATATCTGGTACCCATTCTAACCAGAAAGCTACATATACATAAAACTGTAAACATTTTTTAAAAATATACGTTATAAGTTTGTTGGTTATTGCTTTGCGTGGCGGACTATTTATCATCAGTTGTCAAAAACTAAGTTTAATCTAACTGTAGCAACGTGGAACACTGGATAAGAATAAGCATTTATCATGAAAAAATTGTTCTGTTCTGATTTCTAATAATAATAATGATAATAGCAGTTGTGTGGCTATATACATCAACATAAGTAAGATACAGATTTTGAGTAAACCTGAAATAGTTAAAATATTTCAATTTTGATAGTAAAAGGTTGCAAGAAAATATTGCGTTCTCTGTCACACGAAAAGGCGATAAGATAAGAGAAAAAGAATTACTTTATATGATTTTTTTTCTGCCTAGAAACCCTGTGAGTTGAATATGTGAGAAATGTTTATTTTATTTTTCCAAAAAAATATTGCATTTTGATAAAAGTTGTTTTTCTTTATTATTATGATGGCAGTTAAAAAAATTTGTGCCCAATACCGCCTGTCGAGAGCTTTAAGGGACCCATAAAAAATGTTCCTCAATATCTAACCTGTACTCCTGTAGTATAACCAAGAACTAGAACTAAAGCAGACGCGGGGACATCCACATCGTTGCTGTAGCTTGGCAGAAATGATGATTCATCCCAATCTAAGTTTTCAAAGTGAGCCCACTGAATTTGGTCCTTTATATCGAAAGTGTCGCTAGCTGTATTTGGTACCACTTCATTGATAAATCCAGCAACGCTATCGAGTATAGTTGGGTCCGTAACAGGCTGAGGTAGAACTACATTGTGTCTATTTTTATCGATTCCAGTAGGGTGATTTGGTGATTCTGCAGACATTTTAATCTAAGCTGAAAATAAACGGATTAATTAGCAAATTTCCACCTTCCCAGTTTTTACATCATTTTTACCAAGATTTTAAATGATTGTCAATGATTAAATATAACTAAATGATATTGTATTTTACAACCTATAAGCATCGATCAAGTGATCAAGATAACTACTAAATTTGAATATAGCAATAACCAATATTAAATCATTTCCAGGTTGGATATTCAATGTGCGCCTGCGCGAGTCATTTCAAACTGAAAATCTGTCAGCGAACCATATTGCACTACAAGGTCATATTGGTTGAAAGCGAGGTTTGATACCACTCCTGCATGCGTAGATAGCTTGCAAAAGTGTCTGTGTTATCAGCACATATAAAACCAAACACCTGCTATTTATTTACACCACTACAGCCCAAAAATCTGAATCTGAGTAGCAAAAAATAAATAAATAGTTTATATAAATTGCTTACTCTTTTGGAAAAAAAACGTCCGAAAATAGTTTTTGTTAGTTTTAGAATATTTAAAATGCTTAATTTCTTAATCTTAATCAAAAAGATATCTATCCAGCTATGCATCCAAGCATGCACCCAAAATATTAAGAAAGTTTTGAGCTGTGATAAGTGGTATCTGAAAATATATCACACGAGCTGTCCTATAACCTTGTCCTATGAATCCTGCCATTTTACAAAATCTCTTACCGCCGAGATTAAAAAGCATCATTTTTTAAATTTAACGGCTGAACTCTAGACAAAAGTTGTTTAGATTTCAGAAAGTGTGGAACTTCCGCTTATATCTGAAGTTGCCAATTAATTTTTCATATACAAGGTTCCGATCCATACCTTTTTTTGGAGATATTTGAAGTTTTATTTAAAAAATGTACATAGAATTAATTAATAACAAAATTAAAAATAAATTGCACATTATAAAAACGTGTTTTCCAACTCTATCTAATGGTGTTAAAATGTTTGTAACCAAATCAATTTAATTTTTTTCAAAATAGATACGCATTAAAATTTTCTTTGAGATTTTTTAGGTGCTGCTAATTTTACTTTTAATATGATGTGTTCTTCCATTGTTTTTACTTCTTCAAGAAAAATTAAATTAAATTAAGAGGACGTCGGTAGCATCTAAAAAATTATTATTGTATTTTTTATTCATAATTAAAAAATATATATTCGGAGATCACATCGAACTACGAAAAATCGTTTTCCAATTACACCCAAAATAAAACGTGTTTTCTGTGAAATTTATTTTCCGGAGCTTTTACCGTTTTTATTCATGTAGGACCCAAAATTTCTGTTAAACAAGAATTATTACCTTTTATTTCTTTGACAAAGTGCGTACACTATTACTGTAGATAAAGTATGCACAAATAAATATTTTTCAAGAGTTAAAAACCTGCTTGATCGAACCACGCAAAAACTACAAAAAGAAACCACACATCTTAAAAAAAATGAAAAAACCAACATAGCAAAAACAAAGAGGGTGTGGAAACAAAACAAAGATGATGGGCAACTTTGAATTTCAAGGACATCTCATAACTAGACGTGCAAAAAAGCTAATTTCGAACAGTAAAAAAATAATTAGGAGTTTTATCACTTACTTTGGCTGACAATTCAAACAATCCTCTCAAATTTGCAACTGCGTCATTTCAGAACAATAAAGCTGGGGCTACGTAAACCTGTGTCATTCCTTTCGACTTCTTCCCTATTTAAAACTCAAAGAAGTACATTCAATTTGAATGTTGATTAATGAAGAATTACATAAAGCTTAAAAATTCTTTTAAAAAATATTTTCAATCGCACTATGTAATAAAAACTGGAGAAATATTTTGCCAACAACTGTCAGAATATCACAACACGTATCAGCTGATCAGACAGAAACCAACCTTCCGCAACAAAGGTGAAAGACAGAGATGAACTAAATGTTTCCTCTTCCTCGCGCCCACTGCCTCCTTGTTTAAAAATGGAGAATAAAATTTTAAAATGGATGGTTGATTATTTTTGCGTTTCTGTTTTTGTGGAAATATGTTCGGTCGCGCAAAATAACGTATTGTTTATAATCGTAGATGATCTAAAGCCGGCTATAGGCAGTTTTAAAGACAAACTTGCAGTTACCCCAAATATCGACAAGCTAGCTTCCAAAAGTTTTGTGTTTGAGAACGCTTTTGTCCAAGTAAGTAAAATACATTGATATTATGTAAACGTTTTGTACTACACACGAAGGTGTGCAGTACTGTGCTGTGATTATTATTAATATGATTAACAAAATTGTGAGGAGAAATGGCAATTGAAATGTTTTGAGCGTATATTCATAATAGTTGTTCAAATCAATTTTCAAATATATCCATAATTTTTTTTTAAAGGTTCACCAAATTTTGAAAGGTTTCTCTATTGGTTTTGTTTGAGTAAATAGTATTTTTCTACTCCCATCTCTAAAATGCCTAATTACACACCGATCTAGAGTGCGGGAAGCGTCACTTTACCACTTCAGTTTCGTTTCGCACGGATCTGAGCCACTTCGGACATTTCTGGGATTTCACCGTATGGGTTTGGGAGCAATCGGATGTTTTCGAAGATATTTCCCACGCCTTAAATTGTGCCGTTTGTCAATTCTCACGGTCATGTCAGTGAACGTATTCGTGTTGTTTTGCGAAAATGTATCGTAGAAAAAGTATAGTATGCAACACGTTCTGTAAACTTTTTAAATCACTCGTTTATTAAACATTCGCTCCTCTCATGTCAAATAAACTCCTTAGTCAAATGCCGCTTACCGCACTTGTTGCATAATTAGTATATCATGCAACAAGTGCAATTCAAGGCGTGGGAAATATCTCCGAAAACATCCGATCGCTCCCAAACCCGTGCGGTAAAATCCCCGAAATGTCCGAAGTGGCTCAGATTAGTGAGAAACGAAACTGAAGTATTAAAGTGACCTTTCCTACACGCTAGATCAGTGTGTAATTAGGCATTTTACAGACGGGAGTAGAAAAATATTGCTAACCCGCCGCCTTTTCCTTCCTAGTAGCAACGTCCGATAAACTATTTATTTCCCAAAAGATAATCCTCCATATTAAGTAAAGGAGAAATGCAATTCTGAAGAAAACGCAGTTTTGTAAAATTTTACTAAATATACAAGGAACATTGTTTTCATTGGTATTTGAAATAATTTCTAGCAAGCTCTATGTGCCCCAAGCCGAAACTCGTTGCTAACAAGTCGTAGGCCGGACTCATTACGATTATACGACTTCCACAGTTACTGGAGAACAACCGTGGGGAATTACACAACCCTGCCGCAGCATTTTAAAGAAAACGGGTATCATACCCACTCGATCGGCAAAGTGTTTCATCCAGGCATCACGTCGAACTTCAGCGACGATTTTCCATACAGCTGGAGCCAAAGACCGTTCCACCCGAAAAGTGAAATATACAAAAACGCAAAATTGTGCCAAAATGAGGACGGCTCGCTCGGGGCAAATTTAATATGCCCCGTAATTGTGAACTTTCAGCCTTTCGGAACTCTGCCCGACATAGAGTCGCTACATGAAGCGCTACATTTTTTGAAAAAAAAGAATAATAAAACGATCCCTTATTTTTTGGCGGTGGGATTTCAGAAGCCTCACATACCATTTAAATTTCCAAGAGAATATTTAGGTACTACATGACCTCTAGTATGTATTTAAATAATTTCCTATTAAATTTTTGAAGACCTTTATCCGCTTGAAAACATTCCGCTACCGCAAAATAGATGGCGGCCTGCCACTCTCCCTGAGGTTGCTT
The DNA here is from genome assembly GCF_029955315.1 of Cylas formicarius. Classification (NCBI taxonomy): domain Eukaryota; kingdom Metazoa; phylum Arthropoda; class Insecta; order Coleoptera; family Brentidae; genus Cylas; species Cylas formicarius. The sequence continues at coordinate 12,884,357 of NW_026844352.1, read as the reverse complement.
GGAATCCTTGGGTGGACATAAGAACAAGAGACGATATGAAGGATTTAAACATTCCCTTTCCCTATGGGCCAATTTCAGACGATGCTCTGAAAAAAATAATTCAGTGTTATTATGCGTCGACGTCATATATCGATTATTTAATTGGGCAGTTGTTAGAAGCTGTTGATAATAACACTATTATTGTGTTTGTAGGAGATCACGGTATGGTATGAACCGTAGACTACGGAAGGCTAAAACGCAGAATCATCGTCGAAGTCAACATTTTTCCCCTCATTTCTATATTAGTTTAAGTTCTCGATATAGGTGTAGCTCCAGTCGTTTTGGTAGCTTCAAAATTTGGCAGCTATTATACAAACCTAACAAGTTGCACTAAACTAGAAAAGGTTGATAACTCATTATATGTACTAAACATATAGAGGTCCTGATAATACAGGAATTTTTGACGCGAAGATGAAAAAAATTCTGATTATTATATAATATGCGCATCCGCTGCCATTTGAAATCCCGTGTCCAACCAATAGCGTTTGACATCCCACATGGCCGCTGACAGCTCGATAATTTGACAGGTTTGAGTAGCATTTTTTAGGACAGTATTTTTTCAAAATGTGTTAACAGCGCGTTAAATGTTCTGGGAAAACGAGTTAAGGACGCGGAAATAGCTATTTAGAACGAAAATGGCGCAAAATGATGATTAGGGGTTGAAATTTATAGGCATGCACGGAAGATCATTCCCGTCTCTATGAAAATATTGCCACTCGAGGGACATCATTTTGTACCTTACTAGGGCCACTATATTGTCTAAATATCGATAGCATAAACTCTAAACCTAAGGTTTTTTAAATATGTAGTTCAAAGTTTGTCAAAATTATCCTAATTTCAATGTTCCAGGGCAGTGGTATTTGGACCAGATGGTTGGTTGTCCCGCCCATAATTCCCCAGTTACAAAACGCTATTTTCTTTGAATATGACCCCATTTCACAATGTCAACTAAGCATTGTTAGAAATGTTAGAAATAAATTTTATGATCGCTTAGGATTTTGTTTAACTGTTACTGGAGGGTTGTTTGAACATTTAATTAAAAAATAATGTTTATTTTGAATGTTATTTTTTAATGTATTATGTTAATGTATAGTACATATAATTACTTATGTATGTGTCCTTTTAATGTCTTACACTTTTGTCTGATTTAGTTACAAAGTTTGTTTATTCGATGAAACTTTTTGCAGGTTGGTCGCTAGGAGAACATGGTGAACTTGCAAAGTATAGCAATTTTGAAGAAGCTACAAGGGTACCTTTACTGATACATGTGCCAAATTTAACGAAAAATAAAAAGAAAATCACGAAACTGGTAGAACTGGTAGACATTTTTCCAACACTGGTAGATTTAACACAAATTTCAAAGCCATTGTCCTTGTGTCCTGTTGATAATGAGTCAACAGCCCTTTGCAGTGAAGGTAGGAGTTTGGCATCTGCAATGTGGGGAAACGTGAGAAATTCCTGAAAACTCAATGTCCCTTTATGTTACCCGATATGCCAATTTCAGGCAAGTAAAGGCAAGTCGGCGGTTTTCTCTCAATATCCACGTCCAGGCCCTTATCCAGAATTAAACAGCGATAAACCAATACTAAAAAATATATCGATAATGGGGTATTCCATGACCACAAGGCGATATAGGTATACCGAGTGGGTCGGATTTAATACGAGCACGTTTAACATTTCTTGGAATAAATGCTACGGGAAGGAACTTTACGATCATTCGATTGATCCGGGGGAAAATATGAATTTAGCTGGGCGACCAGAGCTTCACGAAATCCAGAAAAACTTGAGGAAAAAATTAATTTTGGGGTGGAGGCATGTATAAATTAATGTTTTAAGGCGTAATTTGTTTATTAAGAAAATAAAAATAGAGTATCTAAAAAATAAGTCGCCTTCGTAGTTTTCAAAAAAGACACTCTTATATCTCTAGAAAACATCACTTTTACCTAGACTAAATTATTACGCTAGCATTTTTCAAACATTTATTTATTTGACGTAAATTACGCTACCGATTTGTATAATGCTCGCCTAACGGGTTCCAAATATTGTGCCGAGCGAGTCGAATGGACCTGGTCAGGCACTAGCGGAGCAGCGGGTCTTGGTTAGTCTAAAAGAGAAACTGTGCAACGCAGAAATATAGTCAACGAATGTAAATAGAGACGTCATATAATTTATTAATAGTGTCTATAGTGAATAATAGTTGTAAATAGTTGTGACTGTTGTTTTTGGACGAAATAAAATTTCACTCTGTTCAGTTTTACGCGAAGTCACTTGTTAGTTAGTTTCACCGTCGCGTTTGATGAACCCGAACCATTTTACCCGTTGGGGTAAAATTTTATTTTTGATATCCTTTTTAACGGTTGCAGCCTGGTATTTGACAAGCCCAAAACTTTCTATAGCAAAATGCACATTTTTTGAAAAAGCCCCTACAATTTTGATACCATAACACTCGCGGTTTTTATGAAAATTTATTATTTAAAGTGTATTTGACCTACCCTATACGCTGTGTAATGAAACTCCTTACAAACCAAAATTGTACAAACATACAAAATTTGTACTCACATTGGGTATTTCTAGTTATAGTTGATTTAATGACCCGCTAAGAAAGACAAAACCAAAATAGAATAATGGTTGTTACACATTATTTATAGATAAGTAGCCAAGCTCACAATATCAATATGTGCAATGGTTAAAAATAATTTATTAATAATAATACTACAGTTTTGGCGCATATAATAATAAGTAACCAATAACAATACAACAATAACTGTACAATATAAAAATGGAATGAGTACACAAGTATAGCAACACTGCTAGACGGCTTGAGCCCTTACTTTTATAATAAGTTGATTATTAACAATGAAATCTTGTTCAAATAATTCCTCCACCAAAACAAACTCTGTATAACCAAAACCTTTAGGATTCATGTCTTGGACTGGACGATTGAATGCGGCTAATTCAGGACGGGTCATCATTGTCTCTTTAATATTGCGAAAAGATTGGCTGCAAATTAAATTTATGGCACTTATTTAATGAAAATCATGGTGAATTAGGGAACAATAAGAATTTAAATTGGGAGTACTTCAGTAGACAAAAAATGAAATTAATATCAGGAAAACAGTTATAATTTGAATTGGGTCTACTGCAGGAACCCTTAACTTAAAGGACATTTTTATAGAATGCCTAACAAAATTAAAAGCTAATTGTTATTTAATATTTTTTGAGTAATATCCATCAAAAGAACAATTTCTTTCCATTAATGTTGAACTTCCTGATGAATCTCTAAAGGCACTGAATCGCGAATTATGTCAAACTATTTTTTAAAACCATATCAACATAAAAAAAAACAAGGCAAAAATGAACCTCCTACAACAATGCAATTTTACTTACAAACTAGAGTCATATTTTCTCCACCAGAGGTCTCTTGAATTGTAAAATTGCCAAGTTACAAAAAAATGTTTAGGGTATCTTGATGGACCTGATATAAATAAAACAAAAAAAAATTAAATGTACTCACGTAGGATGAACAATTTCTATGGATAATCTTCCACAAAATGGCCAGTCTAAAGCATTGTCATGTTCAGATTTCATGAAATGAACTATAATGGCCAGATAGTTTACATCTTTAGGAGACAAGTTTAACCTAATTCCTAACCTAGACAATAGGACATATTTAAATTAAACGCCAGAAAATAATGCTGTAACCTACTTGTATCCATAAGCAGAAGTATAAAATCCTGGGCTATAATGAAAAATTCCAGGATTTTCCCTCATAGTACTGATTTTAGTTTTAAAATCATTAAAATACCAAATATAACAGCCATTACAATAACGCTGCTGAAACTTTGTGACTGTAAGGTTATATGATGAAATTTGTTGTGACATATTTGCAATTATAATATCCTGTTCTCGGGTCTTTTGTTCCAACATCACAATCTTTTCATATAGAGCTCTAAAATAACAATGCTTTAATAATTGCAATACTGAACATGCCAATATATATAGTTATTACTTTAACAAACTGCTTATCCTATCATCATCCAAGCTCTGACTAGTTGACTCATTTTTCGAGGGAGGATCCCAAAAATTGGTTTGCGGAATCACAGATGTACTTGCACTAGCATTTTGACTAGCAGTCATATTTGCGTAAGCTTGTGAAAGTAACTAAAAGAGATATTATATGTATCAACACTTTGTAAAACATCTTATTTTTTACTGTTAAGTGCTTGGGCACATTTTGTTCTAAATGCCTTTCTAATTCCAGTTCATCTTCAAACTTATCTCTGCAATCAACATTTACAAAAGTGCACTGTAGTTTTTCACTCTCAGGCAATGAAGGTGGCCTAAATTCACACACCAACAAATGAGATTCGACATCCAATGGAGACAGATCTTTCAAACAGCCTCGAATAATATTAGGACATTTTATTTTCTGTTGAGATATCTCACGCCTAGTAAAATTATCAGGAAAAATATCAGCTGCAATATCCAACTTCATATTATCAACAGGGCAGGCCTTTTCTTTTCTGAAAAACATTGGAAAAATATACAATTTGCAGGAATTATTACTGTTTGTACTCCAGCCATGAATAAATGCAGCTTCTGCAAAAGCGATGTCCACAAGAAGTTAAAACAGGGTCTCTCAGCCATGCCAAACAAATAGGACACTCAAATCTTGCTTCAGGAGTGGCAAATGAATCATTAATAGAACTTTCCTGTGCTAAAGAAGCATCTGTTTTATGAGTGTCATATGAGCTCTCTTGGTCCATTATACAAGGATTATTATGAATTAGATTATTAACATTTTATTGATTACTCTGAAAAATAGCTTCCAGCTTTTCTTGGATTTGGAAATGGATTCAAACTAAAATAGATGAACTCATACCAATAGTTCAAAATACTTGGTAATGATCATAGATAAATGTTATGGTTGGTATGGCGATCGTAGCTTATCCACAGCAAAATTTGAAACTACCAGCATATTATTCAAATTTCTTTCGCTAAAAGGGACTTACTAATAAAGTTTAATCATTCGGAACATATCATTAATGTTATTATTTATCATTTTATGATAAATGGGACTTTCTATTTCATAGATTACAAGTACAATAATGCGTTTCACATGACTGTTAGGCTAAGCTGTTAGGATTATTTGCCCATTGCCGACTTCGGTCGAGGATCCACACAGTGGAAACCGATAACAAACTTTTGAGGACGAATACAAGGGATTCTGTCGGCAGGAAGTTAAACCGCCGCGTGCAATGCTCCACCACAGAATCCCCCAATGTATTTGATAGTTTATGTACATTACTGCAATGTTGTTTTCTATGCATGTTATGGTTATGGTTGTCTCAGACAAGTTCTTACAAAAATAATGCAAAATGGTATTTTTTTTTGTATTCATTACGGCTATTTTCAAACATATATTAATTTGTTTTAGGGTAGGCATGGTGAGCGGAAAAAAGCAAAAACACGAGGCAAGGCGAAACAAGCAGCTTCTAAGTCAAGTTCTTCGTCAGAAGAGGAATGGGTTGAAGTTGAAGATTTAAGAAACAAATCTGAAGGTAAAAAGTTAGAGCCAACTTTTATTTCGGAAGGATCCCAAAAAAGAGAAAATTGGATGGATTTGCCTACATCATTCACCAGTATTTCCAATATTGACCGTCAAAAACAGAGAAATCAGGAGAAAAAAAATCAAGAAGGGTTGAAACAATATGACCCAAGTAAAAGCTCAAGAGAATTAAATCCCTATTGGAAACATGGTGGTGATGGTCTTCCTAAATTCAAAAAGCCAAAGGAAGATGAGGGTAACTTGGTTCATACAAGGAATGAATTAAGACGGACATCAAATTGGAAAAAAACAAATGTATCAAAGTCAGAAATAAAAGCAAATGAATATTCTAATCCCACTTGTAGTAAATCAGATTTGGGTAATAATGACATTACTTCTGAGACTGAATTAAATTTATTAGCTGGGAAGCTCGTTAAAGCTGAAATCATGGGCAACATCACACTTGTGGCTGAATTAACAGCAAAACTGGATAAAGCAAGAAAGGCTATTGAATTGGCAAAATCAGAGGAAAAGTATGAAGGTGTTTTACTAACAAAGACTGATTCTCAGGGAAGGTCACAGCCACTGAAATTTAAGTCAGATTTGAAAAATTCAAGTGTCAAACATAAGAAAAGGAAAATTGAAACCCACAAAAATAATGAACGGGTTAAGTATTTTGCAGATGATGATAATTATTCTTTAAAAGAAATGTTCGAGGAGGAAAAATATAACATGCCTAATGATCACAATAAGGATTTTGTGGAGATATATAGCAAAGTCCGTAAAAATGATGATTTAGATAATTTATTTGTTGATACAATTAGAAGGAAGAAATCAGATTTGAAATCTGATGCAGCCAATAATAGTAGAGCTATAATTGAACATCAAAAGATGGAGACAAAGCTTGATAATTGTACTCTGTGCATTCAATCAAAGCAGAGTCAAAACCATTTAATTGTCTCCATGGGAGAGTATGCTTATTTAAGTTTGCCTGCTTATGAACCTTTAACAACAGGACACTGCTTCTTAGTTCCCATTCGACATGTTAGCTGTTCTACCCATGCAGATGAAAATGAGTGGGCAGAGTTAATGAATTTCAGAAAAGCCCTTGTGAGATATTTTGAGACAAAAAATAAAAAAACGGTATTTTTTGAATGTTCCATGATGTTTCACAAACATCCTCACATGGTGATTGAATGTATTCCAATATCAAAAGAACATGCAGATATGGCTCCAATGTACTTCAAAAAAGCCATTGATGAATCAGAAACTGATTGGGCCCAAAACAAGAAGTTAGTGTCATTAAAAGGCAGGGATGTCAGAAAAGCAATACCTAAGGGTTTGCCTTACTTTTTTGTTTCTTTTGGCCTTGAAGAGGGTTATGCCCACGTTATTGAAGATGAAAGGATATTTCCAAAGAATTTTGCGCAAGAAATTATTGGAGGAATGTTAGATTTACATCACAGCAAGTGGCTGAAACCCAAGAGACAAATGTTTAAGGATCAAAGTGATAGAGTTGTGCAGTTTTCTAATGAGTGGAAAGAATTTGATTGTACTAAAAATTAAATTTAAATACATAGAATGTATGTAAATATATGAGACAGGTAAAACACAATCCTAGAGTAAAATTTTGCGCCATGCCATGCCTGAAAGATTGGTTTACCATTACATTAAACAAAAGCAGAATTAAAAATTATGAAATTTTAAGAATTTAATAAAAATTGAGATGTATGGTTATGGTCTGCATACTGTAAATTAAATAAAAAAAGATAGAAAAAATAAAGGAGGTATTTGTGACTATCATGTCCTACAAGATTGAAATTCAGAAAGACAAGGCATTATTGTAAAATAAGGTGTCTAGGATCAAGCATTGACTGAAGAGGCAGAAAAAAACTTACAGATTTATCTTGTATTACACTATGCACATTTCATTTTCATTTTGTGAGGAAGTGAAAAGCTGTAAGATTGCAAAAGTTGTATATTATTAAAATAATTTAATTTAACAAAAGTTACACGATCATTTCCAATTCCTTTGCATACTCGACAGCTTGCTGGGCAAGTTCAACTGATGGTATAGGTTCATGGCATCTCATCTCTGGTGTAAAATGGAAAAAGTTGTCCTTGCCTAATTTCCAGTTTTTCTAGATTGCAAAGATTGGTAAGACTTTTATTTCTTTCCCTTTCTACTTTTGATAACATGACTAACATACCTTTGCAGCAATGGTTTTAAGCTGATCTTCATTTTGTAAATACAGCATTCTGGCAGCATCTTTTGGTGAAATTTTTTCATAAGCATTTTCTAAACACACTGCAATTTCATGTCGAATTGTATCCAATAAGATATCCATGAATAAATTATAACTTTTTGCTGGTACATTACCCTTGGCTAAAAATATCTGAAACATTTTAATCAGTACAATCTAAAATTACCTAAACAATGAAGTGTTATACCTTATTGTAACTTCCTTCCATTAGATACTGTTCAATAGATAAAGGGTGTCTTATATAAACATCATTTTGTATGTGATCAACTGGTAGAAGCTCCAATTCCGTATGAAATTCTGCAACACGATTTTGAGATAAAAGAAATAGTAAATTGAGTCCCAACAATTGATATTTAAAAGAAGATTCTTCTAGCTGATTTTGATAATCAAAATAGTAACATTTAAGTTGTGCCATGTATCTTTCAAAAGCTGGGATGTTATTAGCCTCAATGCTCCATTGTACTCCAATTTCTAGAACATCTCTAGCAAGCAAAAGTTCTTGTTTAGATGCGCTTGCGTTAGACGTTGGCAAAAATATTAAGTTTGTCAATTCCAACTAAAAAAAAATCTAATCCATATAAAATTATTTGCATGCAAATCAATTTTACCTTTAAATCAGATAACAGTTTACTGCATTTGCTTAAATTTTTTGAAGGTGAATTCCATTCTGATTTTAGCTGTTTATATAAAGAAGCAACTTCATTTATTTTCGACATTTTTGTACCTTTCACAGTGAAAACAATCATTCACAAAATACCGAAATTCTGCTTAATCACATTAAATGTCAAAATTCAAAGCCAATCACAGATCATGCTTTTTTAAAGCCTATGCTCCAGCTAAGGTGGGTCGAATGATCCTGAATTTTGGCTACAAGGAGGAAAAGAAGATGAATCAACTGCAACGGCCAATTCAGCAAATTTTATTTATAATGAACACGAGAAGTAATAGTAGTATTTGTATTGTCTTCTTTCCATGCGAGATGCAAGCGTGGCAGACAAGTGCAATAAGAGATTATTCTATATTATTTTTCAGTTTGGTCTTCCTGGGTAGATTTTTTGAGGAATTGGCGCCTGAGAATTCCATTATTTGGAGTAAATAGCTATTTTAATTTTTATTTGTAAGGAAAATTTGATCATAAAACAAAAAATATTTCATTTTAAAATATTGTATATAGACAATATGTCTTACATTTAACAGTTAAATAAATAAATTTATTAATATTTTACAAGTCCAGAAGTTCTTCCTCTTCCCCTCCAATAGCTTTCCAAAATGCTGTAACCATTTGTTCAGCACATTGCCTGCGTTGATGTGTTGACAACGAACCTAAACTGTTTCTCATCATTCCAATTTGAGAAAACAACTCCATAAATTCATCATCAAGAACAGAATCCTTTTCTTCGGAATTTGCAGTTTTCCTATCAGCCTGATCTGCTTTTTGACAAACTTTTAATTCCCCTTCTGTTTTCTTTGTTTTTTGTGGTTTTAATACAAGATTGGACCAAGTATGTGCATGTAGAGCTTCAATGATCCTGTGAATACCAAATTTTTCTGTTAATATATCTTGTTCTGCAGGCTCTGTAGTCAGTGGATAGAGTTCAACAAATTCAAAACCTCTTTTAATGCACCATTCTATTGCTTTGGTTCTCGATATTTTTGTTTCTTCATTACAGTAATTAGATACTAGCAATTTTATATCGGGGTTGCATTCTTTTTCCAACACCATATATTGATCCAGGTCTTCAATGCCAGATTCTTTGTTGGTATCCATATGAATAATTAGAGCTTCAACTTGATTGTTAAACTCTTCACTGCGTTCATAACTACTTGGAAAAGCTACAAAACTGACATCAGCTGTATAATATTTTGTGTTTATATTCCACCGATGTATTATAACACCTGAACTACTTTCTTCCGGATTATGTTTAGTGATCAACTTAATAATAGATTTAGGTTTTGTATTGCTGGAACTAACTACTACAATCAAGGGATTTGAATTCATATTGAATTTACTGGATGGTGATTCAGTAGAACTTAGTTACTAAACTGGTACTTTACATGTTCTGGTATTAATTCAATTGTAACCTTTTTAAGAATATTTTCTTTAAATTTTATTATTTATAATTTTCAAGTTCCAAGCAGATAAGGTACACTAAAATCACTGATATATATTTTTATATATATATGTATATATGTATATATATATATAGATACCATCAAAAATTTACAATTCTTCTATACACCTGCAAGTAAAATTTTAGACAGGACAAAATCGACTATTCCATGTGTAAACACAGAAAAGTACTTTGGGTTAACTGAATGGTGGAAGTTTAAATATCTGTGGTGGTCACGTTATCACTTTGAATGTTTCATGCATTTAGCTGTTTTGGATCCTTTTAGCTCACCACATCGTCATTGCAGCTGTTACCTGAGTATCGTAAAACCAAAATTAATCTTTTTATTTTGTAAACTTGATGGATGAAACATGTTTCAGTTTAGTTAGGTGACGTCATTTCATTCGCCCGTACAAAACGATCGGAATTAAATAGGATTAACAATCCTCTCCTAGTTTGCGTTAGACGTAAAAAGCCATTATCATGGAGTATAGAGAATCGCCATTATCTCAAATTTAAAGGAGACTTTATTATCGACATAATGTTCCTTCACCTTCTAGCGTCCTCACGAGTTTTACGCGTGAACTAACTTGACAATATGTCAGAATAGAATAAAAATTCGGCAATCAGTCGATCAGTCATTCCAATTTCCGTCGAATGAGTTTTTTTCATATTGGCGGGCGGGCTATTTTTTAAGTTTTATAGTGATTCGCTAAGGACGATAGCAGTGTTTGTACTTGTGCGTGTAAATTTGCCCAATTGTGTGTCAAACGGCTTCCGTGTATATTAGACCAGGTAGGCAAAGTGATAAAGCAAAATTGGTAATTTTTCTTGCTAGATTTTGTGACATAAATTCCATTTTATCATCAGTTAACTATCAAAGTTGGAATGGTATTAGAAAACACAAAGTTAACGTTTGCTCCGTCATTGGTGGTTTTATTAACACCTGTAGGAGTAGTACCTACCTATTTACAAGCTAAGTTTAGGCATTTGCTAGAATAGGTATGTATATAAATTGCTTTGATGACTTCGTTTAAATATAAAAGGGTTTCCAAACTTGTTTAGTTAATTCGTAATGTTTGGGCGTGTTGATATTACCTGTTTCTTTTGCACAATATTTAAGATATTTAGTATTCTGTTTACCTTTTATCGAGGCCTTTACTACCTCTTTTAATTGGGGATTTGTTACCTCCCTGAAAATTTAATTAATATCAAACTGCGATTTCAGTACTATTTCAAAAATAAGTAGGTATATTTTATTTTTTATGGGGACCACAATCCACAGACAAAAACGATAACCTTTAAAGAAATTTACTTTTTTTTTTAATTAAAATTGTTTTTCAAATAAAATTATATGTAACCATTTGGATTCTACCTATTCGCCAAAGCGTATCTACCGACAGAGGCGAACCGGTTACTTTTGTTAGTAATCGGAGTGTTGTGTATTAATTAAATTGCGGGTTATGTTAGAGTTAGTTCAAGTCGCTATAAGGAAAAAATACGATCAACTATAAAGTTAATTAAAATCTTTGTGCAGCTGATAGTTATTGGTTAGCAATTTATTCCGTTCTTTTTGTCTTTATATTTAGAAAAGTGTATTTTAAATTGGGTTTGAACAGCATAAAGATTTTTTTTTGGAACGATCTCTAGATATTTAGAATTTAAGAGACGTTGGGCGGATTGTCATTAGATCTGGGATATAATGGTTTGTAGTGTTACCAGATCTACTTAAAAATCATGACAACTTTGAAATTTTTAATAGAATACTATTTAGATTTTTCTGTTTTTGTATTCGGTGCAAAATTCTAAATTTAACATTTAACGCCTTTCAAATTGCAAATTGATTTTTTTTATTACTTTTCAGGGGAGTAAAAATTAGTTTTATCATTTTGTAAGATTTGTGGCAAACTGTGATATCATATTTAGAAAGAATATGTTTTATTTTTTCAGATAAATTATTTATACAGGTTCATTTTGCATTTATATAAAACCTAATTTACTTATTTTGAACTACAATTTCAATAAACAACTTTTTTGTTTATTTTACCATGCTAAATGCAAAGATTCTATTAAACTATCGTCCAAAGCCGCCTCTGAATAGGAACACGTAAGTAACATGGTAAAATAAACAAAAACGTTGTTTATTGAAATTGTTGTTCAAAACAAATAACTTGGGTTTTATATAAATGCAAAATGAACCTAAAAGCGTTTTCGCAGTTTTACCAATTCGGTGACAGTTCGAAAATGGTTTTAGGATCAAGCAAAGGCACTTAGTTCTGCGCAGTCAGATGACTTAAACCTACCCCGTGGAATCTATTTCTTCAAATTTCTTCAAATTTAACCGAGCTAGTGTATGTCTTGTAAATTTTTTCGATGCCTGTTGTTTATGAGACAATTCTGTACTTACCTATTTACATTTGCCTTTTCTTGCGGACGTATAAAAATATTAAGATTTATTTATACATAGTGAAAACTCATAATATTATAGGTATATTATATGTTAATATTAATATAACAAATCCCTTAAAATGTTAAAAAAAATTCTATTAAACTGGCGGGTTTGATGTTTATATTAAATTTACAGTCCTTTACTCAATTTAGAAATTGTTTAAATTTTTACACTACTGCCGATTGTTCACTTAAAAGTCACCATTTACTCTTACTCTATGCCCACAGCATATTCCAAAGGCAGCAATTCTTTTTGCATTGCTCCTTACATCTTACATCTGTGCGGTATAGTACTGGCGAATACAAATGCTATGGTACGGATTCGTCCAGATATGTCCGGTTACCAAGAAGGTTTCTGATAATATCCAGCTAGCGAACAGGGTGACAGCAAACGAATTTCAACGTTCCCTGCTTAAATCACGAAGAATCTTGAAGTGAAATAACCGATGCAGGCATTCATTTAAGCGATGATGGGTGTTAATTCTGACTCGTTAAAAAAGGACAGGGTGCAATTATGAAACTCGCACCAGTTAACCGCTTATTAACGGCAACCCAAGTTGAAATTCCGTCGGGGCTGCGTGGCGATGAAAACGCGGTCAACATTAGACGAGCGGCACTTTATCATTACCATTACCAGTTTCATTTTGGAAATGTACACTTCTCCGTGTATTGGTTGTTGGGTCAGTTCAGTTTGCCGCGAAGTCTGTTCCGTTTCGTGTCGATAGTCGGCTCGGATCTCCTTTTCAGCGCGTTTACCCATTTGTGTTTTGAGCGGATAGTTTGGGTTTGCAGTAAAAGACGACGCATTTCATCTATTCCAAACCGAAGTGTATATGGATTAATATTTAATGGGTCAATTGTGTTTTTAACTGCTAACATAATAAGTGCGCTATTTCATAGCATTTCTCACATTGTTGCGCCAGGGAAGCTGTATCGACGTGATTTCAAATAACTTGCTTATATTTGGCATAACTTCCGGATTTCATTAAACGAAAAACCATCGCTTTATCGCACCAATTTAGAAAGAAGTTCCCAATTCCATAAAAATATATATATATATATATATATATATATATATATATATATATATATATATATATATATATATATATATATATATATATATATATATATATATATATTTTCACGTATTGATTCACGGATGGAAAAATGTGATGACACTATATTCCGGGATATCATCCGTTCGCTTGTTGAACTCCGACTGGAATCCTGCAGACGTTTCTCCAAAATCTCACTGGGCATCTTCAATGCTCGCGCTCCGAAAACACTTCGAACTATATATATATATATATATATATATATATATATATATATATATATATATATATATATATATATATATATATATATATATATATATATATAATTATTGTGTCCCATCAAATCGATAGACAAGCATTTTAAAAATATTTTTAATTACATAGACTATTTCATAAAAAAGTAGGCATTACAAAAATATATTTTTTTAATTGGAACATCCTATGTATTTTTGCATGTTTATAAATCAGTATTTTATCATATATTTAAACTGTTAACTGTCTTTTTTAAACTGTTTTCTAACCATTCATTATTATTATTATTATTATTTTTAACACGCTGTATCTATCTATTTTATCGAGTTCAGTTGTTTCCTATACTTATCGATTCAAGTGTTACCGTACTATTCGTTTTTATCAATTATTTACAAACATATAATGAATATAAAATAAATGTGTCACGTGTAAATTTTAAGTAATTTAAAACTATGTGTGCTCAAAAATACTATTATTGTAATAAGTAATAAGTGAGGATATTTTGAAATAAGAAGCGGAGTAAGAAATTTTTCAAGATATCAAAAGGGTATTAGTAGGATTAGTGAATTATTTACCTTATCGTATTTCCAATTTTGGTTCACCAAAAAATTTATTTATTAGTTACTATAACAGACTTTTAAGCAATCAGGTTATCAAATCGATATGTAATATAAATATATCATTTCATTTTCTTCTGTTGTTTCCCGTTTAGAATTTGGTATTATTTTGTCAAAATATTTGTGAGTGTAACCATTATGAAGCACATCCTTTTTAGTACTGCTTCATGGCTCGACGATTGCTGTTTTGCAGCGCGTTTGGATGACTCCTTGGTTGCTTTGCTTGATAGTTTGCTTGCTTTGGTTAGTTACTGTTGAACCCTGTAGTCTAGTATATATGAACGAAATATAGGAATCCCATGTAAATTTTAATATAACTTACACTTACTGATTAACTCATGTCCGCGTTTGAATAAATTTTAATAATCCAATCTTCAGTTATTGAATTAAATATAATAGCAAAATTAGAAATTTTTTTAGGTAATAAATCAAATACTAGTAAAATACATTTTGACAATATTTTTATTTGTGATTGTCATTTAAAGCGCTTCAATTAAAGCTAAATATGCGTTATCCAATTGAAGAAAAAATCATAATTAAGTGGCACTAAACAGTGTCTGAAATATTATCAGGTTATTTTCGTGCTAAAACTATACCTTCGATTTCAACAATTATGAAACGTATTATTATCCAATTCGAGCCAAAAGGCATCGTAATAAATAACTGTAAATGTTCAGCTAAAAATGCCGATAATAAAGCAGAAGAAAGGGACAACAGAGATTTGAATATTGTACTGTATGTGGACGAAAACAAAATGATTAGTACGAGGATTTTAAAGCTGTAAATAAAAATCAGGCCGCAGTGTTGCGCACATTAAAAAACACAAATATTTTTCCTAGAAATAAGAAAAGCATCAAGAGCACCGGACAGGCGATGAAGAAAGAATGTTGGAAATATGAAATATTAATAGGGATTTAAAAAAAAAATATTTGTTTCACTGATGAATGTACATTCACACTCAACAACAAACCAAATGTTCAAAACTAGTATTGGAGCCAATGAATTTGTTCATACTCGAAGCCAATATCCTCAAAAAATAAATGTTATGGTGAGAATTTGCGGACATCATATTATTACAAAATCAAATTGAACTCGCACTAGAAGTTGTTCGCGAAGATCTGGTACCAAAGGGATGGTTGTCCCTCTCATAATTACCGTATGTTTAGGGAGTATTTGGGAAATATTTTTAACGGGAATATTATTCGCACAAGGTGCCAAATCCTTTGGCCGCCGAGGTCACCTTTTGCCGAAATTTACAAAAATCTATCAGAAAATCAAATCTATAAAAATGTTAAATTTTAAAATCTTAACGAGCCACAAACCGCCTTTTCCTTAGAATGTGACAGGATTTAACCATCAATTAAGCAATGTTAGAACTGAATTTGATGATCGCTTAGGATATTGTTAAACTGTTTGAACATTTACCTAAAAAATAATGTTTATTTTAAATAATGTTTCTTTTTAGCAATGTTTTGTTGCCGTATTTTTTGTTATAAATATTATTTTTAATAAAAAACTTGAGGATCAAATTTACCGTCGTTCCTTGGAGCTTCCTTGTCGTTTAAACCCTCCTTTAAATGAAATTCATTCCAAGAACGCTTTAAGGGACAAGGAGGTCTTAAGAACCGATTATGACTTTGATCCTAAGAAAAACACAATGATATACCTACATATTTAGTTTATTTTGAATGTGTGAACACTTATTTATTTGAATGTCATTATCCAGCTTGACGTCATCAAGTTTTGGAGATGCTTCATGGAAAATATTCGCTGGTGTTTGTTGTATTGACCTTTTGTAATTTGCCATCATATTTAATTCAATAACTCAATTCAAGATTGGCTTAGTAAAATGTAATCAAACTCGGCACATGAGTTAATCATACCCTTCAAAAATTTATGTTACAACTTTGCTATAATATCTACAGGGGGGATTTGGAACTTCGATATTTTTCATTGAATTATTCTTCACTTCCGATTGACATGAAAAGTATTTTCATTCTCTCTGACTTACCGGTTAATAGCTTTTGATTTGAGCAAAATGCTCGGTTGACGTATGGTATTGATTGGAATATAAATATGTATGCACGGTCGAATCGAGACTGACTTTCACTACCACCACAAGCGAAATATTGACCGTATTTTGAGGTATTCGACTCGTACGTTCACGCAGTATATTAGATTTGTTAAATACTAGTTTCACATTTAAATTTTTCCGTTTTCTTTTTGCTTCTCGCCTTGCATGCATATTCTGACGATTTTATTTAGGCGCAATTAGTTAACGAAGGCAAAATTTCGCAATTTTGTTCTTAATTAAACAACTTAACGAGTTCCACATAAGGTTTTTATTATTATTGGAATTGGGGATATTTGAAAAGTACTTGGTGTATTTTTAAGCATATAATTGGTTGTATATTCTGAGCTGGTGCGATGTTTTCACTGAATTGTAGGACCCAAATGATAGATGTATAAAGTGAAACCGTTTCTTTTTTAACAAGAAGCACTTGCAAAATGTTCTACCATTGTCCAGGCTAGTCAGCCAGCCCATAAAGCTCACCTCCCCCATTAACATCAATTCAAAGTTTTCAAAGTAAATAACAAAATTACAATGAGTCAGTGGCGTACATGTTTTGACGATATTTTGATCTTGCTAAAAGGAACGACCAAATCAGATTAAAAATTCAAAATTACATGATTTAAGGGCGTTGTAAAAAGTCGTATCATTGCGACGAGACATTTTTTTTTCTTTTACGACAAAAAACGACAATAACGCAAACGTAAACCATTAAAAAAATTCAAATGGAATTGCTAACTTTGTCCAGATCTTTTAAATACCGAATACATTTTTTTTTACTTTACTTTATTACAATAATTGGAGAAAAAATGAAATCAACTCCAATCTTTTAGCAATATCGAATAGTTGAACCCATCACCCAAATGTAAGCAGTGTTTATTTCAGAAATTTCGTATTGTATTGCAATCGTTCCGCCATTTTTAGTGGTCGGTTTTTGGCAGTGATGTGATTTTTTGCGAACTCGGGTGATTTTGATCCAATATCTTTGTCACTGAAACCCTAGAGCCATAGTTTTCACCGGAAGCGATAATGTTGATTCCCAAAGAGGAAGAAAGGTGAGTAAAAAATTATTAGCGCTTAATTTTGACAATAAAAAGGGCCGTGGTTTTCCGTGGGTTTCTACTTCATTCCTTTTCGACTTTAAGAATGTTGTCGGGTAGGTTGTTCCGTGTTTATTTCTTTACTACGTTCGCACGTCTCAGATCATCAAACCAGTCCTAGAACCGATCGAGAAATTCATTGGTGAATACGTGGAATGGTTAAGCAGATCGAAGCGATCGCAGGTTTATCGACCAGTGAGACTTTCGTCAACTTAGATCAAATAGTCTACTTTATTCTCACATTATCACATAACAAATAAATTAACAGCAAAAAAGTTTCACTGAACGAAAACAGGACGTGTTATTAATAAAAAACTTCATCAATTCAGTGAATGCAAACATTAATTTTGAGCTAACGACAGGTGTCATTAATACAATACACGTTCGTACCTTAGTTTTCTTGATCATTAAGTTAAGATTTTTGTACAGGGTGGTCCATTTAAGAACCTTCGATACCTTATCTCAATATCAGTCAATAAGTACCACATTGAGGAAAAAGAGTTAAATACAAAAAGTGTTTGACCCTAAGTATATATTTTATTTATAGTATTTTGATGTATACAAGGTGTTCCGTTGTGCCAGGACAGTAACCAACTTAATTTTTTTTAAATGGAATGCTATGAATGATTTAAAAAAAATTAATTATTCGTTTGATTTTGTCATTACATAGCATACGATAGTTTTTGAGAAAAGCTTTTTCAGAAGTTATTTTCGTAATGCAAGCTATATATATATGAAATGATACAGATTTTAATCCCAAACCTAATAAAAGTGCTAAATACGGGCTGTTCATTTAAAAAAATAAAGTTGGTTACTGTCGAGAACACTCTGTATACATAAAAATAAGAAATAAAATATATACTTAGGGTCAAACCATGTTTGTATTTAACTTTTTTTTCTCGATATCGTGCTGTACCTACATTCGATAA
This sequence comes from Cylas formicarius, assembly GCF_029955315.1. Lineage (NCBI taxonomy): Eukaryota > Metazoa > Arthropoda > Insecta > Coleoptera > Brentidae > Cylas > Cylas formicarius. The sequence goes on along the minus strand of NW_026844352.1, from coordinate 12,865,917 downwards.
ACACCAAGCATAGATTGAACTGATGTGGCTTTTACTTGATGAAAATCCATTTATCAAAATAAATATTACCAAGCATAGAGCTACGACCACTGATTATTAATATTATACACAACAGATATTAAATCAATGAACAGTGAGCATAGATCCATGGCTGCCGGTTAATCTGTAACAGCTGCAACGACATACATTAATCTATGATAGCTGTACGTTAAAACAACAGACAGCGAGCTTTGATCTATTATCGCTGTTTATAAATATTATGAACGACATACATTAATACCTAGATTACTAATAAAGAGTAACCATAGATCTACGTTCAGCGGTTGCTAATATTGGTGGCTTTTACTTGATGAAAATCCATTTAACCCATTTCCATTCAAAAATTTCCTATGGTGTTTTCAGTTTTAAAAGCAATCTGAAGACCACAGATAGATGTTTCGAAATTTTCTTGCTTGGTTCTCCTACGTATTTCATTGTTTTATGAATTTTGGGTTCGGTTATTTGAAATTGTATTTTAGTTATAATATTTATTTCTTTTTCAAAAATTTCAAAATAATGTGGTAGTAGTAGCGGAATCAATTCTCCAGAAGGTTTCAAAACAATTTACTTTCCTCTGGAAGGTTTAAATTAAATATATACATTATTTTAAAACATATATAGACGAATGAATGTCGTCATATGTTGGAAATTTTAGAGATGTGATCACCAAGCATTAGAAGAAAACGCTGAATTGCCGATTTTCTTGCTTTTATATTTATAATGTGTTTCTCGATATCTTGTTGCGTTTTATCACAAAATAAAAAGGTTGAACTGAGGTGGCTTTTACTTGATGAAAATCCATTTATCAAAATAAATAAGAACTAAAAGTTCAGATTTTCACGAAATTATATATTATGACATGACAATTGTTTCGACAACACCGTGTCTTTATCAAATGACATTTGATAAAGACACGGTGTTGTCGAAACAATTGTCATGTCATTGAATAATATATAATTTCGTGAAAATCTGAACTTCTAGTTCTTATTTATTTTAAACAAAAAGGTTCCTGTGAGACTTTTATGGTGTATTTTATATGTGCAGATACATTTTTTGAACAAAAATTGAGACCGATGGCACAAAATAGCCATGAAAACAGAAGCATATTTTTTTGCATCTAAAAATATATTGGTTTGATGTCCAAGGTATTCCATAATTGGGGTAAAAGATTTTCAGTCTAAGTCTAAAACAGATCCCAGTGCCCAACCCAACCCAGCTTGTTTCCTGATGAAAATGATTTTTAATTCATATTTTCGTAACAGTTTCAAATATATCTTTGAAATTTTGGTATTCAGGCATTTTTATCGTTTACCAAAATATACCATTAAAATTTTAATTTGAAGCGTAACATTTAGAATGGCAAACATCAATAACCGGTCATAATATTTTTGTGGATTTTCATGTAAAAAAGATCCTCTTGATTTGGATTGCGTTTACAAGAAAACTGGTCTAGAAAATACATTTTAAATATTGACCCAAAAAAATATTAATTATAGTTTATTTACGTTTATCTCCACAAATATTAGGGCTCTGAATGTTCTAACTTAAGAAACAATTACTACCGGCACTTTATGGTTAATATTAAATCTGTGTTGATATGTGTCTTGTTTAACTTTAAGAATGTTTGCTCGGACGTGCAAAAAAAAAGGAAAATGTCATATATTGATATATTTTTAAAAAAATATTTGTCACTTTAGTATTGGCAATAGAAGGGTTCAATTTTTTTTTTAAATGATATTTCGCTATACCAAGTTCACAGGAACTTTGAGGCCGTTTTCGCTTGCAACGTTTTCAATCAACATTTCTAATCACTGTGCATTTAAAACAAAATGGAGGTTACAATATGTGATCGATATATCCTATACGCTTTCTTAAGCCAATTAGCGGGTTTTATCAGGACTTTTTGCACTGTTATTTGGTACGCGTATGGATAAAATGTGCCTCACTGCCTATACGTAAGTTTACGTTTTATTTAAGTAGATATCGTAGATTGATTAGTTTTGAATTACTGATATGCATACTGGGCGAATTAGACTTCGTGTTAAAAATGGATTCCACTTATTTCACTAGTTGAGTGATTTTTCTGTTATCGGATTTGAAATGTTTCCGCGTATTTTCTTTGATGGGGGCGTATAGAAATTTGAGGCTGACGTCAACTCCTTTTGCATTTTTGTTCATAATGAAGATATTCATAAACGATCAAATCTAATTTAATCTGCATTCCAGTTTTGCAATTTGTTCGGAACACGGGTAATTTCGATTATGCATTTAGTCTCTATACTAACGGCAACTATGACCTCGACAAATCGGAAATGAAGCTCCCAATAGGTGCGGATGGTACCTTACGTGATTCTTTTAACAGAATTTAAAAGAGTATATGATGATTTCAGGTTTATTTTATTAAAAATAAAATTCGCGTATTTAAAAATATAAAAAAGAAACAACCACTGATGAATGGACTCATAAATAGAGTGTGGCTTTCGGAATCGTTTAACCCCCGAGGGGGTTAAATTGCTCGAAAAAAGAAAACAACTCAATTTTTGCCGTGAAATTTTTCTTAAATGGGTAAACTTCTCCAAAAAGACATGTTCATAAACTTGGAACCGTTAGAAAGAGCTGTTTCTATAGGCTATCAGTTCTGCTATGAGTGGCGCGATTGCTATTGCTGACCCTGCCACCAGGTGGCGTCTTCTCGCATAAACGCAAATAAACTACTTTTATAAAAAGAGAATAAATGCGACTATGTTACTTTTGTATGTCACTAGATAGTTACAGTGAAAACCGCATATATCTTATTCTAAGGTATTCATAAAATAAATTAACACGATCAGAATGGATTTTGGGAAAATTTTCCACTATACGGGTTGTTATTAATATCTATTTATATCGAATTTACCGAATAAAACGCCAATTTATTATTTAGGAGGCCAAATGGTCTTTAAAATCAAAATAAAATGTTTATTATGATCGGTACCATTTGTGATGGCATGGTAATAAAATGCCAGACAGAATAAATTAATTGTTCATCTTGCTTCCACTTATACTATATACAGATGTTATTCCGCCCTAAATGTCTTATGTGATCATTGCAAGGCAGCCGCTACTAACGATCACGCTTATATTACTTGGAAGTAAGAGAGACAGAATCAATTGTACTTAGCATTTCTTAATTTGCCTAGTACGCCCGTAGTCAGTATTTTCTATGTAATAATAGATCAGGGCGTTCCTTAATGGTGTGCGAATATTTAAATTGGTAAATCTAGATGAAAATTTTTTTTAAAACTCCATGCAATAAACATTAAAACAATGCTAAAAAATCGGAAAATTAAAAAAAATATATGTCATACCGTAAAAAATATAATTTGCCAGGAATAAATATACAAGTGTTATACAACTGATCCAATTTTATTTTATTATTTATCTGGAGAGCTGCCTTCCAAACAGATACTACTGTAATATCATCGTGTCTTGCCTCACTTACGATTTTGTTGTTATAAAATATTTTGCACTGTGCCCACACCACTTTTATAGCATTAAAACTGCTTGACCCATTTTAGCAATTATTTCGTCTGTAGCTTACGGCAAGTTTGTTTTGTAATTTTTGGCAATTTTTAACAACTTATATTTAAGACCATTTTCTGCGCAGCCAATTGATAATTTCTTCTTTTCTTCTCGATGCATTTGGTACACTTTCGCATAAGTCTAGAATGATGTCGTGCATTATTCATAAATAATTAACGACGGCTTTTCGAGTTTCGGCAGCAGTTTCTTTAAAAATGCTACCCTGTTTTTGAGTTGAAACTATTGTAATCATCTGGTAATGGGACACACTTGAAAACTAGCAGGTATTTACTTTGATAAGTTGCATCAGTTGGTATTTCTGACTTCTTTCTTTAATGATGTTCAGTAGCACTTTTTGTTTTTGCATGCATTGGGAAACTTTGATGTTGGTAGCCTTTTGCACCCAGGAAATTCACAGTATTCGTCCATATTTAATTTTAATTTTTGTGGGTCCAACTTGCGCACTCTTAGAGCACTTAACTAAAATTGTTGAATACTAACCAATATTAAAATGTGTATTGAAATAATCAGTATTTTTCTAACATTTAATAAATTTAAAGAGTCCTTTATAACGTCTCCAAGTTAAAACTTTAACACTCTGTGCAGGAGCAAACAGTATTAAACAAAAAAGATATCAATTTAGTAAAATAGTACCCACTTTAACTATGGTTAACATTAACATTTTTTGTGGAAATTAAGTTTTTAAATCCAATTTATGCCTCCTGGTTACAATTTCGAAAATAGTTTCCCGAATTTCTTTCCTCTTGGTCCATTTACTTAATTTTTTTTTCAAATTTATTGAACCGCCTGTTTCACTAACACCGTACCTGGTTGCTCTTACTTTGACAACCGGTATATCGATTAATAATATTTTATGGAACAAGTTTGATGAACCTCACTTTGGTGTGTAGTTTGATTTGGCACGAGCGGAGCGAGTGTTTAATAAACGCTGGTCCAAAACTGGTATTTGCAAGTTTTTGATAGCGAAGGGTACTACCAATTTTGATTTACTTCATTTTCTACCGACAGTAAAACTTTTCCTTTGTGCTAACCACTGTGTTTTATTATTCATAATGAAATGTAAAATAGTCATTAGTAGAGTTTCTTGTAGGGCGCAAAAGGAAACTTTTTTTTCCAATTTGGATACTTGTCCATCGAATTAAAATATTTTTAACGATGCAACGTTTCAATTCTAACAATAATATATGATGACTTCGTTATCCTAAATATATTCTATATTTTAATTTTAGGTGCACTGCTTCCTTCTGATTATTTTTTTTAATACTTCCTATTGGTATATATCTGGATATATTAATTATTTTCCATTGGTTTTTTTCGAAAATGTGAGACAACTACAACTTTAATTTACAGATTAGATATACTTAGATAAATTTATTCCGTATTGTACATGATCTTTACAATTAATGATTCTGCTATAACACAAAAAAGACCAAATTGTTTTTTTTTCTTTTAATGAAGGACTTACATATTATCAAAACTTCGGGAAGATAATAGAATTTACTTTAAAATGACGTGCGATAGTGGTATACCTAAGTAAGATGTTCCTATTATTCGCAGTAATTCTAAGGATCTCATTATCTTGACATATTAGTATTTATTATTGTATTGTTTAACAATAATTCTCAATTTTCTCATTATTGTTTCAAGTATAAGTTTGAAGGCGTGGAAGTTCGCCAAAAAATTCATAATATGATCTATATCTATAAAAAGAGTGATAAAGAAAACCGCGTCAGTTGTTTGATAATATGTCGACGGTTAGTGCCAGTGTAAATCTGTGGGAAGCTCTAACAACTCGACCGCATTCACTTCAAATAAGGGACTTAAGTGTTGCTGTTTTTCGCCGACACTCTTTAAAATATATCTTGAAAAAGCCTTAATGAAACGAAAACAGAAATGTTCAAAAATCGCTTAACCAGTCCACAGTATATACGTTCAGTTTCGTAGAGGATGAAATCGTGATAGTACAAGGCTTGGATGATATTGAGTATATAACTCAAAAACTCATTGCATTGAAGAATATAAGAAGGCGGACTCGAAGTGAACATTGCAAAAACGATATATATGTTGGAGGTCGTAAGAAATAATAAATAATATAATAAAAATAATAAAATAGAAATAGAAACCCGGTGGGGCAGGTTTTGATGGCGAGCGGGGCGACATAGGGTTAGACTTCTCGTGCATATTAAAAGAATGCACATAACACAGTGCTTAAAACAAATAGTCCAATCACTTAATTGATTATTGAAGGAAATCCAACCATCCGCAACCCGCTAGATCAATTACAAAATAGAATAATCAAAATTAAACTATCGGAGCTACGTAAAATCCGACCTAACCAGTGCTTCTGTAAAGCAAGACTGTCCTCGCCGGGTAGCGTTTCGTTCACTTCTGAAAAATACCAAACTCCAAAAATCCATTTATCAAAATAAATAAGAACTGAAAGTTCAGATTTTCACGAAATTATGTATTTTGACATGACAATTGTTTCGACAACACCGTGTCTTGGTATTGGTATTAAAGGGGGGCGCCCTCGCGGGCGTCCAAGCACTTAGGCCACCAGATGGGCCCGTTGTACCCCCAGGCCGCTCTAGAGGGCGTCCAGAATGCCGCCGCTCCTATAGAAGGTCAGCAACTCCTTTAGCCCAATACCGTGCACTGAGTCCGGATCGATCAGGGCCGTTCCGAAGACTCCCAATCTTGCCCATGTCAAGGCAGGGCACTCGGTGAGCAGATGATACGGGGTCTCCTCCCCTTCCATGCACCACCTACACTCCGGGTCGTCTCCAATGCCTAGCAAGCAAAGATGCCTCCTAAGCCTGCAATGTCCTGTGTAGGCCCCTGTTAGTGCTTTACACTCCCTTCTGGTCAGTCTAAGCAGCTCCCTGGTCCGAGGAAGGGCGGGCCCATCCATCATAAGCCTCGCCTGCCTCATTCCCGGAGCAACTCTCCAGCCCCCCGCGGCCCGGTCTCTCGCCCAGGCTTCGAGAGCCCCCCGCCTCACACACGGGGCGATCCCCAAGCGGGGCTCTGGCCCTATATGCCTATGCGAGGAGCCCTCCCTGGAACACCGTGTCTTTATCAAATGTAATATTTACAAACTACTTGCTGCTATATATACCGAAAAATGAAAATAAAACCTTAATTAATGTTGTTGTGATAATTTAAGTTTAATAATGGAGAATATTTAAATCTAATTGATCGTTAAGCAATACATTTGAATGTCTCATTTTGTTAATCTCCATGGCTTCCAATAAATTTAATTTTCTACTTTTTGTGGCTGTATGTAAAATATCAAAATAGTCATAAAAAATGTCGTGCTTATTTATTTTGTAGAATTATAACTGTTTAGTCTAGACCGATAAATAATTCGAGTCAAAAATAAACAATCCATAACAAATAACACCCAACCCGAAATATGGAAGAGTCTCGACCACTTAAAGCTAAGGGCGCCGACATATATTAGTATGGGCCAAAGAATGCCCAAAGTGCAAGTAACTAGGTGGTAAATATTCCTAATGATGGAACTCTGGACGATGCGATTAAAGATAAAAATGTACAGGGAAGAAAAGCTACGACGATGCTAAATAGTGTCCTTTAGAATAAAAAAATAACAAAAAACAGCAAAGTCTATATTCGGTTGTAATGTGTACATAGTACCCAAGTAAAAAAAAAAGTTGAATAGCTTGTTTTCTTGAAAACATTTGTTTACTTTTATCTTCCACTACTGTTGCGCACGTTGTTTCCTCCAATAAAAAGTTGACTGATTTGGAACATGGTCTCGGCATAATAAATTTTCGTTATTTACATTCCGATAAACAATCGGGAGGCTTTGCACGTTTAAATCCGACGCTAAAATTCTATTTTTACATACTTGCGATGATATATGGTTTGGCAGAAAACGGTAAGCGAAGTACCAGTGTTAGTCGTTAACGAAGAACTTTTTTTGTTGTTTTTGGCGTTCTGGAGTGATGGTTTTCTTCCCTTTCTGTCGTTTGTAAGTGCATTAAAGTCATCATCACCATCATCATTAGTTTGTATTATTTTGCTAGTTTTCCTCATTCGAAGGTTGTAGGAAACTTTCGAAACACATCGATAAATAAAAACTGTGATTGCGCGGCAGGCAAATTGTTTTTGCAACTCTAGTCAAGTTCAGAACATTGGGCATTCAGCAATACTGAAAATGCCCGTCAAAAAGGCAAGAATTTTATTTTAACGCAAAAAAAAATGGCACAAATAATTATGTGGGACGTAAGTAGGCTTTAAAAATTAATTAGAGGCAAATTCATGGCCAACTAATCTTTAGCATTTAGCGCCCGGCCATTTTCGAAAAAAATGTAAGCCGGAAATGGTTCTAATAAGCTAAGTATATCAAAAATTAGGTTTAAAGTACAGAATGAGTCAACGATACATTATCTCATTTGTTTCAAAAGTATAGAGGATGGATCAAAAAACCGCGATGAATAAAACATGTATTTTTTAATAGAACACCCTATTTTAAAATTTTGTTTTAAATTCGTCATTTTTTAATTAATAATAATGTATACCTAAACTTAATAGTTTTTTCATTATTTTAATTTTTCTTGTTTTCACACTTGCAAGAAAAACAGGTAGCTTACTAATATTTGATATTAGCGTTATTCGAAAATGACTTAAAAGATCCAACGGAATTTGAATTAGATGCTACGGTATGTTTAAAAGAAACGAAAATATTTTAAATTGAAAAATCAAGATTTTCTTAGATGGCACACCGTATATATTATTATTTTTTCTGAAAGATCTTAATACGAATACTTTGCGATTTATTTTAACTTTTCCCATGTTTACCCTTCTTTCTGTTTAAGACTATTGCTATAACATTAGTTGGCCACGACAAAATGACATTGGCAATTTTTACCTGACAGCTGAGTAACCAAATTTATAAAATTTATTGCGTTGTCGATAAATAAAAAATAATACTAAATTTGGATTTCCCTAAAGCTGAATTAATTGAAAGAAGAATTGAAATATTGGAAAACTTAAAATAAATCGCAAAGTATTAAAAATTGGTATATGATACTTAATAACAATTGTACTTTTTTATAAGATTTTCAGAAAAAATAGTAATATGTATGGTGTGGCATTTAAGAAAATCGAGATCTTTCAGTTTAAAATTATCCAAATATATTCATTTATTTTGAACACCCTGTAGCAATTAATTTAATTGAAAATAATGACGCTATCGGAATAAATAAAATATTGGAAACACGGTTAGGTTTACCTGTGTATTATTATTAATAAAAGAGTTGAACAATTTTAAAAAGAATTCAAAACAAAATTTCAAAAATTTTAAAAAATGTATGTTTTATTCTTCATACTTTTTTGAGCCACACTGTATACTTTAAAATAATTTAGAATGTTTAGAATTTTTGTATTTGACATTTTCTCATAACTTTTGAAACCAATCAGATAATGAACTCTTATCGTTGAACCAATCTGTACTTCTTACTGCATTAAAAAAATCAACTCAGCATGCTGAAGAAAAAAGTAGAAGGTAGTTGATTAGATAGTATAGTATTAGATACCTTTATTTTATATGAGACATTATACAAAAATTAAATTTAAAAAAAGTAGTCAAAATTCCACATTTGCTGCTCTTTTCGGGTGACATGCTGAATTGCTTTTCACCAGTTATCTGGTGTCACTTACTCAATGAATAAAACAGTAGCTTAAGGTATTTTATTTCAAATGGCGTGTTGTGTCTTTAGAAATGCTTTCATTTGCTGCCTCCATATAAGTTATGTAGGATTCAGTTGGCAATGACATGTTTTTCTGCTATATCTTCCATGGCATATTTGTATATCTAATAGTTCCTTCTTTATCAAATTATCGTGGTTAACCAGTAGATAATTTCTTGTTGTATCCAAAATGAAGGTGGACTCTTCTGTATGCTTCTTGAATTATAGCCTGCGTTATCCGAAACTGAATCAAGAAGACTATATTTTAACATTTCACCAAAATAGCCTCTCCCGTAATAATTTAGAAACGGTAGATTTTCCAATTCAAATGTGGGGTGTTTCGAAGCAAATGCGGAAAACGTAAGGGGGTGATTCCTTGTTTAGAGTAAAGGGTAGTTTTTTATATAAACGTTAGTTCAAAAGGTTCGCGCTTATTACTATTATAATAACACAAATGGTTGAGAGGATCGAGAGGAACTAAATTTAAGGAAAAATTTATGCAATGATATAAAAAAATATTTTTTAAATTGTATGTTTTATTCAGAACCTTTTTTGTTTCCTGCATTTGTTAAAATAATTCCCAATTAGTTTGAATATAAAATCGGACTAATTTAATCAAAAAATTATTATTTATTCATTTAATTGTTCAATAATAATAGTTTTAATTCAATAATGAGTAATTGCACTAATGCACCAATTTTATGTACGGCCGTGCAAATGGAAATTCTTTGGAATCATAAGAGCAGATATTTTCGACGAAATTTGTCTATTTCTCTGATAAAAGACTCTGCAAACGCTCGGACCTTGTACAACCTTTGATCCTTTAGCAAATTTGAACAGACATCGTTCTTTGCATTTGGGTCCACCTACTTGTTTTGCCAAATGTCTTTGGTTTCTTCGAAAGCTGCCATTATGTGATGAGAAATCACAGCAAAAACTATGGTCTCGTCGAAAATTTCTGTTCTTTGATTTAAAATTTGATGATTTCAACTTGAAACTTTATGCTTTAGCTCAGGGTACATTCATTGAGTAAAACCTGTTTGTGTTTGGTTACAGCTATATTTCATTAGAACTTCAAACAGCTTTCTACAAAGAGATCATAATAAAAGAAATAAAGCAGACATATGCATAAATATAGAGATATTTTAAGAGTTAAAATTAAAATTAAAAAAGTTTTATGAGAAATTGAAAAAATATTAATGTAGTTGACAAGTTGAGCCCTTTCCTTCTAATTTCGATTCTGAATTTTAGCATCTGAGTCTGAGTCATCGCGTCCAATAACATAAGATTTGAGATGTAGCTTCGAGATGTGGGCGATTTTTTTTAACAATTGTTAATTGAAATACAAAAGTGTTTACAAGATGAACACTGACTATCAACGAAGTTGTTTTGTTGTGTTATTGTCACCAACAAATCATTAATTCATAAAATCGCGATAGCCGTGGAAGCATTAATTGTTTACAATAAAAAGCAATTTTTTCTTCTAGTAATACATCAAATAATGGAGATTTATGTAAATTTCCTTTATAAAATTTGCCTTATTGTATTTTTATAAATTAAATAAAATATTCTCGCATAATGGAAGGGCAATACGGTTGAGAGGGGAAACATACTTTATATTAATACAATATTTGAAAAAGCTGTACAAAAATTTCAGACCCACAGTATTAAAAGAACACCTTATATTAATCCCTGAAAAAACTGTAGAAGTTCAATTCACAAGTCAATACATAAGTTCTTCAGTCGGGTTAAGTGTCAAAAGAGACCAAAATTATATAACTAAAAATTCGTATACAACATTCTTAGGATTAGAACTTGACTGTCAATTAAGGTTGTCCTATCCAATAGACTGTGTATAAAAAAAACTTACTAGCTCTTATGTTGCTATTTTAACATTGAAATCTTCCTTAATTTCCTTTTTTTTAACGTATACGCAGTAATCTCAAATCATAAGGAATATCATTAGTTGAGGAAGAGCAGTAGACTCGGACCAAATCTTTGTTCAACAAAAAAATGATAAAAGCATAATTCGACTAATTTACAACTTAAAACCAAAAGAATCTTGCAGAGATGTTGTTAGAATTAATGTTTTTTTAACTCTCACATATATTTATTTGCTTAAACTATTAATTTACATACATAAAAATAAAGACAATCTTCAAACAAGATCTGGTATTCATTCTTACTTGAAAAGAAATGAAAATAACTGCCAGTAAAAAAATTTAATAACTAATGCTATAAAAAATCATCTTTTCATTCCGGACAAACATACTATAATATGCTTTCAGCTGAAACTAAGGAAATTGACAAAATATTTAAAATCTTTACAAATGTTTTTTATAATCTATCTGAATATGAAAATTATATGAATAATAGATACAAATTTAAAAAAAAAAGTTTCTCTTCCATGACACATTTGACTCTTTTTTTGTTGGTCTAGTCTACACCGGTATTTTTTGTTATTTGCCCAAGCGTCTTCGCAACTGAAAAAGAGTTGCAAATTTATTACCAAAAACCGATTTGGATCTTTGAACCTATGACAGCTAACAGCTTTTTATTGGTAAAAGGCATTTGAATGATTATGATTATTCGCTGACGATTTTGTTTTCCATTTTGTAAGCTGCAATACGATATAGTACTCGAAATTCTAACATTCGCATTCTCAATTTGTGTTCTAGGTGTGGCAGCCTCAAAATGTCACATCACAGCGACGATAACATGCTGATAGCCACTAGCGATTCGTTTTGGGAACCGGGCAACTACAAAAAGACCACCAAACGAATCGAAGACGGTTATAAGCTATGTTCGGATTTAGTGACGTTAGTCAGCGAACGAGCTGAAATAGAGAAAAATTACGCCAAGGCCCTGAAAGTCTGGTAAGTTTTTCTCTTTAATTTTGCCAAGCATTGTCGGCTTTTGTATTTTTGCTAATGGAATGGAAAAGAAATCGTTTTTAACGTAAAGTGACCAATGGTGTCAAACGAAGGTGGAGTGGAAAGTTTCCGGCCTGACCAAGAGATGGCGCCACCAGCTTTACTTTTTCTCGCGGCCCTACAGTACCACTCTTACCGAGCTTGTATGTACATTTTCAGGCTAAACACTACGTTATTTTGCATTTGAGACCACATTGCGCGAGACGCTCCCGTTGTTTTCGTGACAATGGAAAAATTGGAAAAACGTGGTGTCATCAAATACTTTTTTTGGAAAGGTTGCAAAAGGTGCAAATTAAACGATCTTATTTGGCGAAGAAAAAAATTTTTCTCATTACGATAACGCATCAGCGCATTCGTCCATTGTTGCCATGTCCAAAATCCACGAATTGAAGTTTGAATTGATGCCGCAACCTTCCTACTCACCAGACTTAGCATCCAGCGGCTATTACCTTTTTCTTAACCTGAAAAAATGGCTTGGCGGTAAAAGATTTAAAAGCAACGAAAAAGTTATCGAAGCTGTAAATCAGTATTTTGAGGAGCTTAACGAATCTACGTTTACGAGAAATGTATCAGTTATGTTGAAAAATAAAACAAAAACATTTTTTAAAAACATCGTTTTCTTTGGTCAGGCCGGAAACTTTCCATACCACCCTCGCATCGTCGGTAAAAATTGATGCGCCGCATGCGGTATTGGTATTTTCGTGGAGAAGGGAATGTTTTTCCTCGCATGCCTCTACATTTCACCCCCTAACCTGCACTTTGCGCCATTTTCACTGATTTTCCCACACTTAGCTCGATTTTCCATTTCATTTGGGCATATTTTGAGAAAATACGGCCATCAAAATGCCACCTTTCAAACTTATTGAGGATCTGTCAGCGGCCATGTTGGCTGTTGAATACCTCAAAATCATTAGTTAAAAACCAAGTTTTAAATCTGAATGGATCTTCTCAAAATATTTCTCCGCTACGAGCGTAGTCGATTCAAAATCTTCTGTTTTCTTGAAAAATTTTAGCAGTTTTTTTAATAAAATTGAGCATCATGTCGATTTAACGCTTTATATTAAAGGATTTAAAATAATAGGTGCTGTGGATGGTGCTTATACATTTATTTATAAATGGGTCCATAACTTCAAGTTATTGTCATTGACATTAGAATATTTCGTTTTTTCTTTATCAGGGGTTGGAAATTGCAGTGCAGACGGCTTTCATAACAGTGATCTTGTTGACAGCCTAAGCCTTAGATTCTTCAGAAGTCTTCTTTCAGCACCTCTTTTACCTTCAAACTTTTTTTCTATTATGAGATGTAGAAGGGCAAATTTTTCGGGATGTCGCATAATATGGCCGATCTCGTCTTGATTGTTGTGCTAACTTTGTGGATGGTCAGCGAACAAATGGCAGTGGTTATTTATAGTCATGAACTTTGAGCTCCTGGGTGAGTTGTATCCTCTAGAGGTGGCGGCCCAAGTCCAAATTCTTGTGCATAGCAAGGAATAGACTGACTCGAGTTTTATTATATACTTTCACCCTTCGAACATGATTGATAATAACGCCCTCCGACGAATGCGCCAAAAACCAATTTGATATGACTGTTTTTTTATATTAAGAAGTCAACTTTCCTTTTCTGAATATTTTCCAAATCCCGTCAAGTCAAATCGAAGTCATAGACATTTTAATCAAGAAAATATCAAAATGGCTTGGTCGCGTTATGAGTTGAAAACGCAAGTTTTTCAAAATATCCAGAAAACCTAGACAAAACATTTCTCCATATAAAAAAAAAAGTGAAAAGTAAAAACGGTCAAACTCGTGGCCGCGGAGTCAGTGTTTATAGTAAAGTGTGTTTTAATTAGTAATTAGTTATGTGACGAAATGACTCTTTAGTTTTGTTCAGTTCATTATTTGAACATATAGCGAAGTAATTTAATTTGGTGTATGATTCGAACATACCACCAATGCGTTCCATTGTAACCTAATATTCACCATCTGATAAGAAATGCGATAACATACTTATAACGGTATTTGTCCAATTAGATGAGGTCATGCTTACGCATTCCGATTTCTCTCCGTAGCTATCCCAACACAATATTGTTTAGTATATGAGCAAAGGATCTATTAAACTGGCGGAAAAGCAGAATTATGATGATAATAATAATCTTTATTGTCTAACAGATTTAACATCCATTTGCAACTCAATTTTATCCTTGCATCTATATAACTACATGCTTTTCAATAATCTAATAGTAAAACCCATAATGCACTTTATTCATTGTAACTATCATTTATTTATAATTAGTGTGGTGAACTATGAGCGACTACGACAGAAATCATCACAAAAGTTGTTAAATCATTTTATCATTTGATAGAGAGGATCTTTGATCAAAAAATCGTCTTTTTAAGTTACTAGGTGAAATAGATGCAGAAACTGAACTGAAAGGTACCTCCCAGGATTTAGCAGTGAAGGAACCTTAAACATGCACAACGCCCAAGCTCATGGCATAATCTAAGCAACCTCCGTTTAGAAAGACAGCCGGCCTTAGAGATGTGGATGTCTGTGTTTACTGCATTTATTTGCCTTTTGTTGTCCATAGCTTTAGCACTGAATTCTGTATGATGCTTCGAATCTTAAAAAACCCATGGCGTTTGATGCACTTATTAGGCTTGCGTAAGATGTCACATTAAAACCTCAGTTTCATTAAATACAGTCGAGAGTTAGGCGCGAAAAGAAAATTTTTCGACATATAAAAAGCTGTTATTAAAATTGCAGTCGCTTAGCCAGAAAGTAGAGGCGAATTAGGGAAGTATGCATGAGGAATACCTAAGTAGAATCGAATTGAACGTGATAATACTAGACGATCCCTCATAATGTTGGTTATATATTTTATCGTACCTAGAGAACTAGTCCGATAAACTACGTCAACCGATTGTATATATTACATTTATTACGTAGACATATATATTTTTGAAAAGCATGTCATCATATATATATATATATATATATATATATATATATATATATATATATATATATATATATATATATATATATATATATATATATATATATATATTATATATATATATATATATATATATATACATATTATATATATATATATATATATATATATATATATATATATATATATATATATATATATATATATATATATATATATATATATATATATATATATATATATATATATATATATATATATATATATATATATATATATATATATATATATATTTATATATATATATATATATATATATATATATATATATATATAATGTATTTTTAATTTATACTTTAGTAAATATTAATGGAAATGGAAATTTTGGCATCTGGTCTCGAAAATAATTTTATTTAAAAAAAATATTGCAAATATTTCGAAAACCTCGTGGTACCACTATGAAACATCATACTTTTTATGGAACTTCAGGATTTCTCCTGTGTCGGTTTTTGTTAACTCGAACTAGCTAACGTTTCGCCAATCATCCTGTTGACTTCTTCAGAGTTTGACTGAAACGATGTCAATGTGTGGAAGTTTAATTAAAAAACGATATCATCTTCAGGCAAATTTTATTACCTTTCATAATTTTAACATATAAGCAGCAAGCACAAATTGATTCTTTTTGTGTATCACGTCAGTATCTCTAAACGACCGTGTATATTAACTAAATATATCTAGCTAAAATTTACATAAAACGCTTAATTATAGCAGATAGGTATAGAATACTAATAAACAAAAATACTTAGAGGAATGCAATTAATAAAAAAATTCAATAAAACGTGCTATTCAAAATAACGGCGTGCCCGTATCTGCAAAAATATTTTGCTCCGATTAGGACCAGAAGCCTAAACTAGACTTATAAAAAAAACAAAAATATTTATGCTAATTGAATTAAAATAAATAGGTGCGATTTCATTGTCAAGATAAGATAATAAATAATCTTCCGTCTGATGACATGCTTTTCAAAAATATATATATGTCTATGTAATGTAATGTAATGTATAATCGGCCGACCTAATTTATCGGAATAGTTCTCTAGATACGGCTTAGGAAGCCGCGAAAACTTCAAATTCATCTTACGTTAAAATGTATTACCAATATTATGAGGGATCATCTAGTATTATCACGTTCTTAGGTATTCCTCATACGTATACTCTCTAATTCGCCTCTACTTTCTGGCTAAGCCACTACTGCAATTTTAATAACAGTTTTTTATATATCGAAAAACTTTTCGTTCCTAACTCGCGACTGTATTTAATGAAACTGAGGTTTTAAAGTGACGTCTTACGCAAGCCGAATAAGTGCAGTATTTTAGAGAAGAGAGTACCAAAATATCATAATCGTAAGGATTGTTGTGGTTCCAATCACTTTCCCAGATTTCAAACAAACAAACGCCATTGGTTTTTTAAGATTCGAAGCACCATTAGTAGCTTGCTTTATAGAATTCAGTGCCACATCTCTAAGGCCGGTTGTCTTTCTAAACGGAGGTTGCTTAGATTATGACATGAGCTTGGGCGTTGTGCATTTTTAAGGTTCCTTCACTGATAAATCCTGGGAGGTACCTTTCCATTAGGGGAGCGTCCTGAGTTGAGCTAACTGAATTGTCACGTACCTTCAAGGAAGCCCTTACAGTCTTTGACCTATTTCACCTAGTAACTTAAAACGACGATTTTTTGATCAAAGATCCTCTCTATCAGAAGATAAAATGATTTCACAACTTTTGTAATGATTTCTGTCGTAGTTGCTCACAGTTCACCACACTAATTATAAATAAATTTTTGTTACAGTGAATATAGTGCATTATGTGTTTTACTATTAGCCTATTGGAGATCAGCCTTTACTAATGGCTAACACGTGGTTCTCTATTTGTAGCAAGGAGTCTTGTGTTCCTCTGTTGTTAGAGGTTAATGGCAAATTGATGTATATATTTAACTGCCTTGTGTGTTTTTTTCTGATTTTATGATGGAGTGTTTCCCTTTTACATTTTAGAGTTCTAAGGAAGCCTGAATACTTGCGCGAAAGCTTGACTTAACATTAAAAAGCTACTATTTTTTGTTGGACATTTTTGATAGTAAGCAGAAAATATACACTGTGGGTCAAAAATTAGATGTGGATACCAAGTTCTTTTTTTAAATTTAATACCATTTTTTAAAAGAATTTAAGAAATAAGAAGAATACAGAAATTTTGAAAGGAACAGTAAAAATCAGTAAAACTGTTAAATAGCTATTACATTTCTGTCAGTAAAAAAAATGAATATGGCGCATCTAAATAAAAACCAGAGAATTTAATTTTTTTTCTTGAATATGGAGACAACGAGAACTCAAGAAGAAGTTGGTAATTTGTGTAATGCAAAAGATCCAGAAAGACCCATTACAAGATGCACAGTGAGTAAACAGTAAGATCTACGACCAGGTGGTGCAATAACTAATGAGAACAAAAAAGTAAACATTTTATTAGAAGTTGAGGATAATCCTCATCATTTATCCTCGGAAGTAGTTTCAAATAATGATGTAGTAATAAGGAATAATAGTGATTATTACATTTGTACAGGAGCTGAGCGAAGATGATCCCCGCCGTAGACTACAGATTTGTGAAACTGTGTGTCATTTTTTCGTCTTCAGATACTGTTTAGTGATGATAAACAAAATTGTAGCTATTGAAGTACAAATAATATTCGATGGATGGGAGAAAATCGAACACAACATCCACAAAAAATAAATGTTTGGGCAGGGATTTTGAATAACAAAATTGTTGGTCGTTATTTCTTCGATCAAAATTTTACCGGAGCCCCATATTTATAATTTCTTGAAAATTACTTCAGATAGACAGATTTGGTTTAAACAGGATGGTTTGGGCAGTGGATTGGCAGAAGGGGATCAATAAAATGGCCTGCAAGATCTCCAAATATTACTGCACTAGATTTTTTTGCTCTGGAATATTCAAAATCGAAAGTGTATAACGAAAAAAACACAATTTAGAATGTTTTAACATTTAAAATTAGATACGAAATAAGGCAAATTAATGAAAATATCTGAGTTATGATTTAGAAGGGTTTTTAAACCGATTAACGTATTGCCAAGAAGTTAATGGTGGTTATTTTCAACACTTAATAAAATAATTTCTTTGACAAGCACTGTTTCTATAAATTTTCTGTCACTTTTACTCATTGTGGATCTTCTAATGGGTATATCTGGATATTTTGTGTTTAATTAATTAGAAACTGCTTCTAATGTTCTCGTTGTTTCCACATCCAATAAAAATTAACATTTCAGTTTTCTGCGTTTCATTTAGATGCGCCATATTCACTTTCTTTACTTTCAGAAATGTAATTTATGACGATACTGGTACTAACTACTTACCTGCTCATTTCAAAATTAAATTTCTGTTTTTTATTCTTTTGCTCATAGTACAAAGGTGGATCTATTAAACATTCGGTCGGCACGTGCCTAAAGTATCGTTTATAAAACTTATTACATCATATACTATTAAATAGTTCAGCATTTTAGATGCAAATTGATATTTGACAAATATCCGGTATTAATTAATAATATGCTACGATATTGAGAAAAACAGCTGTCAAAAAGTAAAAATAAAGCGTTGAAGAAAATTAGACATTATTGGAATTGGCGTTGTAATATAAAATTGTTGTTAACGAGGTTAGTAAAATATTCGTATTGGAGTTTAGTAAGGCACAGTATTTAAATCAAAAATGAAACCGGTTAAGAATTAAAAGTCTCGTATACATATATAGAGCGTAGCGGGTTCAACGTTCTGTTTTGCGATTTATTGATGTAGACGTCAGTTTGGATCATAATTGAATATCAGAAATTAAAACATTAAGTTTAACATTCAAGTTAAAAATAATTAAGGTGTTTTAAAAATGAAAACGTGCTTAAAAGGCCATATGTCATAGAAGAAGAAGACTATTATGGTTGAAAAGAGTGGTTTTACTTTTGGAAAAAAAACAAGCGTTTTGTTGTTGAAACAAAAACGTTCGAAATTTGAAATGATTTTGTTAATGCCCAATCAGTTAAGGACCACATTATTTTGGTCTTAATATAAATATTTCATTTGAAGTAAACGAGTTTCAACGTATTCCAAAGAAACATATAAATTTAATTCTTATCAAAAATTAAGAAAAGGAACAATTGATTAAATAGTATTTCAGAAGGGTGTAGGTAATAAAACCCCAAAGGGACTACGGAGTGACCCCAATGACCCCACTAGGAATCGTATTTAAAAAATTAAAAATCAGGCATTATGTGCATAGTTTTGGTTAGTTACCTAACCGATAGAACTCAGTTTGTGGTTGTGAACGGTGAAAAGTCGCACGTCTGGAGTCTCGCACAGCTACCTCAATCGTAGATGACTTAAAAGTACTATGTACCGTAAAATTCGCAGACTTTTTTTAAATCTTGATATATACAGAGGAAAAAAGAACCGACTACTATTGACTTAAAATTAAACAACATAAAACTTAAGTGAGTTACTCAAGTTAACATTTGAAACACATGTAGAAAATATTGTAAAGAAGGGCTTGAGAAATTTCCTTTTTGTATTACGTAACACCAAAGGCTTTGGCAACCACAAATTAGTCTCATTCTAATTTATAATAGCAGCATCAGATCTATCTTGGAATACTCATCCCCTGTGTGGAATCCGATCTATCGCAAGTATGTCGATCGGATAAAGAGTGTGCAAAAAAAGCTTGTTAGAAACCGTAATTTTAGATATAAAAGAGACAGACACTATTTTACAGCGAAGATACGGATTTATTCAACTTTACCTTCAATTTGTTTAAAAGATACTTATACAAAATTTTGTAATATTTTTTTAATTACCATAAAATAATAAATAAATAGTTAGGTTTTAATTAAACATATAAAAAATATATTATATTATAATAAATATATGATTCAAAAATATCAACGTTATAATCAAATCACCGACGGTCCGATGAATCAAGTAGTCAAGATCCCACTATTTCTCCTTTTCTTTAATAACATGCTGGACTGCTTTTCCCCAGTTCTTTGCTGTTGCTTCTTCGATGGCTTGATCAAACAGCATTTTAAGGTTTTCTTTGATTTTGAATGTCGTGTTTTACGTTGTTACAATTCCTTTCGTCCTTGTGCGTCGTCCGTTTCCCTGCTATATCTTCCACGGCGTATTTCATAAAACGATGTTTGCGTAAATTTGCTTCTTTATCAAATTATTTTTAGATTTTTTTTTTGGGTAAGGAGTCGATAATTTCTTGTTTTTTCCAAGTTGTAGTTGGAGCCTTCTCTATGCGTTATCTCTAACTACTGCTGAATCAGCCGGAAGATATTTTATCATCCCCAACACGCAGCTTCATAGTTTTCCAGTAATACTGCTTTCCGGTTATACTTTTTAAAGTTTATTAATTATTAAAGAAATACTGTCAGGCTGACCAAGTTCCATTTAAAAAAATAACTTGTCTTTAATTACATCTTTGAGGTGCTAACAACATTTACCCATACACTATAAAATACTTAAAGTGCAAAATTTTACTAATAATGCCGTTGTTTTGCAGGTCTAAAAAGTGGAACGATCTAATCGAGAAGGGTCCCGAGTATGGCACCACGGAAGCGGCGTGGAAGGGAGTGCTGGTGGAGGCCGACAGGCGGTACGATTTACATTCTAAAGTCAGGGACTGTTTAGCGAACGACGTCACGAATAAAATTAAGCAATGGCAAAAAGACACTTATCACAAGGTAAGCTAACGATAATTCGTAATTTACTTTGTCGCTAATGTTGACCCCCGCAGTCGATGATGAATATAAAAGAGAAGAAAGATATGGACGATAATTTTAAGAAGGCGCAAAAGCCGTGGGCAAAATTGTTGCAAAAGGTGGAGAAAACGCGCACCGACTACCATACGTCCTGCAAAACGGAAAGATCGGCCGCCAATCAGGAGAGGAACGCTGCTGGCGACAGCTCCTTCTCCGCTGATCAGGTATGTGATATTTACAAAAAGTATCATTCACTTAACACTACGATTATTTTGTACTCGTTCGCATTCATAGAAGACGCAAATGGTAAGCTTTCCTTATATTTTCATCTTTGTTACTAATTTTCATGTTTAATATGTTCTGTTACTCTTCACTGCACGTAAATTTTCTTTCTTTTTTGGTCTGAGACATAATCATAGTACCTGCCTACACATAAAAGGTTGTTTCTTACCAGTTTCAAACCGTTCTTGTGCGCCTGTCAAATTTGAGAGAAATGCAGTCAACTTAATTTTTAATAATCGAGGAAGCAGAAAAGTCGACCGACTCTTTTTAGGTTATCTTTAATGGTTGGTACTTAGCAACTCTCAGCAATTTCTCATCAAAAAGTTAAGAATCATCCACATTCCCATTCACTACAAGGCAGTATCTTGAATCTACTCTAGGTGGAAGCACATTGTCTAAATTAACCAAAATTTTTGCTGCCCACATGTCACTCTACCTGTTATGCTATTCGAGGTGTAAATTCTCATTTTTATATAAACCTCATAAAATTTTGATTGAATTTTACTTACAGGTAAGCTCGTTTGATCTATTAATTTTGCTGTTCTCTAAATTTTCCTCAAGTTCACCACAAGTTCTTTCTATGAGATTGTTATGTTTATATGGTAGTCCATAATCATATAAAAAACCTAGCCTTAAATAGACATGCAAAATCATTTTTCCTCATTCTTGTTCTCGACTTTGTGGAAGCACCACATGTAATATTTAATCAGATTGTATAATACACCTTTAGGAAATAAGGAACATTTATTTTGCACGTCTATTATAGGCTAGGTTTCTTTGATATAATTATGGACTGTCATATAAACATAAGGGTCTATTCTAAGTGAAGTTCAATCTAAATTTTATGGATTATATTTTTGGAATATTTCAATCACCCCACCTCACTCCCATTCCCATAACTAACAAAATTTGCTTTAAAAGGCTTATTATATAAGGCTGATGATTCACACCTCGCATAGCATAGCAAAGTGACATATGCATAGGGAAATTTTGGCTACTTCATATATTGTGCTTCCGCCTAGAGTAGAATCCTTGTGGAGATTTTAGACTGAATATCAGTTCACAACTTCAGATAAAATTTGATGATTTTTGATATTCGTGAAAACTGTGGTATTATTTTTTATCTTAGCAATGAAAATATTTATAACAATTTGCCGGAACAGTCCGAACATTTGCCAAACTGTTAATTGATGGAGTAACAGACTAGCGGTTTGAAACCCGGTTCGGACCAACCGGTAAAGACCAACTGCGCACACTCCACACGTCCCCGAAACAAGTTTCAAACTAATGTGAAAATAAACCTAAAGTCAAACACTGAAAATACTTAAAAAAAAACGTTTCCAAACAAACAGAAACAACAATTAATAAAAACAACGAAATCTTGGAAAGCTTATAATATCGCTGTCTGTTGCCAATACTGAACCAGCTAAATGTAAGTACGAAAGTATATTTTTGGCATCTTTAGCAGGTACCTGACTCGACAATGTGGGAAAAAAACGAACAATGAATAATAACCGTTCACTGTAGTGTTAAAATGGACCTAAATTACCATGTATATTTTGAGTGGCATTTAACATCTTGAACCTGATATAGCTTTTCAATAAACTTATTTTTTTTATTGACAATAAAAAACTATTTTCCACCCTTATCTTATATTGTTCCCAAATTTAGGTAAAAAAAATGCAAGATAGGGTTCAAAAATCCAAAGAGGAAGTACAGAAGTGCAAGGAGAAGTATGAGCTGGCTCTACAGGAAATCAACCAATATAATCCCAAGTATATGGAGGACATGACTGTC
Organism: Cylas formicarius; assembly: GCF_029955315.1. Lineage (NCBI taxonomy): Eukaryota > Metazoa > Arthropoda > Insecta > Coleoptera > Brentidae > Cylas > Cylas formicarius. The sequence goes on along the minus strand of NW_026844352.1, from coordinate 12,842,805 downwards.
GTTTTCGATAAATGTCAAGAAATGGAAGCTCAAAGGTTAAACTTTATAAAGGCGACATTATTCGACATTCACAAGTATCTTAATATATCTCAGGATCCAATGTGAGTATGAAAAGTACTTAAAATAAAATTCTACTAACACCTATATACGTACGAAGTGCCTCATTTCGACATTAATTTACCTGCAGTTATTGTAAATTGTGCTTCAAAATCTTATTAGATATTAATTGAGTTGTTCAAAGCAAAAGGGGTATAATAACTCATTTATTGATTCCACTACTCCGCAAACTCATGAGTATTATTGTGACCGTATCTCCATAAACTGTATGCTTAAAAAATAAAATAAAATCTAAAACGACCCTCATAATAAACCCGTCTTAATTATCAAGGACTGCGCCCATGCATTAGCGCAGTCACTTTGTTTCATTTTTAATCTTTACTTATCAACAAGCTTCTTTCCGAAATTCCGGAAGACTTTGTTTTTTAAATCATTTGATATCCTCTCTAATTAATTATATGCATATCTATATATATTATAATTTCTCTGAGGACAGTAGGATTTCTACTCACATAGATTGACAATGACAAATCTTCCCTGTTTTGTCCGCGCGGAAACGGATTTTGGCCGCAGCTAGCACAGTAAGAAGTCGCAAAAAATTACTCAAGACGGGATCAAAACATTTTTGATTACTTAACTGACCCTACGTCGCTTTTGATCTTCCTTCCGGAGGAGCCGGCCCGTGCTGCGTCCTCTGTGCCTCGGGTGGTGAGGAAATTTGTTGATCACCACGCGTATGACCAGATGCGTTCAACGGCACTTTTTGAACCACACGATGAGAGCGACCGGTTTAGCGCTTGATCGTGATTTTTAGTGGATCATTCGCCTAAGGGCGCCGGCGGGTATAGATGGCCAGTTAAGCTCAAGACTTTAATACCGCGAAGAAAGGAAGAAGAATAACTTATTGGTGCTGTACTCGCGGCCAATAAATAAGTTATAGGTTTATATATATAAATTCATAAAAACCCGAAAAAATAATAAAATGAAAACTAGACATTTACAATATGTCCATAATGCTTTAAATAACAAACTACAAATGCACGGTTCTCTAAATTGTTTCAGGCTCAATCAAATATACGAAGAATTGTATCACACCATCAACAACGCGGATTATGAGAAAGATTTGAAGTGGTGGTCTAACAATCACGGCGTTAACATGGCGATGAATTGGCCCCAGTTTGAGGTAATTAATCGGCATTAATTTCTCGCGCATGTCTATTTTGATTTTATTTCGAATTTCTGTTGTTGATTTTTTTGTTTTTCGTTTTGGTTTGTCGCATGAAATTAGGATTACACGGAAGAGTTCCGGGACATCCACAAGGGCAAATCGAAGGACTCGGCACCTACCGGAATAACTCTTATACATCAGCGACCTGTTGGTGAAGACTTGCATGTATGCTTAACAGAATTTTTTATTATGTTAAATTTGATGCTATTTTTAAAACGCCTCACTCAATGTGAGAAACTTTGCACCGAAACGGAACGGAACAATTGGCAATACATACAGTAGCAAACATTTTCTCAATTCATTAGTGCCTTCTGCACTAGTGAATCAAAATCAATCAAATAATATAATATTTTCTAACAATAGAAACGCAAGTAAAAATCTATAAATATTTTGACAGAATTTACAATAAACAAAAATTAAATGTAGAAAATGTAATATATACGCAATGTAAATTAACGGTATACAAAAATTGGCGCTAATAATCTGGATTTTATATACAGGGTTATTTTTTATATTTGCGTACTCAACTTCAGGGGTTAAAGGAAGTCGCTGAGAAAAACTTTTAATACGAAAGTTGCATAATGTTCGCAGTATTACCTTTTAGATTTTATCTTTAGACATATGATCATTGGTTAGGCAGACATGACACAATTCAGTGGCGGGCTAATTAGCCCGGATTTAAAACCTCTTGATATTTTCCTATTGGGGTTTTTAAAAAACCGTGTATACAATGACATACCTCAAAATATATAACTGCTGAGCCAAAAAATTGAATAAGAAATATTCATGCTCAATAGAGATCATCCAGACTTAATTTTAAATGTGATTGATCATAGAATGAGAGATAATATTTTTTAGTATTATTGGTTAATTAATACTTTCTTTCTTTCGTCATAACAGAAAATATATAGAGTGTTCCATGTAAAAATCAAAAAACTGCTTCTCAACTTTGCGATGCGCATTTGTTTTCTTTTACAAGTCTAAAGGATAATATGGCAAAAATTATACAACTTTTGTATTAAAATTTTCCTCAATGACCTCCGGACGAGAGTAATTACAAGAAACCAGAATGACAGTAATATTAATTCATAATTAAATAGAATGCGGGATATTAATACACATTAAAAAGAATAAGCACAAAACCAGAATCAGATCTGTAAATTTGTAAAGAAACACGCAGCACTATATTTCACTACATCAGAGAGAGGGAGGGGGTAAATTCTTATAATAAATAATAATGAGTTTTTTTACTTTTAAACTTATAAAATGAAAGTTGGTTATTTCCTACTGAAATCAAGTGAAAAAGTTGTTTTACACCATTAAAGAATGTATTTTATTCACTAACAATTTTATTATACCTATTGCAAATATACGGATTGGAATCATTCCCTTGAGTGGAATAATCGCCACTAAATTTTTTCTAATCAGTCTGTTTATAAACAAACTTGAGAGTTGCATGCATGCATTTAAATTTAGTTGATTTCACGAGTTTGTAATTTAAATATAATTTTTAATATACAGTAAACTGCTAAAATGTGGAACATTTAAAAACCAGGTATTGCATTTCAAGAAAAAAGCTAGCACATGCCCATCATAATTTTTTCTCACGTATTTTCTAAAGAAAAACAGAAAACATAGAGGGTGGGTGAAAAAGTAAATCTATTTTCGAACTCTGTGTCAAATTTCACGTATAATTCATGTAGCATAACCTTATACCTATCTATCTACAATAAAAACAAATTATGAAATGAACAGATTAGTTATCTACTAGTAAATGGCGCATCTAAATGAAACCCAGAGAATTGAATGAAGAAGAGAAGAAAACTCCAGAAGAAGTTTGCACTAACAGAAAGACTAAGATCCACAGTGCCTAAAATTAAGAGATAATTTATAGAAGCAGGGCATGTAAATGAAAACACAAGATTAAACATTAAACAAGTTGAGGAAAGTAGCCTCAAATAATCATGTTAGCCAAGGAACAGCTTTCCGTGTATTAAAAGAACAAAAGCATTGTCCATACAAGAATTACATTACCATAGGAGCTGAACGAAGATGAATCCTGACCGCAAACTATAGTTCTGTGAAACTAGGATGGAAACATGCAACTTAAATCCACTTTTTTATAGTCAGATGGTGTTTGGAGTATTCTTAATCCACGATGGATGAGAGAAAATCATACACAACATCCACAAAGCAATAAATGTTTGGGCAGGGATTTTGAATAACAAAATTATTGAACCTTATTTCTTCCATCAAAATTTTCTGGAGCCCCATACAATTTCTTCAAAATCACTTAATTCCCATTCTTGCTTCTTTCCCAAAGCCGAATCAGTCTGATGTGCCTAGTAGACAGATTTAGTTTCAATAGGATGGTGCTCCTCGAGTAGTAGAAGGGAATCAGTAGATTGACCTGCAATATATCCAGATATTATTCCACTGATTTTTTTCTTCTGGGGATATGTAAAATCAAAAGTGCATAAGAATAAACCCCAAGTTTGGATGAATTAAAATTTAAAATTGGATACGAAATAAGGCAAATATCCTGAGTAATGTTTGGCATTTTCGACACCTAATAGAATAGCTTCTTTGATGTGCCCCGGTTCTAAAAATTTTCTCTCGATTTAATTGACTGTGGATCTTGTAATGGATCTTTTTGGATATTTTGCCTTAAACCATATCAAATATAAACAAACATCCAATAAAAATTAAACTCTCAATTCTTTGAGTTTCATTTAGATGCGCCATCTTCATTTTCTTTACTGATAGCAATGTAATTGTGACATGTTAAGAACTTTACTGCTTTACTACTTACCTGTTCATTTCAAAATTAAATTTCTGTTTTTTATTTTTTTTGCTCATAAAAATTTAGGAAATGGATTAAAAGAATAGTGTTCCATTTAAAAAGCTTTTTGATCCGCCCTGTACATTTTCTGTTTACTGTAAAAATGCGCAAGAAGAAATGATGACGGACGTGTGCGAGCTTTTTGTTTTTAAATCCCATACCTGTTTTTTAAATGAATTTGTTCAGTATTTTAGCCATCCACTATATGGCATATTTGTATTTTTTTTAGACAAGTGTTATTCAGATCGTTGGGTTTAATTTAAATAGTTTTTTTTAATGTTACTTGGATACCCGTTTCAGTTTGGAAAAATAACACAATACAAGTCTTTTGCCGTCTCTTGTGCCCCTTGTTAAAGAATTTCATTTCGAAAATCTAATCATAACTGAGGAGCTATTTGTGATTTTGCATAATCTTTATTATATTTCTCTGAATAATTCCTGATTAACGCCAAGCTGCCGTACTGAGGATGTGAACAAAGCTTTCCGTTTTCTGTGTAAAAGTAAAAAAAAAGTTAAACTAAAGTAACAGTTCAACAGGTTTTTTTCACGTTTTAGGATTACTCGATCAATCAAAAATCGTCAAAATCCAAAGCGGCGGCAGCTAAACCAAATAACACCCCCGTTCACGTTCCACCCGAATCGCCGCAACCCGCTGTAGAAAAGATCGAGAGCCCGTCGAATCGAATATCGACAATAACGTAAGTTGTTACTTGAAGTCGAAAGTTTGTATCTCAATGAGGCGGACACTGCAGAGAAGTATTCGTTTTAGAAACGGATCGTCAAACAAAGCCAACGACTCAAATCCGTTTGAAGAAGAAGACTGGGAAAATGACGCTTTGGTAGATAACGGTGAGCCCGGAATACCTGTCAAGGCCCTTTACGATTACGAAGGGGCAGAAAATGACGAACTTAGCTTTAAAGCTGGTATGTTTCATTTACATTTCATATTTCTAAAAAAATCCTTATAAGGAGCGGAAAAATGCAAAGGAAAAACCCCAATATATGCGCATTTGAACAAAAAATGCAAATATGCATTTTTATTAAATGAAAAATTATAAAGAAATCCTCTAATTGATTTACATATACCATGGACCTATTTGAATAAATATAAATGCAACAAAAAAAAAGCATAATCAAAGTTAGTTACATATATTGATACATACTTACAAAACATAAAACCTAAAACATGAAAATCTTGCAAAATATTATTGGCTATTATAAAAATTTTTGTTAATAAAATTAACAATGTAACAATGCCATTGATACATTAAGATAATACAACTTTTCACAGCATTCAATTCGGAAATTTGACGAACTATTCGTAATCTTGTGGCATTACATTTTAAATATGATTTCTGGCATATGACCGCCACGGCTGGCGCGGATGTAGTCCAATCTGGACGTCCAATTTTCGATGTTGTCTTCGTAGACCAATGACTTTACATAGCCCCACAGAAAGTAGTCTAGCGGTGTCAAATCACAATCTTGGAGGCCAATTCACAGGTCCAAAACGTGAAATTAGGCGGTCAACAAATGTGTCTTTCAATAAATCGATTGTCGCACGAGCTGTGTGACATGTTGCGAAGTACGGACCAATGAATCCACCAGCCCATAAAGCGCACCAAACAGTCAATTTTTCTAGATGTAACGGGGTTTCAACATATACTTGACCATTAGCTTCGCTTCAAATGCGGCAGTTTTGTTTGTTGACGTAGCCATTCAACCAGAAGTGCGCTTCATCGCTAAACAAAATTCGCTTATGAAAATCGGGGACAACGGCAATCTCGTTTTGGGCCCATTCGACAAGCGTGGTTCAAGCGTGAGTCTATTCATGATGAATTGCCAAACCAAACTGAGAATAAATCAATTGACGGCTGTTAAATCGGTCGCCATCTTGAACAGTAATGCCAACTTAAAGTTCTATACATCGAAAAAAAACACCCATTACAAATCCAGCCCTCTTTCGAAATTAGTAAAATTGCATATAAAAACTTTTGAAATCTTTTTTAGGATTCTGAAGCTTGTGTTATTCTATTACTGACATACATTTTTTTTACCTACTTCTTTTTAAATGTCATATGCAGTTGGCTTGTAAATGGCACAATACTGTCTTTATGTACAGTTAACTCATCTGGATGTTTAATTTACAATATTAGTCAAAATTGCCCAATGAATGCCATACATAAGTCCTTATTGAACGGGGCTTGTTCGTGGCTTTTTGGTTTTACTTTAAGATAATGTTATATTATCTGCTGGGTGGTTTCTCCTCGTTTCAATTTTCGCCTTTTGAGCTGGTGTTTTACTGATTTGACGTGCCGATACACAATAAATTTTTTAAATCTGCATTGATCTGTAAAATTCAAAATAAAATATTTGAGTAGAAAACTTTTGTAAGTACATTGAAATTGTTAACGTTAGTCACCAATAATTTGCTTGAATAAATAATTGATAAAAGCCAAAATTTCTTATTATACTAAAAAACACATATTCTGGTAAAAAACAAACCATATAAGGCAAAAGCATTTAACTTTTGATAAATTTTATTTAACAAGTTCTGCATTTTATATTTGATAAATAACAAAAAAAAACGTCACAAGTTGTTTTACCTTAATTGGTAATTTATTATTGACGCCGAGCAATACTAACGTAATTATTTGGTATATATCTAAAACCCAAAAAAAGTGTGAAAATAACATAACATAACTTCTGCAGTGATTTATACAAAACGCACATGTTCATGGCAAAAAATAGACAAGAAAAAATTGCTAAATAATAAAACAAAAATTAAATAATGGATTTATTATTATTATTATGGAATTATATGAAATCCCTGTTTAGCGCTGATTTGCTAAATCTAGCCCCTGTAGTGAAAAATTCTAGTTGCTAGTTGGTTAATATGTGCAAGCGACCGAAAGCCCTACTTAAAACAACTTAAATCATTAGATACGAAATTAAAAAGCGGGGCAAGCTATGCTGGGTCTGCTCGATTTGACCAATATAACATAAAGAATCACAATTACACAATAGACCTTCAGAGGAACAGGAACTGAACAATTCAATATGCTCATACGCGGTCATTTGAAATATAATTTTTAACCAATAACACTTATGGCGACTGACAGTTCGGCGCATATAGCTATTAGATAATGTAGATATAGAGATCTGTTCATATTTTGAGAAAATAGTCATTGGTTATAAGCGACCTTTTCTAAATTCTTAGTCAGAGTTGCTTCATAGGTTTCTGTATTATTGGCTTAGACAGGGTCTCTATATCTCTAGTATCTATATGGAATGTGTCCATGTTTAGTTAAATGTTCTAGGAAAATGTGTTAAGTGCGTGGAGATCGCTTTTTAGCAAGAAATGGTACAAAGTGCAGGTTAGTGTATGAAATTTATAGGCATGTGCGGAAAATATTCCTTTCTCTACGAAAGTTTTGGCAGTTTTCCGGCAACCTTTTCTCCACACACTTAAATCGTTTTTCGCTGGACATTTTGAGTTCCAATGTCAGATCCAAACTGACAACCGTCCAATTGACGAAGTGTCAGCGGTCATCTTGGTTAAAGGTGACCTGGTCTGGCGAGATCTGAATTGACCATGCATGTCCATATTAGTATGAACAGAAGAGAGAGATTAATTAATTTGTAGGTGACGTGTTTGAAAAGTTGGAAGATGAAGATGAGCAAGGCTGGTGTAAAGGCAGAAAAGACGGCCGAGTCGGATTGTACCCAGCCAACTACGTTGAAGTGGTTCAGTAATAAAAAGTCTATTTTTGTTGATTTTATTAACCAGCGATCCAGGTTTGTTAGTTATTCGGATACAACTGGTAAAGTTTATCCCGTTATTTATTATTAATTATTTTAAATGTATTTAAATGCATTTTCATTTTGCTAATTTAAAATTAGAAATGTCTTTGAGAGCCGTCGATCCGTACGCGTGTGATTGCGAAATTTTGTACAAATGTAAAGTTTAATTTATAGTATATAATATATTCGAAAGTATTCCCATGGTAATATGTAATGAAGCTAACATTGATACGTATAAAAATTAAACGATAGGCCTGTTACCTAGCTTAGAGAATTATGTTAACAATCTTAGAGATCTTAAGTTTGGGTCGGTGCAAATGATTTAACCGATTCCTTTATCAACGGCCGATGCACATAAAAATGCAATAAAGGAAACGCAATAACTCTCGCCATCGAAGATATTGAATCGTTTTCTATTGGAATTTATTATTTACTTGGTTAAATTATTTGTATAATCTTCACAGAATGTTTTTACATAACTTACCGAATTGTTTTATTCTAAATTTTGTATTATAAGAAACGTTTGGATTTGTTGAAAAACGGTACTGATACTATGATAGTTTCAAATGTAGTTTTAAAAATGTGTCAAACTAGATTTAAAGCAATTGCTCAACCAAAAATAGGGTTCAAATTTGGAAATTTGTTGTTTATAAGTCCATTTTTTTTTTTTTTTTTTTTTTAAGTGGAGACGCTTTCCTACAGATTTGGTTGTCAGTTATCTAATCGGATTACATATATTTCTAATAGCGCAACGAACGCCTCAATCTTAATAATTCGTTAACTAGAAATATATATTTCTAAATATTTGTTATGTAGAAACCATTCTTATCAGAAAAGGAGCAACTGTATATAAATCGGTACTAATAAAGTATTATTTTAAGAGAGTTTATGTTTTAATTTACAATAACTTGACCTAAATGTTTCCATGGACTAAAATTTAGTTGTGATTTCGATAGATCATACCAGATTAGGCACAGGAAAGGCACATCTTTGCTTTAACCAATGATTTGTGTATGAAGTTGTTAAGGGGGTGACGTCACTTGGGAACCACCATGATTCTTAGCATAGCATCTGCATTCTCATTTATTACTTTTATTTATTGTTTTTGTTCAATAACTTGTATGTTTTCTGATAATTTTCTTTCTGTATATTAGTAAATTGGGGCCTATGGGATTTTTGTCCAGAATTGAATTATCTGTGCATGCTAATGGACTTCACACACTACAGTGCACAGCTTTACCCATTTTTTTGTAAACACATTTAAGTCGTTTTTTCTTCGAAGATTTAATGGCATCTTGGTCAAATTTCGAAAAAAAAACATAACCAAAAATTTCACAGCCAAGGCTGTCAACGACAATCTTGGACGTGAAGGTATTTTTGGTTGAAAGCGCTACTATGTAATACATCTTATCATACAAAGGTTAAAAATGCGCCAATTTATTTAAATATTTATTGTATACCTATGTTAATTTTATCTAGTAGCTAATATGGTCCCCTTTTTTAAAAGTATTATTTAAACAAAGTACATTACAATAGTATTTGTAGTATCTCAGGACAACGAACGTATCTTTGTACTTGAAGTCGTAAGGTCTCCGAATAAGTTCATTTAAAGCAATTACGTCACATATATTTAAAATACAAGTAGTTCAGTTGGTTTAACTTGCTTAAAGGTTTCCAACATGGTGTGACAATATATATGCAAGTTAAAATGGGTGAATCTGATAAATACTTACTGGTTAGTGAGTTTCAGATTAAATTATTCATTTAGTCAAGAATTATAGTGTCATTGAATGAAATACGATTTTTTCTGCCATATTTCAAATTTTAGCAGAACGCCTCTTACAAATGAGAGATTCTTGAAAACAAAGGAACAAAATAAACATGGAACAAATTTTTATTTCGTTCAAAATGGAACAATAAATTGCACTACACTTACCGATCTAAATTACGATTATGTTAGTGGGCGTCACGTTTTACATTTTGGAAACTGTACAATGACTTTACATAGTATGTAGTTAGTACGAAATTGATTATACAATAGCGTTTGAAATAAAAGAAAAATAAAAAGGACATCGAGAGATGTTTTTGAGTAATAATACTGGAATAAACTTATTAATGCACCTTTTTAAAACATCGAAACGAACCATAATAGTGTGTACTTAAAAGTAATTGGAATGAAGGGAATAGTAGTACATTTACCCTCACCTTACTACAACATTTACAAATATAACAAAATCTATGTGGACTAAGTCTTCGTTTATTGTTAAGTCCCTAACCAAATGCGACTACAAACCATAATCACACAGAGACTGTTTCACTATTAACAACTAATTATTGTACAGTAATATCGACCTAGCTCTTATTACACTCAACAATTGATAAAGAATCTGAATCGGTGAGGATATATTTTTTTATAAAAGGCCATCGTCTAAAAACAGCTTTATGCATTTACCCAGTTTAATCCTCCAAGTTTCTGAACGCTTGCTGGATATCTTCGTACAATTGATCAAAGTCTGCCTTGATTTTCGCCTCACCATCCTTGACGGGATCTTTGAATTTCATACTGCTCAACTGGTAAAGGATATTGCTCATGGAATCTCTGATCACCGACCAGGTGATCTTGTTTTCAGACTGCGACGTGCTTTCGACGGCGTGCCTCGCCATATCGTACAGACCGATCATGTTCTTAAGCATTCCCACGGTTTTGTAGAAGGGACAGAATCTATCGTAAGATGAATAGGAATTTTGCTGTAGGAAATCTTCTTTTAGCAGTTTCGCAACTTCCAGGGTGATTTTATCAGCTTCGGCCAGCGACGCTTTACCCACCAACTGCACTATTTCTGACAAATCTTCTTCTTCCTGAAAAAGAAGAATTTGTGATTAGATTATTGATCTGCGATGGGTTTAATGAGTAAATCTTCAAGCGTCCACTGTTAAATATATTCATAATACACTTCCTCAATATTTATAAACAAATTAAGACCTCAATAAATTATTATAAATGACCGTTACCAAAAATTAAATTAGGTTTGCACGCTATTACTAAGAATTTACTACTCCTACTTTGAACTAAATCAGCTAGCAATTTGAACCCAAATGCAGAGACGTCCCTGTCATTTACCAGGTGAACTTTGGAAAATTGACTTTTAAAGAAAGTTCACCTATCCTTTGATATATTACAATGTGTTGAAAAAATATCTAAAAAGCTCTTAAAAGTTCCTATTATGAAAAATTATTACCACGGCATAAATGTGTTCTTTTCACAACATTTACCACAAGCCAGGGCCGTATTTAAGATGTTAGTCGACAAGAACTGTGCCGTGCGGACTGTGATATTTTAAGAGTAGGGAAATTTTCTATGATCAATTTGTTATATTAAGGTAGGTAGGTCGATTTCAAGTTGAATTTCCTCATTAGATAGGTTGACCTCCTATATTAAAAATACTTCAGAAAGCTTAAACTGATTTCCACTTTAAGGGTTTAACAGAACGACTCTAAAGTATTTTCCTGGGAAAGCAATACAAAATCTTTTGTAGATAATTTATTTATAATGGACGATTTTGAATGCAAGAAGTACCGAAGTACAGATTTGGGACGTTATTGTGGAATTGCGAATCTATTTATTGAGGGTTGAAAAAAAAAAACCCAAGCGTGGTAGGCCTGCGGTTAAACCGTCATGAAAATTTACCAAAGTTAAAACCGGATTATGTCGTAAAAATGATAGATCCTTTGAAGAACTCTAATTCAAAACTTTGAGTGTAAAATTATAAACCTAGATGATAAAATGGCACCTGACATAATTCATTGCAAATATTTTACTATTTTATGTAAGGGAACAAGAAATAACCATGTGTAATTCCTACATACTTGCAAAATTTCTTTGGCTTTGGTTCTGAGCGGGACGAATTCGGGAAAGTTCTTATCATAGAAGTCGTCAAGCGCTCTCATGTACTTCGAATAGGAGATCAGCCAATTGACAGACGGAAAGTGCTTACGCTGCGCCAGTTTTTTATCCAAACCCCAAAACACCTACAATCCCAAATAGTAAAGTAGCGTTAAAAAATATATATTCCGAAACTAACCTGCACAATACCCAAAGTAGCAGAGGTGACAGGATCTGAGAAATCGCCACCAGGTGGCGATACGGCACCTACAATGGAAACTGATCCCTCACGGTCAGGGTTACCCAAACACTTGACGCGACCAGCTCGCTCGTAGAAGGAGGCCAAACGAGCGCCCAAGTAGGCGGGATAACCTGAATCGGCTGGCATTTCAGCCAGACGACCTGAGATTTCTCTCAAGGCCTCGGCCCAACGCGAAGTTGAATCAGCCATCATTGACACATTGTAGCCCATGTCTCTGAAGTACTCGGACAGGGTAATTCCAGTGTAGATGGAAGCTTCGCGAGCAGCTACAGGCATGTTGGAAGTATTCGCTACCAAGGCGGTACGTTTCATAATAGATTCAGTTAACCCCTCAATTTCCACAGTTAACTCCGGGAAATCACGAAGTACTTCAGACATTTCATTTCCTGGAAAAAAAAAAGAAAAATTAAATTTGTGAACCCATATGTTGCAACAAAAAATACCTCTTTCCCCACATCCTACATAAACAATTACATCAGAGTTTGAATACTTGGAAAGTGCTTGAGAAATTACAGTTTTGCCACAACCGAAAGCTCCGGGAATAGCAGTTGTACCACCCTGAACACAACTGAAAATAAATGATTAACAGATAATTCATGAAATTGAATTAAAACTTACGGGAAAAGTGAATCGAGAACGCGCTGGCCGGTGAGTAGTGGATGATTGGCAGGCAGCTTTTCGCTCACCGGCCGAGGTTGACGTACAGGCCAGACTTGCAACATTGTATACTTTGTGCGCTCTCCATCGAATTCGGTTTCCAAAACGACATCCTAAAAATGAAAAGTCACCAACAGATCCAAAATGAGACCTCTATTTTTTACATCAATTGTGTAATTGCCGGGTTCAGCAACAAAAGTTACAGTACCCTTAGCCCTCGGGGGTAGAATGATTTTGTGTTTCACCAGTGTGTTTTCATGAACCAAACCATAAATATCACCGCCAGTTAAATGTGCTCCCAACTAAAATGTTTCCAAATATTAACCATAAACTTTTAATAGTGGTGAATGAGTTCTCACCTTTATGCTCACTGGCTGAAACTCCCATTGGGCTGTTCTTGAAAGAGCAGGTACATTTACACCCTTGGGAATATAGATACTTTGAGTCATTTCGTTAATATCTTTTAATGGACGCTGAATACCATCAAAAATAGAACCCATGATGCCTGGGCCCAACTCAACTGACAATGGTTTTCCTGTTCTTAGCACAGGGTCACCTACAGTTACCCCCGATGTTTCTTCATATACCTGTAAGCCGTGAAGATTTTTGGCATTTCTGATACAATAAAGTAATAAGACCTTACCTGAATAGTTGCCATATCACCTTCCAATCGGATAATTTCTCCTACTAATTCATGGTATCCCACCCTTACCAATTCGTACATAGCAGAGCCTCCCATTTTTTCAGCCGTAACGACTAAAAATCGACATTTATAGAGTGTTTGAACAAGAACTGCACCCATATTTTACCTGGTCCAGAAACCATGTGAACGTATCCATATTCACTCTCGCGTTCTTCGTCACCTACTTTTGCTAATTTCGACATAATGGCTGATTGTCTAAAAAAATACAATCCTTTTCAATATTCAGAAAACCAAAGTTTTGCTGGTCGAAACTAAAGTCACGTGAATATCAAAATTCTAATTTGGATCACCATCACTGATAAGCGCCCAAGTCAGCTGACTTCAGTTGCCACTGGCACGAGATGCAAAAGTTCCTAACGCTTATTTGAAATTGTGATACTAACTAAACGAACTGGACTACGCCTTGTTAAGCTAATGTGAAGTAAAACAGTATTATGATAGTTTTTAAACTAGGCAGTCAAAGGCCCTACAATCCCTCTGCACACTGAATCAATTAGACCCAAAAAACCTACTTCAAACTATTAAAACATTCAATACCCGTCGTTTAGAGAGAAAAATCAATATTATGTTGTCTGTCTTAGAGTAAATATTGTAGCGTGGTATTTTTTTCTAAAATGGAAACCATTAACCCCAATTACAAACTTACATGTTCCTTCAGTCACCTCACACGCCAAACTCAAATAGATGCCTGGAAATTTTATCAGAATTTAGGGAAATTTATCACAAGACAATCAGCTGACTGACAATTCACAATTATTCAGTTGACCTTTTCCATTCATGGGCAATGAAAAGAAAGTGGTCGTCCCAAAGATTTTATAATCCATGGAAATACCATGGATTACAGATTGTGAATCAAAGCGGAGTAGCAAAGCGCAACAAATTAGTCAAACGGAAAGAAAAGTAACCAACTACTTGTCGCTGTTGTTCGCTGAGTTATTTCTGGATTTTATACTGTTTTCTTTTCTATATCCGTAAGCTCATGGGATTTGACTGCGGCTAAACCACGGTTATCTGTACTGATTAAGTTAAATACCTACCGCTCTAAACTCAATTAGCAAATTCCTATTTTATATTAAACTTGTAAGAATCCATTAGTAAATTCTCGTCTAACCTAAGAAAAATTGCACGGGTCAGAAACATCTGGTATAAGGTCATGACGTCAGCTGTAGGGAATTAGAGGTAAAAGGTTAATGAGCAGTGTCTATCAAAACTGGTAATCAGGGGCTGTGGATGTTAGATATGCCTATTTTTTATTGCTTAGGCTCGTATAAGATTTTTTTATTGCCTTTATAATTTTTAAAGATATTTAAAATTCCTATTGATAGATGGAGCCGCAGGAGAGTGAAATAAAAATTTCTCTTCACGTTGGAACTAATTTGAACTACGAAACGATAGAGTACTCTGCTTAAACCGAAGAGGAAATATGATATTTTTATATTTCATTCATAGGCTAACCTATAAGTTTTGCTATGTTAAAAACCTTCACGTACTCTCAAAGTCTGCTAAAAACCCATCTTCGTGAATGTTTAAACTTGTTTGAATCTACACCGACCCTGTGTTTTGGAACAATGGCTGCCGTTACAGTTTCTGACACTTCTTTAATTGTTAAGGCCAAAAACTTAGCGCCGCCTCTTTTGAGCGGCAAGCATAAAGGTCAAGCAGGGCGAGTTGGTGTTTTTGGCGGGAGCATCGAATTTACCGGTAAGTCGATGTAATGGCTATATAGTTTTTTTTTAAATTTTTGCGAGGCACAATTTTTAAAGTATGTAAAATATGTGTGTATTTTTATACGAATTGTGTTTTTTTGCTAAATGCTATAAGGAAACACTGAAAACATTCAAACATTGGTACTCGTAATATGCAACCAGGAATATTTTTCCTCACTTGTGAACAAACGTTTTGATGTGATTTAAGAGGTCACTTTGCCTAAAAGAGTTGTGATTAAGTAACTTTTTTGAAATTGTCACTTTTTTTCGGTAAAATAATTCGAAATTTCGATTTTCAAAGTATCAAGCTTGTTGCTTCGGTATTGGCAATTGTAGTCTACACAGTTGCTCTATTTATATGTAGCAAAACAACAATCAGCTGTTGAAAAGAGTACAATTTACTATATTAATCGGTATATAAAAATACAGGGGGTTCCAATTACAAGAAAATATTTTTTGGAAAATATTGAGATACATAAAATGAGTTTGTTTTTGGAATTGGGTGGGGGGGCTAATTTTTGTTATATATTTTGCAAAATATTATTAAAATATGTTATTTATATTATAGTTTAGGGCAGATACATAACTAATCGGAAACGTCGCTGTAGAATCCTGAGCTCGCAATATTAAGATTTAACTCAACACTTAGATAAAAATTGCTCTTTTATTTTTAAAAGTGCCGGTGTCAGCCTAATTAAGGCCTCTATTCTCAATTCTTTTTCATATCAAAAATACGATAAGGCCAGTGTCTGTGCCAGCCCAAGTTAGGCTTCCATACGCAATTCTTTCTTTAATCGATTATTTGCATATCAAAAATGCCATAAGACCAGAAACTTATGAGAAGTTTAAGTGTACGTACGAATCTTAGCAGCTATAAATAATAACAGTAATAGTAAGCTGTCTTTGTAAATAATCATAATATTACAATATTAGTTTTAATGCAAGAGTGGCGACATTCACAAATTGTGCTCTTCCCTGTAACCACAAGAACCAAGAAAATACCGTCAACACCGTAATTGTCACCAAATTATACCCTTATATACATCGTAAATACAAGAAATGGTATACAATATTTCATTAAATATTTTAACCGCATTATAACTAAAAGATCTCTTCCCTTTTATTTCCAAATAATAACATCTGCATAACATAGCATTGGAAGCTTTACTAGCAACAAAAGATAAATATAACTGAGTATCATCGGTGTATTGACGAGATTTGCAAAATTTAAGAAAAGCAAAGAAGTCGCCTGCATAAACTAAGAACATAATAGTTCCCAGAATACTTCATTGGGGAACGCCACTCCCCAAAGCAATTGCATCTGAATGAGTATTTCCTCTAACCACTCTTTGGTGCCTCTGACAAAGAAAATTTAAAAAAAATATGAAAGAGCTGCACCTTTATCGCGAAGTATTTCAGTTCTGCTAAGGGAAGGAAGTGATTCAAGGTGTCGGACGCAAGTTTAGTTTAGAATTGGCTGCTCTGAATAAAACATCAGTAATATGAAGCAAAGCAGAAGTAGTGCTATGAAGAGATCAAAAACGCGATTGAGTGTCTGGGAGGATTTTGTTATAAGTACTGACGAAGTTGTTTAGCAACAATTTTTTCGATAACCTTTGAGATGCTATTCACAAATTTTCTGGATTTCTCCTGCGTCGGTTGTTGATGATCAAAATAGTATTACAGTCGGCTGTGGAAGTTCCTTCGAAAAATTAACCTTTGAGATGGTTGGCAACAAACTGATTGGTTTAAAATCATTAATGCCACTTGGACGCTCTTGGGAAGGGGTATGATTTCAGTTTGCTTCCAAGAGTCCGGGAAAACCCTAGACAAAAGAAACTTGTTAAATGGAAAGTGATATTATCGACTAAATACGGAGTGGTCAAAAAAAATATTTTGACATCAATGTTGTCTAAGCGCTGAGTATTAGTTTTAATTTTAACCAAAATTTGATTGACTTCCTCCCGGAAAACTTTAGCAAGACGGAATGAATTAGGACCTAATTGTTTATTAGTTTGATTTACAGACACAAACCGAAAATCAATAGCAACAACAGTTCCAAAAGAAGTAAAAGCAAGATTAAAAATATTAGATTGGCCTAAATTGTATTCAGTAATTAAAGTAGGATTACTGTGCACTTGAATTCTCTTCAAAGTACTACAACAATATATAGGATCAGGCTTAAATGTACTCACCAAATATGCCCACAACATTACTTAATGTTCTATACTCGTTTAAAGCGATATCTGACATGAGACGTTTATATCCTTTTCGTGAAGTTTTATTAAAAGTTTAAGGTTTTCGGTAACAAGGGGCTCGGGGTCTCTTAATTCAAACTGTTTTTAATGGAGTATGACAATCAAATAAATAATTCATACTATACGCAAGAAAATAAACTTGTACGTTTATATTATTGCAAGAGTGTAAAAGATCCGAGTTAACTGATCTAAGACTATTCATAAACAATTCATTATCGAATGCCGAAAAATCTCTAAAGGTCCAAAAAAACACACGTATAAATTATTGGTGACCAGTACCTGAATAAGCGAACTAGAGTTATCAGTATACCCGAGTGGGCTCTATAACCAGTTGGTACATGCCGAAGTTGGTGAAGAGTATTCGAAAATCGAAAATAAGCGGGAGTGTTAGTTATCGCTGTTTATATATTCATCATTATATTAATATATCAGGCAAAACATCGCAAACGTTTTACTTGCACAAGCTTAAGGCAATTTCGCAATGAGAATGTTATGTTGACTTTATCGAGCGCTTTTCGGTTGCCGACGTGCAGGGAATGCACCTGCCCTCCACCATTAACTCTAGGGTATTCTAGAATTTTAGGAAATAGAAATGTTGTGGCTAAATAGCCAAAAAAGAGCGTGTTTCCCAAAAATTTTGACGTATTGTCGAGACATTTCTATTCTATTGGCCATGAATTACGCACAAACACATTTTTTTCTTTTTACAAAACTTCTGGATTCCTCCTGCGTCGGTTTTTGCTGACGAAATTGCTGACGTTTCACCAATCATCCTCTTGGCTTCTTTAGAGCTTGACTGAAACTGGCCCGTATTTTACTCTGTACCTGCTTATATATTGTTTGAAGGGGGCGGAGCTAAATGAGGGGCATAAACGCCGTCTCGGATGACTGATTCCCAAATTCGTGACAGGTAGAGATCTGAGTCGCGGTTAAGATTGTTAGGTTGTTTATAGATTTCTATAGACTCTCGGATTTGTCGTTGGTAGAAGAACTGATTACATGCAAGAATTTTAGTTTTATCGAATAATATTTTATGTCCTTTTTCATGAGTGTCTTTGGCAACAGCTGATGAGTTTATGTATCATAGTCGTAAGGCTCTTTCGTGTTCTTTGAGCCTAGTTGATATTTTTCGTCCGGTCTCTCCAATGTGTTCTTTGTCGCATATGCAATGGATTTTTCTTTCTTTTGCCTTTTTTGCTTAGTCACATTTTTTTTATTACTAAATTAATATCTACCGAAAAATCTCAATAATCATCAACCAACCAACTTGCGTAGTGGCATAATGTTATCAACACCGATCGTGAGGAGGTTCGGGAGGAGATTGGGATTGGAAGAGATGTGCCTGATCAAACGGTTTCAGGTTTCTAACAAAAAATTTAACTATGACTGAACTTCTTGTTCATTAGCTTGTGGGTGTAAACACTAATATTTGAGATTTTTCTGTTACATACGAAATCATCAGATCCTTTTGTTCGGCGCTGACTTTTCTTGTTATCATTTTGCCAAGTTGTACTCTCCCTCTAGCATGTGCGTATTTTTAAATAATTCTCTTCTCTATCAACTCAACCACAAACAGAAACTAACCAAAACGAACCAAATACTTTCTTATTTCTATACAATTAAAATGAAGTACAAAAAGCCAACATCGACAATGGACCACGGTCAAACAAACAATGGACTGTAGTAAAAGATCCAATATTCTCCCAAACCTAGAATAATATATTAAGGAGGGACAGGGCATAAAATTAAATTACCTACTTTCATTGGTTTAAATGTTGTTGAGAAATTTGGCAATGCAGGACCTCTCCAGCCGGTTTCATTTCTACTCCCCGATTTTCGATTTTCGTTTGGAGAGAAGTTTTTAGGGAATAGAAATGGAAATTTTTCAATGTTTCAAGAATAACTCTAGTTACACAGTATAAAGTCTATAAAAAAATTGGTTACTATTATAACTATTACTGTTCACGATATTGATGGACAAGTACACAGTAAAATTATAGATTCCTTGGACATTTGGCCATATATATGATATATGAGATCTGATTTTTTAAAATTTTATTTCTGTATTTTTCATAAAGTGTTTGATAAAAAATAATACATACAATGTACAGGGTCGTCATTTATATCTCGACAGTGACCTACAGAGTTTATTAAAAGGGTCAGGATAAAACTTCTTACATCGAAGTTGCATAGATCAAAAATGAACAATATAATTCCTTTGTCGTAATGGGTTCAGCCATAATCCGGGGATAGGTTACTAATATTAATTTAGATACATTTAAATTGTTTAAATAAAAAAGTATTAATTTAAAGTTTAATTTAAAAATTATATTGCTTTTATTACTACGTTCAGAAGATAATAAATAAACTGTGTAGATGTTTGTCCCCTAATTTTTGTTTGTTGAATGGATAATAATAGGCAAAACCCATAAATTGACCTAAACACGGGTGGTAAACTCCAGTTAGAGCAGTTGTGCAGTTAACATTGCTACCATTTTAGATGAGTTCCGATTTAAATTAATTCATTAGTTTAAAATAAGTGCGGATAAGCAATAGTAAAAAATAAATTAAAATTCTATTTTGTAAGGGTATTAGTCATCATATTATACATTGTAGAACCTATTAGAAACACGGCCATAAAACGGTCATTCGCAAAAAAATGCCATATTATAATGAGATTATGGCAACTTGGTTCAGTGGCGTATTTCTAAGAACGGACAAAATAAAATGCATCAAATATATGGGAGAAAGTAAATATCAATTGCATAGGCTTATTTTTGAAAAACTCCCAATGTATCAACAACGAAAACCCATAACGCAACGAGCAAAAATTGGGAACAAAAATTAGTCATCATCAGAAAAAATATTTTCCTCCGAATCAGATTCATGCTTATCGATACCAACTGGAGAATATTAGATGCATCGATCAACTTTTTCCTTTCCCAAGCCTCACTTATCAGACGCTCTGTGTGTTCCATTTTTCAGGTGAAAGTGTTTTGAATACTCCATCAGAAGTATTATTATTGTAGTTGAGCAAGTGGTTCAGTCCATAAACGCGGTACAGCATTCGATGTTACGGGTCTGGTGGAACCTATAACATATCTAACTTGTCGATTATACTTTGAAATAATATGCTGTTTTTCTGGCAAGTGTTGTTTCACTAACATCTACAGCTGATCTTCGATTATACTTGGCTAATATTCCTATTTTGCAGCCATTCGACGAGAGAATTTCATCCTTTGATTGGCTCAGTAAGTCCGCAGTGATAAGATGCATTGTCCATTATTATTAATTAATTAATTAATTAACATTCATCTTAGTTCAGTTGTTGACTGAACAACAAGTAAAAAAAAAAAACATAAGGTAGTTTTTTCCCAAAGCATATTAGTATTGGGTAACTGATAGTTTCCGTGGGTACAAACCTTAACATTTTTATCTTTGTTCATAGGTCACAAAAAGTGTACTTTTCCCATAAAAAAGAAATATAAATCAACTTTCAAAATTTTCAGTATTCATTGAATCATGGTAGTCTGATTTGCAACCCGATTTAAAAATAAGACTGGCATACTCCACAAAACTCGTTCACCATTTTTTTTTGAACTGTTTGTAGAGAATCGTCACTCCGCTTTTTCTAATTATCCAAGTCTCGTCCAAAAACACTGGATTGAATGAAAAGGCAACATTTTGGTTTTCATGTATTCTCTTAAAAATGTGCAATGCATGGTTGTTTCATCAACCTTTTTAATCCATCAATTAATGAACCATGCGAAATATCAATACCATTGATTTCGTGTAAATTTTTGCGTAGCGGTTCTATAGTGACATGTTGTCCTATAGGCTAGGAAAAGTAATTATTAAAAGGAATGAATTTTTTTTATCCAAAAACTACAAAAAGGTTATACAGATTTTAGACTTTACGTACAAAGAGGCAGTGCTACAAATTATATTATTCATCTGGAAAGAGGGACACTTTCAAATTTTTTTCATACCTGCTGGGTACATAGCATAAATTGGTGTCCGTATCCTATGCTCGTGTACCTTATAAAGGGGTGTTCCGTTTGCTGCGATACTGGTCTGAACTATGTTCAAGATGCCTCCAGAAAGAAGCTTATGCACCGATCTTAGAGAAGTATATAATGCGTCGGCAACACGCTCAATAAGACATAAAAGTACCAATTAATAATTTTAAATTGCTCGTTCATAAAAATAAGATGGAGACATGGAGACAGTAAATACTTGCCAAATTTAAACATTTTGATTTGACGCGTCTTTTGACACGGATTTCAAAACTTTTAAACAAAGTAATGAACTAGACAAAGATGTGATGCTATGACGTAACCGCACAATTGCTCTGACTGGACTTTACTACCTGCAATCAGGTATTATTGTTGCGCCTCTTTCCGAAATAGACTATAACATTAACAAAAACACTACAGCTTGTCCTCTTGTCGTAACTGACTCCCAAGAACTGAAAAGTGAAGATGCAATATCAGCGGTACACTTTCTTGTTACAGGTGCTCCCTACTTCGCCGCTATAGCTGCGTTGAAAGTAGGTGCCGACTTAGCTTACGTGTTCACTATTAAAGACGCGGCATCCGTAATCAAGTCGTACAGTCCCGAACTGATGGTTCTTCCGCATTTAGACGACCCACAAGCGATAGAAAAAATCGAACCGTGGCTCGAGAGATTGCACGTGATCCTTTTAGGTCCCGGTTTGGGTAGACTGAATACCACCGAGCGGGTGTTCGAGAAAGCAGTTGAAGTATGCAGGGCCAAAAGCAAACCGATAATTATAGACGCGGACGGGTTGTTTTTCGTGGCGAAAAATCCCGCGATCTTGAAAAATTACCCTGCTGTCGTGATTCTCACACCCAATAAGATGGAATTCAAGCGGCTGGTCGGTGATAACGACGGCGATGGCACCAAGGTCGAACAGGCGAGCGAATTTCTCAAACTTACGGGCCCGAACGTCGTGATTTTTTGCAAGGACGCCGAAGACGAAATCATCACCTTAGGGAAGAGCATCAAGATCTCGGGCGGTGGTTCGGGAAGACGTTGCGGAGGACAAGGCGATTTGTTGGGAGGTGCCATGTCGACGTTTCTGGCTTGGGCTTTGGAGAAACGATGGGAACCGGGAGTGGCGTGCTACGCAGCCAGTAAACTTACCAGGGACTGCAATTCGCGAGCTTTCGGGAAAATGGGACGGAGTATGGTGGTAACGGACATGATTAAAGAAATACACGACGTTTTCCAGGAAGATTTCGAACTGGAATGACGAGCGGGCACATGGGAATGTAATGTGTGGTTGTTTGTCTGATGAAATATATTGATTAAGCTCCAACGGTTTCGTAGTGTCTTGTTACTTTCCAAAAATCGATGAAATTGAACTTTTCGAAAGCATAAGCGCCTGGTAACGAAATTCATATCTCGGTAACCGTGCGTTGTACAGCAAAAAGTATTACAGAATTCTCCATTGACACACATGGAATCAGCGTCGAAAAAAAAACTTTTTGTCTGTTCTCTGTCCTCTGTTCTCCGTTTCTCTGTAGACGCGGCATTAACTTTCCAGCGGTTTGACCTACGGCATTTATATTTAGCTCTTTTTAAACAGTCTATGAGATACATAATTCAATAAAAAATGGCCGCTATCGGACCCCAGCGTCCATCTTTTTTTACTGTTTAATGTTTTACTGATAAATGTCCGAAATTTGAAGCTATGCACTTGAAATTTGGTACACATATAGAACTTAGTTCACGGAACGTTTTGAAATTAGTGGGGCTGGGGGTCGGAAAGCATTTTAAAAAATTTAAAAATTGTGTTTGCAAAGGTTTAAAAAAAAGTCTTTGCACGAAAACCGTTCGTTGAACAAAAAGATCCGCGAGATGCAGTGCTATAAACTCTTATTGTTGTTAATTTTCAAAAACATAGAGGGCAAGCCTGGTATTTGCAAAAAAACTGAAAATTGAGTTCCTCTTTTACTGAAAATTGATCAGAACTAAAACAGTATTCTTTCACATGGCCATGTAGGCTATATGGACGGCTAACACTTTTGTATTTAAGGTTTTCACAAATTGTGTGCGGGATATTCTGTGCTGTATTAAAGAGTGTAATAGGTGTCTCAAATTTGCAGCAATCGACTTCAAATATGGCAAATAAATAAAAGTCGATACCCACAGAAACTGTTGAAATTTTTTTTGGGTTATTTTTGCTTCCATAAAAAAATTGTTTTCTCGAAAACTGTTTACCCGACCGTCAAAAACAAGCTTATGCACCGATTTTAGAGAAATATCTAATGCGTCGGTAACACGCTACAATAAGACATAAAAGTACCTAATCACTTAATAATTTTAAATTGCTCGTTCATAAAAATAAGATGGTTTTAAGTATGGAGACAGTAAATACTTGCTAAATTTAAAAATTTTGATTTGACGCATATTTCAAAACTTTTAAACAAAGTAATGAACTAGACAACGATGTGATGCTATGACGTAACCGCACAATTGCTCTGACTGGACTTTACTACCTGCAATCAGGTATTATTGTCGTGCCTCTTTCCGAAATAGACTATAACATTAACAAAAACACTACAGCTTGTCCTCTTGTCGTAACTGACTTCCAAGAACTGAAAAGTGAAGATGCAATATCAGCGGTATACTTTCTTGTTCCAGGTGCTCCCTACTTCGCCTCGATCGTTAAACCAGAAAACGCGGAAGATATATATATATATATATATATATATATATATATATATATATATATATATATATATATATATATATATATATATATATATATATATACATATATATATATATATATATATATATATATATATATATATATATATATATATATATATATATATATATATATATATATATATATATATATATATATATATATATATGTGATGCTCCCATGTAAAACCCTCGGTTAAGGTGACATCCGGGACAAAGTGAACTCCGATATACGGATGCCAACTTGAATTTTTAAAGTTAGGTCGGCATTACACTTATTTGAGCACCACTTATTCAAAAACACTTAAAAATTGCGGACGTCAATTTTCACGTTAGTTGGATAAAATTATACGAGGTGGTTCACCGAGATTCCGCTTGTGTCTCTAGCATCGATTTCTGTGTCTGTATTGTGGTTATATATTTAGCGGTGGCATTGACTTCCCCAATTTATGTGTATATAGTGACGATATTGGCAACGGTTACTTTGACTTCCATAATTTACCGTGTATATTGGAAATATGTTGTCAGGTTATGTTGGCTTCCCCATCTGACCACGCGTTATAGTTTTATTTTTAGTGGCTACATTGGGACCTCTTAAACCCAACGTTTCTGAATATTTTCATTAACTGTAAAAATTTGTGTCGGCGTAACTTAACAATGAATCGTAGAAGTAAACGTATTTTGAATCTAGCTCGAGACAAGAGCCTAGCAGATAGGAATTTTTATAATTATTGTATTAGCTTCATATTTTCTCAGGTATGTATAGCAAGCAACACAATACTATCAATCAATCAAAGGGCCGAAAATGCATGTTTTCTGAGATAAATGTAAACTTTTCAAAAACCGGTTGCAATTGCAATTTGCAGTATAACCTTGTCATCAAGTATTTTCCTAGTTTACTGCAGTTAGATGATACGTCACATTTACTTTTTGGTTTTAGAAATAAAGGCTGAAAATAGTGCCCGTGTTTCTTATTTAAGTTAAGTAAGTTTGTTTTCAAATTTTGAGAAAATTGAAACTGAACTCCGAATAAAAACAATATTGAATTTCAGATGTGGTAAACAAGATGTCAAACGGACAAAAACTTTCGCCTTTGAAGAAAAGGACATTCTTTATCAAAATTTTTGATTGACGAAAAAATATTATTTTGTATACAGAGTGTCCAAACCGTTAACAATTTTTTACAATAGTAAAGCAAACTTATTCTAAAGTGTTTAGCAAATTGCTACTTCAGATTATGAGTTCTGAATGAGATATTTTAAACCAAAGAAGCAAAAAAATATTGTCATCCAAACTTAATGAAAACAATTAGAGCCAATTTTGAAATATCATTTTGCTAAAAACTTTTAAATAAGGTTACTTTACTCTTGTAAAAAAATGAGTTGTAAGAAAATGAATTAAATGAATGAAATTTTCTCGAAAAAATGCATTTTTGGTATCTGGCTTAAATCACAGATATATTTTTTAAAGTTATTGTTATAATGTATGGAATTATCAGTGAAAAATGAAAATTACGTAACCTCTTTACATTGTTAAATTTTTGTTTTGTAGATATGACAAATAGTTTCCGATTCGGAATATATATTACCAGAAGAATCCGAAGCAGAAAGTTCTTGGGAATGTGGATACAGAGAAAATGATTTTTTTTGGATAGCCAGCCCTATTGAACTGCGTCAAGAATTGCCCAACAGTACATATACTACGCTGCAAACAAAAGAACCAAGTTTACCTCCCGAAGAAAATAATAGCGTTGACCACAATTACTGTGTCAGTCTCAGACAAAATGACAATCTGGATTCCGAAGTTAAAACACCAGAAAAAACTCGACATGTTAGGAGAAAACATCAATGCCTATATTGTAATCAAGATGTCGGAAATTTCTTAAGGCACATGGAGCGTAATCACTGGGACGAATTCCAAGTACAGGAAATTTTGTCGCTAGAGAAGAAATCGAAGAAACGGATTAAGTTGATTGACAAACTTCGTTGGGAAGGTAACTTTTCGACATCAAATATTGTACCTGTAATGACAAACAAAAAAAAAGCCATTTGAAGAGTATATTGTATGCAAATTTTGTCAAGGCTAGGCCTTCGTCGCCACGGAAAAAAATGTTTCTTTATTTCTGATCCAGTCAACGCTTTCAAGCACAGATTGAAGGTCAAACCGTAATGGTTGGGAATTTTCGACCAAATGATACTTTAAAAGTTAGTGGTCTTATAAACATGTTACGAGCAGATGAAACTTCGTTGGTTGCTAAGAAAGATCAACTTATCTGTGAAGTTGGTAGGCGCTATATAAAAAATCAAGAAGAAAAACTTCTTTTGGTAGTAGCGAAGCGGAACATGAGACGATTAGCTCGTTTACTCATTAGCGTCAGAACACTCAAAAATAATAAAACACTTAGTTTAGCTGAGATTCTCTTACCTAAAATGTTTAAAATACTGGTTTTAGCTACAAGAAACATAGCAGAGTATGACGCTGAAAATCGAAGTTTTAAGTCCCCTTCTTTGGCACGTAGTAAATACAGCGTGTTCTATTGAAATTCAAAAGGAATATCCTCGCAGAGATTATATAGAAAATTTCAAGGGATTAATAAAACTTATTGATAATGACTCGGCAATTGAGGTTTCGAGCGAAGCCGGACAGAATTTGGCTTACAAAAAATTTAATGAACCAACATTAATACCTGTAGCGCAAGATTAATTTAAATTTAACATTTTTTGAAACTTGTGTAAATATTGGGAAAAAAGTAGCTTCTTGCATAATCGTCGAAAAAATTTGTTTTATAATACAAGTTTTATCAGAAACCGAAACATAATTTTACCTCATAGATGCGCGTTTTAGTACCCAAGTTGACATCTCCAATAAAAAAATCAGTTTTGATATTCTCCTGAAGATGGAGAAAATTGTGTTTCGGTTATATTAAGTTTATTTGTTTTACAGTTTTTTATTGATTTAAAAATAAAATTAAAAAAAAAGAGTAAGAGAGAAAACAATATCTCACCAAATACAGACTATGAAATAATCTTTAATGACTTGAATGAAAGTTTAGATTACCAATAAAAAAAGTGATTTTGTAATAGAGATAGTTAAATTTCATCATTTTTTTAGGTAGTTTTTCTTTGTTTCAGAAACTGAACCAGTATCTTAAAAATCTTATTTCACAAGCCAAACTTGTCTTGGCAGAAAATGATCACAACGAAAAAGCTTATCGAGATTTACTGGAAGGGATATTTTGCAGTGTCATGATTTTTAACAAAAGGAGGGTAGGGGAACTCCAAAGAATGACTCTGTTAGCCTTTTTAGAAAACCAGGATTCAATCCCATCTTCCGAATTTGAAAAAGTGCTGACAAATTCCGAGAAAATTTTATTTAAATCACTCAAACGCATAGTTATTAGAGGAAAAAGACTATTATATTTAATTTTGCATTTCTCTTATCCGTTAATGCAATCCCTTGGACAGAACGAAATTCACATCCGAAATCCAGAATCGAGTGAGGGTATCCAATGAAGTGAGAACAAAAAATGTATATTAATTAAGCCCAATCTGCAATCCCTTGGATACAGCAAGATTTTCGACTGAAATCTTAAATAAGGAGCAGAGGAATACTTTATTTGAAAGCTTTTGAAAAACGCTTAAAATTCTTGGTTTGCTAGAAAACAAAAAAAATTTTTTTGAATATTTAAATAAATAAAAAATAACTTAATGAAATGAAAATTAAATCTTTC
This sequence comes from Cylas formicarius, assembly GCF_029955315.1. Lineage (NCBI taxonomy): Eukaryota > Metazoa > Arthropoda > Insecta > Coleoptera > Brentidae > Cylas > Cylas formicarius. Next base: position 12,814,937 of record NW_026844352.1, on the reverse strand, counting down.
AAAAGTTTGCATTCATTTACATCAAACCGAGAAGAATATTATAAAATCTATATTTTCTAGTATTCCTCAAAAACATTTTTCAAAAGCTTAAATGAGCATCACTCGAACCTCTTGCTACTTAAAATTTGGATGGTCAATGTTTAATGTCTAGTTAATATACTTTTATGTATTCACTTCTCCTGATAGAAACCGTTTCCAGCGATTTTCTAAATTTGTAAATAAAATTGTAAATAAAATATCTTCTTCGGATCAGCATATTTTTTTAAATTTATTGCATACGTAAATTTTTATTATCCCAGGACAGTTCACGATTTATACGATTTTTATTTTTAATATGTTTTTTCAAAAACCGTTTGGTAATTTGTTTTTGATTGTCGTTCACGGTAACAACTTAAATTTTCTTTTTTTGTTTTTTTTTCTAAGGATTTCTTCCGCAGCAATTGTTGTAACCTACTCTTCAGTTCGTTCTGATGATTATTTGTGTTGTGAAAGTATAAATATCTTGTTCACTTAAGTCGTTTGGTAAACGTCGTCTAGCAAACGATAAAATTCTGATTGTTGTTTTTTTTTTTCATTTAAACCCATAAATAAAGCAACATGTTCCAATTCATTGTTGTCTAATTCTAAATATCTGAGTGATAGTTGTGATTATTGTCTTAATCTAATGGAAGTCAACATTGTCTTGGTGTCTTGTACTTGGTCTTGGTGTTCCCAAGCGCAAGTACATCCTCCAATTGGATTTAATGTTTTCTGCAAACCGAAAAGATGTTAACCAAAACTAGACAGGAAATTACTTTTTTCTAAATCTTTTTAGACGGTTCAAAAAAGTAATGAAACTAAACTTGATATTTTCAGCCACAGGTATTATTGTTTTTTTGACAGATAGCAATAGTTAATACGCTTTATTGTTTCCCTTTAGAGCCATAAAAAAATTTTCTAGCGATTTTTGAGTTTTTTTTGTATCCTCATGACGTTTCAAACAATTTTTTTCTAAATATTAGTAAATGTCGCTAAAATAAGAGCAAACCAATAGCACCAACCTAATTTAGAACATTGTAATGTAGTAATGTACCAATTAAGTGCAACACGTCGTTTTTCTGTGCGTTCTATAAATAGCAAAGGTGGATGCCACTTCCTCCGTTATATAAAACCTAAAAAATATACATTTGAGTAAATGTATATTGCCAGGATACCACCTTGTATGAATTATGTACGGATGCCAACAGAGACGCCAGATATACAGTGTGTCCAAGATAAGGATGCACAGCATGGGGATCTCGGAAACTATAAGAGATACAGTGTCGGTTAAGTTAGACAAAAGTTGCGCATTTTGATACTGAACAAGATCCCGTTTTACAAATTTGAAAATTCCAAGCCGTTCCGGAAATATCCGAGAAAAACCGAAATATTGCGATTTCGTTTTTATTATTTTTTAAAGCTATTTGAAAAGATATGAAAAAACGGAAAACACTTTTCCATTGGCACTTTTTAATCTCTCCAAATTGACGTTAACAAATTTTCATTACAGCGTTTCGATTCTATGGAACCACCATCAACTTTGATTTTTCTTATGGGACGGAAAAAAAGTACACACAGTATTAGGTTGTGCTTTTCATTGCGAATTCAACGATGTACGATACAATATGGTTACTTATGTTTTTATCCAGAAAAATGGATTTTTAATACATTTCAGCATTTAAATGGATTAGGCCATGACAAAATGACATCCAGTCAATTTCAATGACACATTAATGTTATTTGTCTTTGTTATCAGTCGATCATAAGTTTATTCCTTTAGTTATTGTTTTTGTATTTTTATTGTTGTTGTCTTTTTCTAATTTATTTTGTTCTACAATGGAGGGAGGTAATTTTACAAACGAAGAAAAATGTGATATGCTGTCTTGCTACATCTGATGCCAAAGAAATTGTGTGGAAGCCGAGCGTATGTATTCTAACAAATACCCAGAGCGGAGACAACCTGACAAGAGTATTTTTCGGCGTTTGTTATTTAATCTGAAAGAATATGGATCATTTAAGAAGCCTGCATTATCCCGACAAAAACCTTCCAATGAAGAAAACCAATACATTGTTCTACAATCTGTTATCGAAAATCCACAAACTTCTACCAGAGAAATTGAAGACCAGAATGGGGTAGCTAAATCTACAGCTCAGTTTATTTTAAGGAAAAATGAATTTAAGCCTTACAAATTCAGAATATGTCAAGGATTAAAACCGGGTGACGACGAACGACGTAGACATTTTTGTGAGTGGTATACCAGGATGTGTGATGAGAGTTTTAATTTTCCATATAAAGTGATTTGGTCTGATGAAAGTATGGTGACCAATAACGGTATTTATAACAGGCGCAATACACACTATTGGTCGCAACAAAATCCACGTGTTAATAGACTATCCAGACATCAAGTTCGCTTTGGGTTTAATATTTGGTGTGGGATTTTTGGTAGCAAGATTATAGGCCCTATTTTCTATAATAATTCCTTAACTTCCGAGCGGTACCTTGACATCTTGAGGCACGATTTAGAAGATGCCTTAGATGATTTACCGCTAGGCGCTGTGCAAGGCTGCTGGTTCCAACAAGATGGTGCCCCAGCCCATAACTCCAGAGAAGTTCGCCAATATTTAACTGAACGGTTTGATGGAAAATACATTGGGACTTACAGTGAAACACCTTGGCCTCCAAGGTCCCCGGACTTAACTCCCTTGGACTTTTTCTTATGGGGCTACATAAAAAATGAGGTATTCAAAGAATGTTTTGACAACGAGGAACAATTACGTCAATCAGTACGAGCAGCGTTTAATAAAATTACTCCTGAAATGTTAAGTCGTGTTTTGGAGTCTACCGTGAGACGGGCGTACTTATGCCTAGAAAATGGAGGTCATTTATTCGAACATTTGTTATAGAATTTGTTTTTCATTAACTTGTTGGATTTAGTTGTTATGTTAAATGAACAGTTAGAGTTAGTAAATAAATAAACACATTAACTCGAACTTGTCAACCATTTTCTTTTGTCTTTCATCGTTCGGATCTCATGGCCTACTACAATAAAATACTAGAAATGTATTAAAAAACCATTTTTCTGGATAAAAACATAAGTAACCGTATTGTATCGTACATCGTTGAATTCGCAATGAAAAGCACAACCTAATACTGTGTGTACTTTTTTTCCGTCCCATAAGAAAAATCAAAGTTGATGGTGGTTCCATGGAATCGAAACGCTGTAATGAAAATTTGTTAACGTCAATTTGGAGAGATTAAAAAGTGCCAATGGAAAAGTGTTTTCCGTTTTTTCATATCTTTTCAAATAGCTTTAAAAAATAATAAAAACGAAATCGCAATATTTCGGTTTTTCTCGGATATTTCCGGAACGGCTTGGAATTTTCAAATTTGTAAAACGGGATCTTGTTCGGTATCAAAATGCGCAACTTTTGTCTAATTTAACCGACACTGTATCTCTTATAGTTTCCGAGATCCCCATGCTGTGCATCCTTATCTTGGACACACTGTATGTCAAGTACACTGCTCGAGATATTTGAAAATCACTATTTTTTGCTTCCAGTCTTGACTCTATGATACTCATTTACTGTTAGGATAACTTCTACTCCAAACATTTTTGTATTGTATACAGGGTGTGTTGTTTATTTCGAGAAATATTATTGGGAATGTCTAGTACTTATACAAATTTTAAAATTTACCAAAGTCTGCCAAAACTTGCAAGTTTGGCGGGACTTGAAAGACACGTTAAACAGGGTGTATGCAATATAAAATTACATCAATTTTGCGGAAGTTTCTCTAGCACAAGAATCCTTTAAAATACAAAGCTGCGTAGGTGTTTTGTAGACTGCCTAACGCGTAGACGATATTTCGAATGCAATCTTGGCAACAAAATTTATATCTCGGCAACGGTCGATCGTACAGCGTCGCCATTGGTACAGATAAAATCGAGAAAAAAAAACGTTTTTAATTTTTTTGTCTGTTCGTTCTTGGTTCTCAGTTTTACTGTAGACGCCGAATTAAATCGCTATAACTTCCGAACGGTTTGATCCATTGGAAACGTTTTAAACGGTCCACATGCGATCAATAAAATTATTTCACAAAAAGATCCGCTTGTTATACACTTTTATTCTTGATAATTTTTAATTCGCCGAAACAAGAAGACTATGTTTGTTTCATGAAAAAAAAGGAGCATCTGCTTTCTGACCCATCCTGTATATTTTCTGCAAAAAATGATGAACATGTATTTGATCCATTTTTTAGCCCTTTATGAAATTAATTATTTTGCTTTTTTTTAATATAGCTAAATAGAAATGTTTACTACGGCTATATTTCAATTCGTGGAGAGTAGAAATTTTGACTATAGTTCATGAAGGTATCATAGACTAGTTTTGTGTAGACAAGTTGGAAAATGGAGTTTCATTTGTAAAATGAAATTTTATATATTTTATCGACTACTCTGGGAAAAGGAACCCTTTAACGATATGTTGACATTCTCAAATGTTAAGGGTAGATGCAAATTTCTGTAAAAATTGCATTATTTGGCCTTAAGGACCCATGAAATTGTAAATGTCGATTCAGCATTTACAAAACTTGACAGTTGCGAGAGTCTTAAAGTTTGAATGAAATGGTTCATTTTCAAGGAACAATGCGGCCAAATGTGGCAAGAATATGCAAAATGTTCTTAAAACAGGCATTTGAAGAAATGCAGCTTTAATTTCGCTTCTTTTCAATACTGCTCGGGAAGCAGAAGCTAAGACAAAATGGCCGCGATGATAATTTCCAGTCCGTTTTTTATGATTTATGTTTTTCAAGAATTGCTGAGAATCCTACTACCCTCCGCAAATGTCAAGCCAGCAATTCGGAAAAAAATTCGGAAGGGAATTTCCTACCCTGATGTAACTAATATGTATAAATATATACTAACCAAACATGGCGATTCAGTCATAATTGTAAATATCTAAATGTAAAATAAAAGATCAAATATGACTTCTTACCTATTTAACGGGGTGTTTTATTTAAACATTTAAGTCGTACTTGGGAAGTATGGATATCACATAGCTATTAGAAAATATGGTGGCACTAACATGACCTTTGCCCATATTAAATAGCCAATCTTAATAATGTTTTCATGGTCTGTATATATGGTGGTGGTATACACCCTACTAAATTATGCCAAATACTGGTACCAGTCGCTTACGGCAGAGGTTGACGCTCTCCAACTTCGATGCTACTTGCGGAATAGCTTTTTTAAATCAATCAATGAATCTCGAATACTTTATATGTAAATAACATACTTCTTTGTAACAACAAAATCGGTATTTTTCATGGTATTTAAAATGAAACATAAAACTGCTCAATTCATTTGCCGTAAGTGGGAAGGTCATTAATTATGTCGGAGTTTTTGCAGCGCAGGATTGGATCTGTTACGCAAAATGAAACTTTAATTCGCATTAAGAAACTGCGTAATGTTATTAATTGCAATGCCATTTATAAGGCCCTGAATAGGAGGCCATGCCGTTAATGCCCACTGAATTTCAGAGCTAACCAAAGAAAGCATTTCTATAACGCTTGTATCAATCTAGGTTTCAGCTTTGTTAATATTTATTTTCAAAGTTGTAAGTTGGTAAGTTACTTGCATATACTTGGGCGTTTCCAAATCACTAATTCAGATTTGGTCAATTATTTTCTTGGGTTACTATTATTACTAGGTACAAAAAGTAAAATTTGGTGAGTCAGCATCATCAGTCTCTCAATTTAACAAAATCTAAATACGGAGTCGAACAACAACAACTTCTAAAACCATATCTTGTATCCCCAATACATTTTTTTATTTATCATTTGTTGATATAACCCATAATAAAGCATATAGGAGTCTATTAAATTACAGTATGCTCCACAAATAATAAATTTTACGTATTCACTGCTGAAAGACGCCATATGCATTAACCGACAAACGCAATTCTTTAATAAAGTTGCTAAAGTTGCGGGCAACATGATCGCGAGTCTATAACGGATGTTATTAATGGCTGATCCTGTCATACGTTTCTGACGTTGATAGATTGCACACCGTTTACATATTACATGCAATTACCCGGTACTACACTTAAAGTAATGGAATGCGACACACAAATTTGTAATGCCGCTAACAATTTCCAGATTATGGATGAACCTTAATGGTTTCTATATAAAATTGACAGATTTCTAACTCTGTACATTTTATTCTTGGTCGCTCTAGTTTTGAAAGTGAAGGTTTTAACAGCACCTGCCTGGAAATGAACTGTGTAATTTGTAAGTAGAATTCTTCAAACCATGTACCCTTTATACGACATAATTCGGTATTTAACTTTGGTAAATTTTTATGAAGGTCTAACTACAGGCCTACCCCGCTTGGGTTTCTCTTTGTAACCTTCAATAAATAGATTCGCCTTCCAGATACCGTACTGTATCGGTACTTAGTACTTACAAAACTTGTCTCTAATTTAATTGTGATAAAATGCAATTATTCATACGAACGCATGCCAAGTATCTTGGCAACTCCTCATGTAAAGTTTTAATTCTTAAAAAACTATTCTTCGTCGCTGGACATGGTAAGTGACTAACAAAATTGAATCATGTATTTGGTAAGAAAGAGATTGTAATGGTACCTCAATAAAAATGGCATACTGAAACTTGAAAAGCAATTGAATAACGGAATGAATGAATTGACAAGCCTTCCACTACCACATTCTGTATTGTTGAAACAAAGCTATAACAGCGAGACAATAATATCAGAAAAATTGAAATACACGGAATACCTGTGGCCAGTGATCGGTGATTTCAAATTGTGGGCTTTCTGATGGGAATGCAAGGTGGATATACTAAATACCCCCGTCATCTTTGCTCATACGACAGAGCAGATTCAGTACATTATCAACAGCCTGTCCGAGTCGTATTTCGTATTGGAAAAAAACGTAAAGTTTTAACCAATCGTACAGCGGCAAAATGTACTGACGCCACCATTACATATAAAATTGGGTTTAATGAAGTAATTTGTGAAAGCTCTGAATCCGAATTCCGAAGCTTTTAAATATTTGAGAGAAATTTTTCCTCCGTTGTCTGAAGCTAAAATTAGAGGGGATAAACAAAAATGATGACTTCACCAAGCTTCTTAGTGCTTGTAAAACACAAGGCTGGAAGAGTTTTAAAGTAGTAGTTATTTGACATTTATATACTATTGTTTATTACAAATATTAAATAAAAAAGACAATGATATTAAAAAAAAGTTTCTTATAATTTAAAGTAAAACTATGAAAAAACCGTAAAATTGAATGATTTTTTCAGAAAGAATGAAAAATTGTTTTCGTTTCTACAAAAGCAAAATTTAATTTAAAAAAATCTTTCCTGGTTTTAGCGTAAGACTCGGCCTCAAAAATCGTGTTGATATAAACTACAACTACCTACTGAGTTCATCTTGTGGGAACTAAATAACAGAAAACGTAATTCACGGAAGAATTTATTATCTTTATTACGAGCAAAATTGAGGATGGCGGATCGACAAAGAGACAAAAATGAGCAGCTCTCGAAACATTCCACTTACAAATGCTTACCCACTCGTCGAGTGTGTCATATTCAGATGGCTTCAGTGCTATGCGAATACGGGACAAGCAGCCGGGAAAATTGTTTACCTTAAATATGAGTTCGTCGAGAGTGTAAATATTTGAAATTCTTTAATCATTAAAAGGGTGCGGAAATTAAAAAATTACCGCAACAATCAATTAACTGACAAATTTACATATTCCGCAAATAGTGCTGGATAAATTTTGATAGAGATATTATGTCGTCAACATTTAGGTAGCTACTTAGTTTTAAATTTGAAAAAACCTTATGCTCCTACTAGTTATCGCTATGGTGGGATATAATTTAAATTATCACATCGCTGTTATACACCACATCCTTTAAATATAACCAAAACAAAATACGTGGTAATAGTTTTTGATAAATGAACTGCGGTTGAATTTTACGCCGGACGGGAACAGAAATGCGACGTTGCCAAAACTAACACCTTAATAAACTTGTTTCAGACACCCGTTTATTAAACAGAACAAACGCGTGACTAAAATGGATCATATCAAACTTGTTATTTAATATTCTACGGTCGACTATAACAACTACAAACTGGTGAAAAGCGCATTATTTAATGGAACACTCTGTATAATATCACATATTCTAAGAGCAAATTAAATTCTTTTTCTAATGATTTATCATGCCCCTATACTCAGGAACTTCGGATCTCTTGCTACCAACTAGGCTCACTGCTCTGAGGAGGTGTCACGAGAATTATTTAATGACTATTGGTTTTTTCGTTCGGGACCGTGAGATCGCCCAATCTCACATCATCAGATTTTTCCATCGGAGATAAAGAAGGCTACTACCATCAGTACCCTTCAAAGAATTTTGAAGTGTTTAAAATGCATTTTAATACTTGGAACGCCTAATTTAAAAGCTGGATTTATATTTCAGTTTTTATTTTTTCGTAAAATGGTTTGAAAAGCATTTTTAAATTCTTTCAAATTTTCTCTTGTTCATGTATATTGTTCATTCACAACCAAATTTTCCTTTCATATCCTTTCATCCGTATTTTATTGCGTCATTTTGAAGTCCAGTGTTATCAATTTCAAATCTATATAATACAATATAATAAAAATATAAAAATATAAACAATATTATACATTATTGCGTCAGTGCAGGGATGCCAAAATAAAACAAGAAGTTAAAAGAAAGGCATTATTTAGATTTTTAGATTATTATTACAAAACAAGTTTTGTTTTTTATGGAAGTAAAACAATAAGCACCATGTATAATAATGTAAAGTATCATCATTATCTTTAAAACATTACCGAAACAGGCTACTTTACAAAATATCACACTAACGATAACTATATTCAAATAGTCCCATGATATAATAAAATTGATTTTATTTCTTACAAAAATATTTTAAATGTATACGGGTAAACCAAAGTCCAAATCAAAATAAAAAAGTGTAAAAAAGCAAATCGCAAAGCACCTGTATTAAAACACTTTAAATTTAACATATAATAATACTTTTTCTTTGTGTAAACGTTTTGCAGGAACAATTTTATTTCCAACCAAGCTTTGTGTTTCACACTCATGTCTTTTAGGTGCCTTTCTCCTTTTAATTTTCTCTGTCCATCAGTTAAAGAAACAAATTTTCTAGTCTTTTTAATTTTCAACTCAAAAATTTACCTTGTCGTGGCATGGGCTTGACTGCTTGACTGTTCACGACTGTGTATTATTGGATCTTCTTCAGCTTCATTCAGATTCACTGTGATTAGTGTCATATTCTAAGAGATTTTCTTAAATATCTATCAGTTTCCCCTAAAGACTTACGCTCCTCCTTACGGCCTCTCCTTATCACACGCATTTTGTATATTTGTATTGTAATGTCACTTTTTCAGTTGTTAGAGAAACTGTTTTTGCAGAACTCTTGATACTCTCGATTCGACGACTAATTTACGCTTTCTGTTAAGCAGTGGACAGACTCTGTAAGGCTAAAATAAGCTTCGATTGCGTTGTTTCTTTTTTAATTTGTGAACGGCACTTATTATACCAAGTTCACTTTACGAATTCTCAAAATATTTTAGAGAATCCTCTGCAATTTGAGTCATATGCTACGTTAGTAATTTTAAATTGCTTCCCAGAATTATCGTCACCTTGTTCAATTTGTTCAGATTTAAATTATTTGCTCTTTACGATAACAACTCAAAACTCCAGTGTGTTTCACAAAAATGCATTAAAGTTTTAAGGGCTGCCTCCACAGTCGCGCTAGAAATTGAAACATAAGGATCTCGTCTTTTATATGCAAAAGAGATTGCAATATCACAACATTGTTTAAGTGAAGTGAAGTAATATTGATTGCAAAAGTTGGCGAGACTGAAACATCCTTTTCAGCATTATATTTAGCCACATATTTTGCAGCTTCAACAAAAAATCTTGGTTGCAATGTGAAAAACAACCTAATTTCCGAGGAATCTAATATCATCATTTCGAGACGTATTCTTGACAGTTCTGTTATCTAATGCAACGTAACGTGAGTAAAATGCCTTTCCATAGACCTCTAAAAACACACAGGGATAAGCATTTTATTTAGGTTACCTCGCGTAAGATGACAGAACTGTTATGCAACAAGTGCGGTCAACGGCATTTGACTCACGAGTTTCTTTGACGCGAGCGGAGCGAGTGTTTAATAAACGAGTGACTTAAAAAGTTTACCGAACGTTTTGCATACTATATTTTTTCCCGTGCGGTAAAGAAGTAGTCATTAGAGGATAACGTGGTGTGGTGTTATTTGGTGTTGATGTCCAGGTGTATATTAAAAAGTAATTCAAAGTGAGGAATCACTTTATAGCAAAACACAATCCACATCTTTCTGCGACTGCGGATACTTCTTCGAACAGTGTTCGAAGTGTTTTCGGAGCGCGAGCATTGAAGATGCCAAGTGAGATTTTGGCGAAACGTCTGCAGGATTCCAGTCGGAGTTCAACAAGCGAACGGATGATATCCCGGAATATAGTGTCATCATATATATATATATATATATATATATATATATATATATATATATATATATGATGACACTATATTCCGGGATATCATCCACATATATATATATATATATATATATATATATATATATATATATATATATATATATATATATATATATATATATATATATATATATATATATATATATATATATATATATATATATGTGTGTGTGTGTGTGTGTGTGTGTGTGTGTGTGTGTGTGTGTGTGTGTGTGTGTGTGTGTGTGTGTGTGTGTGTGTGTGTGTGTGTGTGTGTGTCTGTGTGTCTGTGTGTCTGTGTGTCTGTGTGTCTGTGTGTCTGTGTGTCTGTGTGTCTGTGTGTCTGTGTGTCTGTGTGTGTGTGTGTGTGTGTGTGTGTGTGTGTGTGTGTGTGTGTGTGTGTGTGTCTGTGTGTCTGTGTGTCTGTGTGTCTGTGTGTCTGTGTGTCTGTGTGTCTGTGTGTCTGTGTGTCTGTGTGTCTGTGTGTCTGTGTGTCTGTGTGTCTGTGTGTCTGTGTGTCTGTGTCTGTGTGTGTCTGTGTGTCTGTGTGTCTGTGTGTCTGTGTGTCTGTGTGTCTGTGTGTCTGTGTGTCTGTGTGTCTGTGTGTCTGTGTGTCTGTGTGTCTGTGTGTCTGTGTGTCTGTGTGTCTGTGTGTCTGTGTGTCTGTGTGTCTGTGTGTCTGTGTGTCTGTGTGTCTGTGTGTCTGTGTGTCTGTGTGTCTGTGTGTCTGTGTGTGTGTGTGTGTGTGTGTGTGTGTGTGTGTGTGTGTGTGTGTGTGTGTGTGTGTGTGTATTATATTTCACTTTTCAAAAAATAACTTAAAAAAAATGTATTTATTAACTTTAAATCAAAATTAAAATCAAAGTGAAAACGGACATAATAACCTTGTGAACAGAGAATGTCATTAGACTATTACAATGAAAGTGATGGCATAGTTAGAATCCGAAATTTTGTTTTTAGACGCCCTTTTATGTTCATTAATACGTTTCTTAAATATTCTACCTATTTGTTTTCAGTTTTAAAAGTAATCTTAAGACTTAATTTAGGAAGATGTTTCGAAATTTTCTTGCTAGGTTTTTCTATGTATTTTATTGTTTTATAAATTTTGGGTTCCGTGTTTAATATGGGATAGAAAGAGTTCAGAGTTATTTGAAACTGCATAAAAGGAAGCCGTTGTGTGTGTGTGTGTGAGAGAGGGTAATTTGAGTTATAATGTATTATAATGTGTCCTTGTGGGAGGGTTTATGGTAAATTAAAAAATCTAATTTGTTCTGTTATGTATGGAGTTAATATGATAACCGTATAAAATTTACCATAGAGACGGAACTAGATAAAGATAATTCTTTCAGTTTTCTGGACTTAACTATAAGTAAATTACAGAATAAATTAGATTTTTTTATTTATTTATTCACACACAAAATTTTGAAAAAGAATTAAATATTATAAAGCAAATAGCTTTTAACAATGGTTACAACCCCTTTTTGATTGATAAGATTATAACTAAAAAGCAGTTTCAAATAGATCCGAACACTGTATATCCCATTTTAAAAACGGTTCCCAAAATTTATAGAACAATAAAATACACATTTTGTATTTGATAAAGGCACGTTGTTGCAGAAGCAGCTGTCATTAATCATTAAATAACTATGAAAATCTGAACATTTTTTGTTCTAATTTAATTGAATATCGACATTGCTTTTGATTATGGAAATAGGAGAGGCCAATAAATAAAGGCGTCTTGAGAGGAAATTGAAATAGATATGGAGGAATATCGCTTAGAAAATGACAGTGATCATAATGACACTAACGAACCTGAAGAAGTTTTAATAATACACAAGTCAAATTTTACTCTTGAAAATGAAGAAAAATCGAAAACCTGTTCCTTGAACATCTAAAAGACATGTGTGAGAAACATTCGAATTTTTATATACAGATTTATTTATTAACAAGGACTGGTTGAAAATAAAAGTATTCGTTCAAACACAGGAAAAGTAATATTTTACGTTGAATTTAAAGTGTTTCAATACCGACATTGCTTTGCAATTGCGATTTTCATTAACCTTTTTATTTTGATTTGGAATTTGGTTTGCTTGTCTTTAAATCCATCTTGGACCGGGCGATATTTTATGTCTTACGCCACGAATTAGTATCAGATGCAACAAACACACTGAACTGAAATGAAATTTAAGTTTCGTATAGGAACAACTCTATTCTGAGGCATATGGATGAAAACCCGCTTTTATCTTTTATCTTTAAATACTCATCTAGAAATAGACTATGATTTTGCCAGATCTAAGAAGCAATAACTTGCGAAAATTAAAAATTGTATAGAGTATATATGAATTGGATATACTATTGCGTCCTGGCCCAACTAAAAATCCATAAATATCTTTAGAATCCCTTTAGATGGAACTAGTATATTTAAAAACTAGATCAAAAGAAGTAATCTCTATCTGTTTGATTTTATTGCGTCTGATAATCGGAAACAACGATGCCATGGACGCAATAAACAATGATATAAAAGTACGTGACAATGATAGCAGTATAAATATATGTATATGCATGGACATATTTTTTTTGTAATTATTTTTTTTACTAATATTATTATATTATAATTATTATTAACGCCATATAATTTACTGTCAGTGCAAAACTGGAACAATAATCCTTCTACTGTTGGCCGCCTGGTTACATCAACTTTATTCTTTGTCCTCGTCAAGTTTCCGAGCAATGTTAACGTCACGATAATAATAAACAAAGGTACGTCTGCGAAAACGCAACTGGATGCGCCCTCAAAACGTGCAGAAGTTGCCGCCAAGAGGGAAGGAAGGGATGGCGGGGAACCGACGCTAAGCATGGCATTGAAATTCGTTTTCACGCGAGTTTTCCACGAAGCGCGTCGCGGGAAACATCCCCCCCGCAGTTCGTAGTCGAATTTCCCGCCGAAAATTTTTCGCAACGCTTCAATTTGGACCGTGGTGAGGTCGCCGTAGCCTTTGCGTACAGCCGCGGTTTTAACGGTACGTACGTAAATATTTTTTTGTTGGACATTAGGTTACAGCTAATTTTGGTATAAGCATCGTCAAAATTGGCAAATGGAAATCAAGTTTCACTAAACTTTAGATCGTGATTGTTTGTTTTTAAACTAATCAAGTTCAAAACTGACGTTTCTTGAAGGTATTTTTTCGGATGGAAATTCCAGTTTTGGTTGACATAAAAATGGTAGAATTTTAACAGATGTTCGACATCGGTTATAGGCTTTTGCAGAAAAGCGTAAAAAATTAAAATGTGAAATTCTTCCCTTGTTTTTGATCCCTATTCTAGATAGGTTTCGTTTTAATTTTGAACACCTGCCATCTAACTTGATATATTTATGAGGGTATAAAGGGAAATGAATGACACTTTAATGACGGATCAATTAAAACATATTTTTCTACTCCCGTCTGTAAAATAGCTAATATCCCATCGATCTAGCGTGCGGGAAGCGTCACTTTGCCACGTCAACTTCATTTCCCATGATTTCGAGCCACTTCGGACATTACCGGGATTTTATCGCACGGATTTGGGAGCAATCGGATGTTTTCGGAGATATTTCCAACGCTTTGAATTTTGACGTTTGTCAATTGTGACGGTCATGTCAGTGAATGTATTCGTGTTGTTTTGCGAAAATGTACCCAAAAACTAACGGTCGTAGAAAAAGTATAGTATGCAACACGTTCGGTAAACTTTTTAACTCACTCGTTTATTAAAAACTCGCTCCGCTGCGCTTCGCTCTTGACAAATAAACTTGTGAGTCAAATGCCTTTTACCGCACTTGTTGCATAATATATTATTACGGTTGCTCAAATTAAAATAATAAATTATAATAAATAAAATTATTTTAAAGTATACAGGGACGCTGAGAAGGCGCGACGAATAAAACAAACATTTTTTAAATGAAACTCCCTATTTTAAAATTAATTGATTTTATTAATAATAATAATGTTTGCGACATTTTTATTCTTCTTTTCACTTCTTCATTTTTTTCTGAAAGGTGTTACAAAAACGTACAACTTTTATTCAGCTATAGCTATTTTCAAAACTGCGATTTATTTTAACTTTTCCAATATTTACCCATTTTTCTGTCTAAGGCTATTGCTATAATAATGGTTGAACATGACAAAAACTATTAGCCAACAGGGATCTGTTAAGATAAAAAAATGAACAGGAGAAATAACTTTGTTGGAGCAGTAGATAAAACAACAGACAGTTATTATGTTGGTGAAAATCACCAGCAAATTTTTAATTCGCAGAAAAATGAAATAATATTAAATAACTATTACTACAAATTAACTTATATCATTTTTAATTATTATTATGACATAATGAGAGTTGGATACACATGTTTTAATCTTTTTCTATTTTCTTGGACGTTCCTTAGCATAAACAGTGTTATCCTCCTGCGCGCGTCCCGAATCTTATTTTCCATATGTGGTGTTATAGGGCGATTCATATAAACACGATCTTTAACATATCCCCGCAAGAAAAATGTAGTGCTATTAAGTCACATGATCGAGGGGGCCTTCTGTTCCTGTGGGTAATGATTATTTATAAATTCTCGAATTTTTCGATGGCAATGCTGAAATCGCATTTTAAGTTAAGGAAATCATTCTACAACAAAGTGGTTCGCGAAAACAATATAGTCCAATAAGGTGTTTTATTCCACACCACACATTAAGTGATTTTGCTTTTGCACTTTCCGTAGCTAGAGTTGTCAACCTTTCAATAATAATGCATGTTATGACGATTAACTGCATCATTACTGCGAAAAACTTTATTTTATACAAAAATTTCATTCATAACGGTACAGACGTTTACCTTTGTTCAATGGAAGCCATGTGTTTTCTAGGACGTATCACATAAGTCATCTACTTGACGGCTGCTGGAAGTAAAATTTCCAATTCTTTTGCCTCATTGGTAGTATTCTGGTTTACCATTTTTCGTGTTCATATTCAATACTACCACTAACACCAAATCGTTCCATTAAACACTGAAGAGATTGTCTAGTATATACAATGCCATAACAATGTCATATTGTCATGGCAACTAATGATCCAAATGTATTCCTTTTTTCTGAACACCCTGTAGCATTTAATTCAAATTCCGCATATATCTGTTATGTCATCTTCAAGTAACGCTAATAGCAAATATGCGTGTCATTTACCTTTAAAAATATTGGCGCTATTTTATTTTTGCAAGAGTGAAAACATTTTTTTAGAAAAATTAAAGTATTGGAAAACATTAAAACATATTCACTACAACATAAAATTTAAAAATATAAAAGAATGTGTGTTATATTCGTGACACAGTTTTGAGCCAGCCTCTATACTTAAAATTAATTTAAAATTGTGCATCTTAACAATCTTTACAACTTTTTCATTTACCATCTTCTCATAACTTTTGAAACCAATGAGATAATGAAATTTACTCTATCGTTGACTCGGCCTGTACATTTGTTTAGTTTAAGACATCAACATTTACAGTTAAGCTGTTGTGTTCACAGTATTACAAATAACAAATGGCGACATTTACATCAGTGAAAATATGTTCCAATAATTCCGCACTATCGGAAATTAAAAAAGAAATTATTTTAAATGTACCGGGTGACTCACATAAGGTAACCTATATGCTTGTCTCGAAACCTGTAGTTATCAAGCTTTATTCAGCAAGACAGTGTTCATCTTATTATGTTCAATCTGTAATAAATGATCCAGGTCTACGTCAGCATTACAATATAACTCTGGTGCTGGACGAGACGTAATCCGAAGTATGGAGGCAAGGCATTGCAGAAAATGGTGGAAATATAGAAAACCAATTGTAAAATTCCTATCTTTAAAATATTGTACGGGGTATTTTAATTTCATCACTTTCTGCATATTTGCCCTTCCTTGAATAATTCATAATAAAACTATTTGTTTAAGTTTACGATATTGTCATTGTTTTTTCTCTTAGATAAACTTTTTAATATAGATTTTTTTGGAGGAATGCAATACTCAGTGTGCTACATTATTTCTTAAATGGAATGCGTACAAATTGAGAAAAATCAAATAATTCCATATTATATTACATATTTACCAATTTCAACCCTATACAACTCTAGACTCGAAAATCACGAAAATTAATTAAATCTAAGTCTGGTGCGTATATGTTTCATTTGCAAGTCAAATAGTTACCTACTATCATTTTTACCACTAAATCCAAAAACGTCATAAAATAGAGGGTGCAAGTAAATGATCTAAAACTTCTTCTTGATTTACTATTACAAGTTTTCAGAAAATTATATGGTCTCATGCGATTACTCGAATTTTACTGTACCAGAAACTGTCGACCGAAGGACTGAAGTTGGAAAGAGAAGTTCCCTCTTTGACGTCAGAAAAGAAATATCTACCCTAGATAAGATTTGATAGCTAGGAAACCTTTTTGAGCCACTTAAAAAAATATGGATATGGATTTTGCCCGTGAAAAGCATAATCATAAAGCAATTTTACTTTTATCTTGATGAGACGTGGATAATGGCGGCTATATAACACCAAAAAAAAAACAAAAATAGTATCAGTGCTTATCAAGGTTTCAAGAAGGCCTATCAACGGGAATTAAGGAACCTTCAAGAAAAGGAAAGAAATAATAAACACAATCCATGAATTGATCCAAACCAAGGTAAACCACTTGGTAAAAATAAAGAATTTTGCAATGTAATCAATGCAGTCGTTTTGCATAGATACTTGATGACTTCAGTGCGTCTTTCATTGGAATGCATTATTTTGATTACCCTACCTAAATTTTATTTTATTAATTGTGTTTATTTTATGCGTTATACTTATTTAAATGAGTTCTACCAAAACTGTCCATCATAATGGCGATAGGTGGTGTATACTTGTAGTATTCAACATCAAATGTGACAAAATATCACATGGTTTGTTAATGTTTGCTAATACGAATTTTCCAATAGCTTCAACAGTTTCGTATGTTATGAAGAGTGTATTGGTAAATATGTGAAAAACGAGTTTTTACAAATTTATAATTTTCTCAAATTGTGTAATCTGTTACCGTTACTGTTACTGTTCAGTAATATAGGCAACGACAAATTAATTATCTAGAAGAAAAAGAGGTGTTAATTACATGCTAATGTATGAAAAGAGTAATGTTTAAAGTTTAAAAATTTCTTTTCTTCAAAAATATTTGTCAATTTACTAATAAAGCTACGTTCTGTACCATATTTACTTAGTTTTGGTTAGTCACATACTCAAAAATAACAACTTACTCATCCAAATTGTGGTTATACTTGAAGATGACGCCAGACATCATCCCAAAACGTCTTTTGTAACAAAGTTTTCATTTTGCGATCCTTAAATTTAATTTAAAACTTGCAGAAAAACAGGAAAAATGCCACGAAAATTTAGATATCTGTTAGAAGCGCTTTTTGTAATAAAACCTTTATCGGAGACCAATTCTGTACGTGACCTAAATAGGCTTCAAACGGAATTTCCAGCAATATATTCAACTCTGATAACTCTAAACTCTATAACTCCGAATTTTTGGGACAATATATAACAACGGTTGATATCTCGGTTGATAAGTTTATCAAATTTTATTATCTGCAAAATAAATGTTTCTAACAGATCACAAATATTTGGGGCTTTGGTCGGCCAATCAGGATTCTCTGGGAATTTTCGATTCCCATTAATATGTTCAATCCATTATTCACAATATACGGAATAATAATTATAATAACAAAGCTCCTTATTAAATCAAGTTCGGTACACAATATATAAGGAACAATTACATGTACAGATGGAGTTTAATATTCTAGGAATGCTGACTATTCTTACACAACACTTATACGGTATACTAAAAAAAAGGAATATATTATATTATTGTGAGTAAGTTTACAATTGCTAGCGCAGTTTACATGAAAAGAGAGAAAAAGATATTAACAAAAAGAGAATTTAACATTTAAGTAATACCTTAAGAAATAAGTTTGTGGGCAGGTTGTAAGTACTAAAATGTATTGTCATGAGAAAAGATTATTTCGTCTTAAAGCAACACTTTCCGCAATCTATTATTGTTTAAGTTGCTTTTTGATTGCGAATATGTATGATGAGGCACAGCAATAAAAGTGTTTGTGAATTAATTATAGATTATTTCTAGAATGAATGGGAAGTTTTCGTAGATGGCGTAAAAAAATCATGACCACACGTTAAGCTGCAAATATTATTCGATAGGACTACGGAACAACTAAATAATGGAACTGTGATTTGACGAATAATTTGTGCATAACGCTTTAATGTAGGCTTTTTGAAAAACAGTGAATTTTCTAGTGAGTTATCTTACTAGCGAAGATCACAGAATGTTGGTCCAGATGAATCCCATTACTTCATATAAGAACTTGTAAAATGAAATTTTTAAAAAAGGCCAGGCTGAGTGATTGATTAGTTCTTAATAATTTTATTAAAAGCAAAAATCTTGTGCGGTGCTGAAAGAAAAAGTAGTTGGAGTGGCGAGTCTAATTACACCAACCAAAACTAATATAAAATTGTGTTTAAATACCTATGTTGCTTAGTAATGGGTCAGATTCTTTACGAGGTAAATTTAAGATATTAGCAATGTTCGTACATCGGTTTGCACCAAATGGTTTTAAAATGGTTCTTCTTGTGAGATAGACGCATATAACAGATTTGAACTTTCTGAATGGCATGGGCTGGACCTCCCTTAACTATATCCGCGGAATCAAAGACAAAACAAGGCTATCGTATTTAGTTTTAGCAGGCAGAAATTACCAACAATTTTGGATTCCTCCTGCGTCGGTTGTTGTTTCCCTTAAGTGTTCTATTACAAAATACACTTCAACAATACTCCAAAAGAAAATCAGTCTCAAAGCAACATCTGCCACCTTGATCCTTCCTGAACCTCAAAACAGTACCGACCACATATCAAAAATTCTAAAAAAATATAACGCCTTCGATCGGTCAAAGACAAAATTCTTTTTGAGACACCAGAAGTTTGTAACATTCCATGCATATGTGGCAAAAAGAGACAGGATGAAAAATGTTAACTAGGCTAAAAGAACATGAAAGAGCCTTAAGATTAAGATAAACTCATTAGCAGTTGTCGAACATCAAATCAATTCTTCTACCAATGAAAAATCCGAAAATCCTTCGAAATCTCCACCAATATGAGAATCAGCCGTCCGACATAACGTTCATGTCTTTTCTTTAACTCCGTCTCCCTCAAATAGTATATAAGCAGGTACAGAGTAGAATGCTTACTAGTTTCAGTCAGCAACCGACGAAAGAGGAATCCGGAAGATTTGTAAATAGTATTACAGGAAGAAATTATTGATGTGTGGCTAGAAAGAAAGATATTTGTTGAACACGACTATTAAATTCTTAGCCTCCTTAACAATAAATATATTTATATCATCAGCAGCCTTCTTCTCTTGTCCCCTATTCTGTGCTATTGGCTGTACTTTTTTTTAAAGATCATCGGTCCATCTGGTTTCCCTGTACCTCTTTTATTCATTCGAGGTCTCCACTCTAGTATTCTTCTCGCCGTCTTGTAGCCTCGCATCGGGTCCCGGCCCACTTTGCTCTTAGGTTTTATTATATATTTTATTATATCTTCCACTTCTATAACAAAGTTAGATTTAGTCCAACCACTGATATTTCTATTTTCCGTTACGTTCTTCGCAGTTTCATTCTTGAGGCTTGTGTGAGTGTTAGTGTTTCCGCTCCATAAGATAGAACGGACAAGGCGCACTGATTGAAAGCTTTCCTTTTAAGGACGATAGGTATGTCAACCTTGAAAATGCCTCATATCCCAATGGTTTTCTTCTAATCAGTTCCGCTGTTTGGCTGTCTCTAATTTCACTTCATGGTCCTATTTCTATTTGTTTCTTTCTCGCCTCTACTGGCTTGTTGTCCAAGTTATGTCCTTTATGCCCTGAGAAAATATCCGATATGAGCACTAAATCATCTGCAAAGCAGAATTGACTCAGACACTCACCATCAATATTTATACAATTTCTTCTCGTTACTTTCATGCTATTTCTTTCGATTATTTGTATTCTTTGACTTTTGATATTTCTTTGTTTGGCTATATTATTTTATGTTGGTTTGTATTCTTTATTCCTCTGAGTGTTCTTCTTTTTTTGGGCACATTTTTTATTGCATCGGTTATTGTGTCTCCTAGTTCGGATTATATTCCTTCTGTTCAATCATTTTGTCTCTTTCAATTTGCGTTGCCGCAATTTTTTTAATACACTACTTAATATTAAAAATCAATAAATGTATAAAAGTAGGTGCGTACACTTGATTGCTCTGTACGTAAATGGATGCAACCATATTAATTGCGATCGTAAAGATAATAATTAAAACTGGCGGTAACGACAGCGCTGGCGCGAATTTTATAGCCATCTAAATTTGCACCGCCATAAAAAATTCCTAATTTCTCTGCGGCAATTATCACCCCCTTAATTTCGCGGGCCAATTTGTTGCGAATTCAATTTTCGCTTGAACGATGTGCCGCATTAAATTCCTTAAGAAGCTTAAGCGACTTTAAAAATACGTTTTTGAATTGTTATTTTGCCCAGTCTGCTTAATTACGATATGATTCTTTGCGTTTGGATATCTCGAGGTCCGATGACTGTGGTATTGTTTTTTTTTCAACTAATTATTAAGCAGCAATAGTATTCGATGGTTATCAGGTTGAACAATAAACAAGATATGCTGCTTCCATAGCTGCACATTTTATAACTCACCCGATGCAGTTTTGTAATGTATCCATTTCAAGTATTGTTTCGAACTGTGGGTAATTTCTCACTATAAATTAATAACATAATCCAACAGTTGTATTTTCTTCAATAATCGGAAAACCATCAAATAATGGTATGGAACACATTAAATTACTAGAATAAGAAATATTAAACAAATAGAATGCACGTTTGTGGACATAGATTCGCACTTAATTACCACAGTTAGAATTTTTGGTTAGTTCAAATCTGTGTAACGAATAAAATCAAACTGTATGAGAAGGCAGTACTATCGATCAGAATCGAAGGTCGCTTCGTTTGAATTCGGATATTATCGCGAATTTTTAATACAGAAATTTGGCGCGAAGACAGAATACAACAACCAAGTTTATTGCTTTTATTTGATATTTTTAGGTTATGATTCACATATTTTTTTTTTAATAAAGTGACTATAGCTAGGGATTTTCAAGTGCCTCAATTAAAAACCGACACAAAACATCAGCCCAATATGTACAAATGAGAGCGATGTTTGATATAATACATTTTATTTAGGAGACCGGGCCTTATGTAGCCAGTTTTGAAATTAGGTATGTCCTTAATTTTGAAATTGTTATAGATTATTTTGCAAATTTAAAATGTATACGGAAGGAAGAAACGCCAAAGAACATTAAAAAATAAATAAATTGAGAAGTAAACGAATGTTCAAATAAGAGTATTGTAAGTTTTAGTTTTATATAAATATATATATATATATATATATATATATATATATATATATATATATATATATATATATATATATATATATATATATATATATATATATATATATATATATATATATATATATATATATATATCCGACATCCGACTGGAATCCTGCAGACGTTTCGCCAAAATCTCACTTGGCATCTTCAATGCTCGCGCTCCGAAAACACTTCGAAGTTTAAGTGCGGACACGTAAGAGTGACATGGACGCGCTGCCTCTGGGGGTGCCAAGTGATATTTTGGCGAAACGTCAGGCGAATGATCCTACTCCAGGGTCAAACAACGAACGGATGAACACCCGGATTACCACCAATACCAATACACACCAATACGAGCAATTTTGATATGCCCATTGTAGTAATTTTTTGGTTGTAAGCGAAATTTAAGAAAATTTGCTCATTCAGACACAAGAAATAAAGTGATTGTGAATCACAGAGTTTATTGGGGATTATCAACTACAGTTTGATCGAAATTTCATACAATATAATCTAAAGATTGCAGTTCAATTTAACATCATGAACTCAAAATTTTTGTAACTGGCGTGGTTAAGCGAATTAAGAGCAAAAGTTAGACTGGTTAAACCATATAACTATTAGAGATTTAGAGGCCCTCTATATGCCAACAATGCAAGAACTTATGAAGCAACTTGCGGCGTTTTTACGCAGTTTTTTATCAAAATATGCCTAGATCTCATTATATGTTCCGGAAAAACGAGTTAAGTGTAAGGAACTCGTTGTTTATGAAGAAGGTGGCGCAAACTGCAGGTTAGTGGGTGAAATGTCGAGGCATGGGTGGAAAATCATCACCTGCCTGCGGCGCAAAAATTTTTACCGAAGTTTTATCACTATATTATCTAATAGCTATTATGGGTTAAACCTTGACCTATTGGATGATGATTTGGAACATATAATTTTACAAATAGTGAATTGTCGTGTGACTTAGTGAAGCAAGAAGCTTTTGCAACGCTGTAAGAAAAAATAGTTGCACTGGTAAGTCACTTTCTTTTGTAATTCGGATTGATTAAGCTATTGGTTAACCAATGGTGTTAAATTTCTAAAATTAGCAATGTTGCAATGTGCATCAAAACTTAATCAGTAACCTTATGTCGTGTTAGTGGACAAAGCAATAAGAGGTCTTAATCAGTCTTTTCAAATGGCAAGCATTGAACTAATGGTGGTGAAATTTTGTTAACGCCAATAATGGAGCAAATTATTCTTTGGTGCTTTATGTAATTAGCGCCAATCCTGCACTTTACGTATTTAGTACATGGGGTCATAGATACCAAAAGTGTTAGTTGGCGCAACCATAGTTCTTTATAGAATTTTTCACCCATCATTGCCAAATATTCAATTATCATTTCCCAGATCCTACTTTCTGCTCGCAATTTTTGGTGTTTTATTTTTATTTTATGACTGCTCGTGGACCTGTACCTACAATTATTATTGTCGATCGACAGGCAATTTTAAATTGGACCCTTCAAGACGTATATTAGTTTTAAATCATATTGATGATGAGGCGTCAATTTGGGAATAGTAGACAGTGTGGCTGCAATATCATATGTACTTCATAAAGAGGACCGACCTAACGTACAAGTGGAAGAATTTTTTTTCGCTCGAAGCCATCTCCTTTTAAGACATACCCTCCCTAATATATACTTATTGGGCCTTCCTTTGCCGCAACATTTAATATCGAACATGGTTATTGAAGGTCTCAAAGAGATTAGACATTTTTTTTTAATTTTAATAATATTTGTATTAACTTTAAGAAATTTTTATTTTATTTTATAGAATATCTGCTGATACATATGCTACTGTCGTAAGTGATACTGTTTTCATGATAATGTTGACGTGTCAACAACTATTTTGGCATATAATGCTGCTATCGTTGTTACGTTGTTAGAATAATAAAATAAAATATTACCCTTAAAAGTTGTGCATTTTATAATTGCAGATTTTGAAATCATTGCGAAATTTTCTCGGAATGGAGATTTTACATGAAACATGAACATAAAAATATTTTATATTGGCATGTAAATGAGCAATTAATTTGCCATTTAAAAGTACCAAACTATGGTATATCTATTTTTACTGGTTTTCGCGCAAAAAACCAAAACATTGCAATTAAAGCGAATTAAAGTAAGCACATTTCATCTGGATGGCAGGTTCTGGCCGGCCATGGTATTGTTTTTTGTAAACAAATTTGTCTTTGACATACATAAGCTCAATATGGGGTTATTAGCATTTTCAAATGAGTAATTGTAATAGTCAAACTAAAAGGAAATATATCTGCCATCAAAAATTTAAGATATATAGAAACTGTTATACACAAAACTAATGTTAAAGACTATTAAACGGCTTCACAACATTGGAAGCTGTTGCCCTTTGAATTTCGTTTGGATGAAGTTGTTGAAAAGCCTATCTGACACGGGGTTCCAAATCTTCTATTGTTACAACTGGAGTTTTATACGTACTTTCTTTAATGGCGCCCCGAAGGTGTAATATCTGGCAAACGCGGTGGCCAATTCCATGGACCTAGACGCCTAGAACCCTGTATAACCACTTTTTTTTTATTATATCGAATAAATATAGCAGCTTGGCAACACTATCCAGATGGATGGTATTTAGGGAACACCGTCAAAATTTTCCCATCTAATAAATACGTAAGCTGCAAGAGTACCTGATTAGCAATGCACTTGCATAATTCAGAAATCCTTTCAAGGGTTAGTAGTTATAAGTTTTTTCGTTAAACTTTATATTTGGTTGCTAACACTAATATTAATACAAATAATTTTTTGCTTCTAGAATTTGAGATTAGTAATTGTTTTGTAGTCTTAATAAAACAAATATTAAGTTCATTGAAATGGTTTTTTTCATATTAAACGCGGGGTTACACGATTTGGCAACCCCACGGCAAACCTTATTGCCTGGTTTATCGCTGTCATTATTTCAACAATAAACCGCATATGAACCAATATTGTGGAACATTCCGAAGCAACTCTGACATTATTCATCCCTCTCTCTGTTTTTATTCATTTCCGGAATTTTGTGTCCCATGTAAGACCAAAGTCGAATATTGTCCCTAAATATTTAAAGTAATTAACATGATCCCTTCCGAGTATAAGTCTTCCCTGACTAGTTATGAGATTTCTCAGAAATCTTGCCGGGTTTGTCGAATAACACTGCATCCGATTTCTCGGAATTTATGTTTAGATCTAAATATTCAAACCCCCCCCATGTGGAGAGAAGTGCAAATGCAAAAGATGTAAAAGTATCTGTTTGCGATTCCGATGAGTGACCCGTGCGCTCGTTGTTGCACTCGATAAATCAATACCCAAATTTCTTGATAAACGATTTTTTTTAATTGATGAAAAAAAATTACATTTTCTAAAGAAAACAAAGGACTAACATTCTTTAAATTAAGTACATAGCCCGGTAGATGAATGCTGACTCTAGCTCTTTTTCGCAACTTCTTGCCAGAGAGACTCATCGAACTGTTTCAAACTGTTTTGACCGGTTTGGACCGGCATCGGATCAAAGCATTCCAGGGGCCGGCGGCCTACGATGCCCTCGCGAAGCCGGGTCACGCGCCTACTATGTTGCGTTGTAATACCGAACAGTATCTTAATCACTGAGTCTGTTTTGAACCCTTTAAGCATGGTTCTAAAAATTTCTTTTAGCATGCTTTACCATTTGAAATTGGCATCGCTAGTTTATGGAAGTTGTCAGGAAATCAGCATTGCTGTTTCTAGTAGGATATTTCTGCGGTAATTACCATCAATTAAATCATTATCAATTAATACTGAATGGAGGCAAAATAATCAGTAATATCATTGTAAACATATAAGCAAGAATGCATTCCATTTTTGTGAGAAAAGTTGCTTTTTGAATGTAAAAAGATATTTTTGAATATTGCTTTTACAAAAACTGATTGCAAAAATGCCATAGTGAAGTTGGCAAAGCGTTTGGCGGTTTGAATTCGTAAGTATATTTAATCTGCATGCAAATAAATCGATTAAGTGTTTTTAAGGCGAGTGTTCTTATTCTCTTGTGTGTATTTGTGCTATTGTACATTGTTTGTTTAGTTTCTTGCCATATTTGCATCCCAACATCAATTTTATGAATGTATTATATTATATATGAAGTAATTTATTCTCGAATGGACCAAATTACTGAATATATTCCGAAACTTAGTTTAGAAGGAAGCGACTCTTAAACAACAAAGAGATAATAAATAAATGTAAAAATTTAGAAGTATCTCTGCTAAATTACACGCTCGGTTAACTGAAAGTAAAACACGCTTTCACGAATAGTAGATAGATAATATCAGTACCCAATGAACATGAGGAAATTGTTTAATCAGTCAGAATTGAGGATTTCATCAACACAGTTGGTTGCCTGTGCAAGAGACGTGAAAACTATTAGGACCAAAAATTACAAGCAATTTTATTTACATAACATCATACAGGGAGTTTTTATGTGTTATTGTAAACATGTTTCCGAAATTAATTGCCAAAAAGTCTGAACGACCTTGTAAACGTAACAGTTTCTGTGAAAAATATTATAGAAAAAGAGATGGAAATGCGAAAACAATTTATAGCTTCTGCTTTCGAGAACGATCCAAAAATTGAGAAAGTCGAAGCGAATACGATAAAAAGGCACGACTTATATTAACAATCGGTCGTATTTTTCGACGGAGCAATCGACATAAAAGCGTCTACAATAACTTTATCTTCCGTTTGACGTGTACGCGTGAATTCTAAATCGCAGGAAAATCTTGCACAAAAGCATTCGACTGAAAAAATCTCCGGCACAAAGGTAACGTTATTTGGTAAAAAGGAGGCCTTTCAAAATAGCCTTGCGTCATTCAAATTTTGCATTTCAGAATGGGACTACAAAGGTATATTTCCATCCAAGATTCGCCGCAATCTATCGAGACGTCGATTTGAAGCGAGCAGATTTTCGAATTGCGCGACATTTTAGCCTATGTTAAGTCAAAACAGAATGTAATTACTTGCAAATAGATAGGGGAGACTGCGGGTGGTTATGAGAGAGGAAAGTTATATGACTTTTTCCAATTTTCAGCCATTTTGAAAATAATAATAAATAATAAAAATAATAAATCTCTCTTTCTCTGATTCGGATACGAACCGTATTATGGTACATTTTTCGAATCAAATGCATTGGCGTATTTAGATTTATTCTATGAGTCTCAGTTTCCTAAAAAATGAATCCATAGTGGACTACTTCCTTAGAAAATGTTCATATTAAGATCTTTTCAATCATGCACGGTTGTTGGTATCTGGCTTAAAAAAATGGCCGAGATATAATGCATTTTTGGTTCATGTATAAATACACCCTTGTAAAATCTTTGTTTATGGTTCGATTTTGTAATTTTCGTTTTGTTGGATAGATCTCTCAAACATGCATTAAAACCTTGTTTTGTTTATAGCTTCAACGTACGGCCATGGCCAATTGAGACTATTTAACAAAAGAGAGAAAAGAGAAAAGTACTATTAGATATTTTTTTAAAGAATAACTTATCAACGAATCATTTTTCAGGAGTTCTCAGACCCCAGCTATACCAATTTCTATCGTGTTTCAATATAGGTTGTAGGAAATATCTTTTTTTACGGTTTGATATTGATAATTTTTGTTGTTGTACAGATCTCTCAAGCGCACATTAATATTCAACATTTATGTTGCTATTTTGTTATATCAAATATCTAGAATGGCTAGTCGGGCTTTCGGATTCTTATTCAGGACTACCTAAAACCTAACTCTGCTAATTTCTCTGAATACAGGGAGCTCGAAATATTGCGGTCACTTTGCTTAAGCGCTGTAGAATGTTTGTTTATGGTTCAATTTTGATAATTCTTCTTTTTTCTTTGGATAAATCTTATTAAAGGCCCTAACTAGACCAATAACCAACGTTTTTAATCTTTTAAAAAAATAATTATTTACCTTCTAAATAACGATTGTTTATTTTTTATATATATTTCATATATTTTGAAGAGTCTTGACGAATTTACAGTTACTTTAATTTAAGCAACGGAACAAAAAAATGAGAAGACAAAATAATAAAATTTAACCTATACAATAAATTCGTAGCAGAATAAAAACTGTTGATTAGTTTTGATATGTACTGAAATAAAGTGCCTCTGCGTTTATGTTCAGCAATTACTTACTAAATGAATTTAAACTGCTAAGTGCACCGAAAGCTTAAGTTTGGCCTCTAAAGCTATGTATGACAAAATACAATATCCAATACAGATTAAAGGTGAAGTCTTTAATTGACATTGACAGCTACATCCACAGAAATCATACACATAAACCACGAAACATGGCATAGGCCACAGTCAACTATGATTGCAAGATAAAATCAGAACATGCTATGCATTCTTAAGAAAAAGGAAAATTATAGACAAAAAAATCTGAGTACGCCACCGCATTTGACTCAAAACATACTCCCTCAAATAACGTTTCTGAGAAAACACATATTAATGATCTTTGAAAAACATATTTTTTAAAACGTTAGAAATATTTAAATATTTGCAATTCACATGCGTTTTTTCCAGAGGATAATATTTAAAGAAAATATTGTTTGACATCTAAATAATAATCAAGCAACGAGAGTATAGACGAACATGAGAAAGAAAACAATCTCTGTTACTAGTTTTTTTCTAGTATCAAATTTGCCTCACTGTTCTATGATCACGTTGGCGCCATTCTAGTTTATCACCTTCACCGACTTCTTTTTCTTCTTCTTTTCCGTTTTGAAGGTTGGCAATTCTTTTTTTTTTGAGACCGCAGCTGCATTTCGTGGTTACTGCATCCAAACCACTCCGTCCTACGGTCCTTGGATTCTGACCTGCATATTGATTTGTAGTATGTACATCGGTTTTCTTCTGTTAATTGTATCTACAAGTTTTGTTTTCTAATGCATGCAGCTAATCACTTCCACGTTGTTTACTTTCTCTACCCATCAAATCTGCAAATGTGCTTCTGACGGGCTTAATTCGGATTCGTATTTCTTGAGAGGAGCCATTGTAACAGCTGCCCTGCATAGCTGCATTGATGTCTTCCCTTACATTTTTGAGCCAATAAAATACTTATATGGTTCTAAAAATATTTTAAACAAATTGTTAAGTCCGATAGTTCGATAGTTTTATCTTCTTTCAACCACTGTAACGTTGTCTGTGGCCCCTGTCTCACAGCTGCTACCTCAAAACACATAATCGCATGGACGTTTAAAATCCTGCTTAAGCCTTCACGTCACACCTCTCGAATTTTTAGAAGATCCTTTACAAATGACATTGCTAAAGCATTGCATTGGATCAGTCTCTTAATTACTATGGAATACATTTTCCACATCATCCGCATCAAGTGCAAGATCGTTAAATAATTTACACTATAAACGATTCGTTACATGTATGTTCCTTCTATTTGCTAAAATTTTACTATTTTTTGGTTTTTTATGTGTATCTTATCTGCCTAGTGCTGTTATTTTTTTAAGCATGGGTTTAAAAAAAGTTATTATTAATATTATTAATATTTGACTCCTTCTGCCCTTGAACTTTCCTTCCATAATATTTTGTAGCATCATCGCATCGCAAATTATTCTAACTAACTTTTTTCTTATTGAAGTGTCCATTATTTCTTTCAGTTTCTGAGACCTTTGTCGCAGTTCTAAGTTGGAAACCCTGTCAGTCCATGACATTCTTATCATTCGCCCATAACACCATCTTTCGAAAGCCCTTATACTGTCCATATCTGCCTTTTGAAGTGACCATGCTTCTGATTCTCAAAGTAATGTTGAAAAACGCAACATCAAAGCATTCTTATCCTTAATTCAAAATTTGTGTCTTTGTTGCAAAGATTTTTTGTTGATTTTTATAAATCATGAGACTGCTTCAATGTTGCATGTTCCTACGGATTTGTATTTTCTTACTCTTTCTATTGTTGTGTTGTGTATAGCAATGATTCCATTAAAAATTGTCTTCTTTTTTTAAGTTTATGTTTAATCCATATCAGAATCGATATAATTTTTGCAGAAAGGTTTGGAAATATTTTAGCTTGTCTCTATTTGTAATGTTGTCATCAGCATAACGTAAGCTATTCACATACTATATACATTTTAGAGCAGCGTAGAAAGAAGACAACCCTGACGTACGCCTCGCAGAATCTCTACTGCATCTGTGAGCTGATCTTCAATTTTAACTCTCACTCTTTGGATCCATTAGAGATTTGCTATAATTCTGATGTCCCAACTATCAATATTCTTGTCTTGTAACGTTTTTATAAGTTTTTGATGACGAATCCTTTCTAAGGCTTTTTCGAAATCAACAAAGGAAACGTAAACGTTTTGATTCATGTCGAGACATCGTGCGGTAATATCCTGGAAATGTCCGAAGTGGCTCGGATCCGTGGGAAACGAAGCTAACGTGGTAAAGTGACACTTCTCGCATGCTAGATCTTTGTGTAATTGGGCACTTTACAGACGGTAGTAGAAAAACATGTGTATACTGAATATTGAATATTTTAAATCAAAAGTGTTTAGGGAATTAGGAAAAATTAATATTTTGAATTAGAAAAAAGGCAAATTAATGAAAATATCCTAAGTAATGTTTGGGAAAGGCTTTTTTCTAGTCCCGTCTGTAAAATACCTAATTACCCACCGATCTAGCGTGCGCGAAGCGTCACTTTACCACGTCAGTTTCGTTTCCCATGAATCCGAGCCACTTCGGACATTTCCGGGATTTTACCGCACGGATTTGGGAGCAATCGGATGTTTTCGGAGATATTTCCCAGGCTTTGAATTTTGACGTTTGGCAGTTCTGACGGTCATGTCAGTGAATGTATTCGTGTTGTTTTATGAAAATATACCCAAAAACTAACGGTCGTAGAAAAAGTATAGTATGCAACACGTTCGGTAAACTTTTTAACTCACTCGTTTGTTAAACACTCGCTCCGCTCGCGTCAAATAAACTCGTGAGTCAAATGCCGTTTACCGCACTTGTTGCATAATATACTATTAAACAGATTATCGTATTCCCAAGAATTCAATGGTAGCCATTTTTAACACCTAATAAAATAATTTCTTTGGTATGCCCTTTCTATATTTTTTTCTCAATTTTACTGACTGTGGGTCTTGGGACGGGTCTTTCTGGATATTTCGCGTTAAGCAAATTACAAACTTCTTCCTCAGTTCTCGTTTTGTCTCGATATCCAATAAAAATTAAAATTTCAGTTCTCTCGGTTTCATTTAGGTGCGCCATATTCACTTTCTTTACCAACAGAAATGTAATTGTGACAAATTAAGAACTTTACTGGTACCTGTTAATTTTTCAAAATTAAATTTCCGTTTTATATTTTGATTTTAGTTTGACACTGAACTCGGAAATTGATTCAACAAAATTGTGTTCCATTAAAAAGAAGACCTTGACCCACCCTTTATGTTTTCCGTTTACTGCAAAAATGCACGAGGAAAAATTATGTGCGAGCATTTTTGTTGAAATCCGTTCACTGCTTAGGAATCATACAAATATATAAGCATCGAGAACCCTGTATAAAATGATGTAGATGTATTATGCATAGATTTGTGATATCCATTATAACTTATTTCTCAAACACAAGCTCAAAATAAAATCACATTTCCTGGAGAAAATTACCAAGTTCTCGTGTAAACAAAGGTCGGTTTTATTAATTGACAGGGCCGCGGTATAGGTAGGCTTTTTCCGTTCTATGCTTGTTTTAGCAACGAACATTTCCTTTTTAATTTTCCAAGGGGATTCGCTTTTGTACAAGGACACATAATCCATCTAACAATTTGTTGACCGTTTTTTCTATTTCGAGGTGGTCGGAGTTTACCTTGTATGATATCTGTGGCGCGTTAGAATAAAAAAAATCAGTTAATACAGGAGGTGAGAAAAATATACAGGTTTTATCCAAACGTTAGCATAACAAATTGCTTAACCCTTCCATATTTTATTCAAAGCTGTTTCCTGGTCCGCCCATTTCTATTCAGCTTCCGAATTTCTCAAGCTACTGCATATTTCATAGGGCGTTTCATCAGTTCCTTTTGTTCGTCGGTGTTTAATTCAGCAATAGGATCAAAGATAATCTTAAAGCTTTGAGAGTCGAGTTGGATTTGGAGTTGGGAACTGTTCTAATCAAGTAATCAATGCTAACCAAAAAATAACCAAAAATAACCATGTTCTTAAATTACGTTGAATTAAATGCTTCACTTTACGAACCCTGCCTCAGTGAAGTTGGTCCAACGCCAATAAACATGATATTTGTTAATTATATGTGTACAAATACAAATTTTATTTCAAATATATTTTTATTAAATGTTTATGGGAAACTGATAATTGTAGGGTAATATACATAATTGGCGCAATATATCATTTTATGTTCTCAAGAAGCCAATTTTAACCTTTAAATCAACTTTCAATGCATTGGTGTTGTTGTTACCAATTTAAAATGGTTCGTGAGAAAGCTACTTCTGGTAAAATAAGGAAATGCTTCCCACGTCTCTAACAGTGTTAACAAATCGAGGTATACAGCTCGTAATAGTCAATTGCACAAAACAACTGGATCTGTGGGTCAGAAATCCAGAAATGGACGTTTGCCGCTTTATTAATAAATTTTCCAACTTAACGGCCTTAAACGGATTATTAATGAGAACAATATGAACAAATCACAAAAAACAATGGAATCAGACAACCTCGAAAAAGTTTTAAGAGCAACTTGTTGTGACAAGCTCTGTGGAGCTATCCCAATTATTTAAAAATTGGAATGTAAGCTTATTAATTTATTATTATTCGTTATTAATTCGGTATTTTTAGACAAAAAGAAGTCCTTGCTGACAAACATTCCGAAGAAAAACAGACTAGCGTGGGCCAAAGAGCTCCAATTATGATCTCCGAACCAATGGAAGTAAATTATTTAGAGCGATGAATCCAGATTTGAAGGATGCCTGGTGATCTTAGGAGTCATGTGTTAAGAACTATAGCTGGAACATTTTAGAATGACTTTCTGGAAAGTTAAGTGACCGGTTTTTGTTTTAAATTGCACATTCATGTCAGCAAGTGAAGTGTATAGAAGTATTATGAATGCAAATTTTAAATTGACAGAAAAGTAAATAATATTAAATAACTGTTATATACTGTTTTTTTTTTCATCTATTCTGGTTTTGTAGGGCGATTCAGATAAATGATGTTCGTTAACATATCCCCACAAAAAGAAATTTAGGGGTGATCCATTTCTGTAAGTAATGATTATCATAAAATTTTCGAACTTTTCGATGTTAATGCAGAGGAGCTCCATCTTGTTGAAATCGCAAGAAGTTCAGGTAACTCATTCTGTAAAAAGTTTAAATATGTGAAAGAAATTATGGTCCAATAACTTTAAAGTGTTTTATTTTACACCACATATTAAGTGGCCAATTGTTTTGGTTTTGCCCTTCTCGTGTCTAGAATGGATAGACTGTTGAATAATAACGCATGTTATGACGATTAACTGCTACATTACTGCGAAAAATAGCTTTATCGGAAAATTTTATTTTATACAAAAATTTGGATCGTACTCTATTGCTTCATTTATAAATGTGCTGAAGTTTACCCTTTGTTCAAAATTACGGTCTGGAAGTTCTTCGTTTAGTTTAGTTTAGTTCTGGTGGTGCTATTAACGGTAGATTGGGATTTATCACATAAGAAAATAATCCATAACTACCTATTTTATTCATTGATAGATTTCTCTCGACGAAGTATATCAAAATGGTGAAGAAATATAGAATTTGATAATATTATGAAACTCTAGTTGAAACATAAAAATTTTTTCATTGTTTCTTTCGATAAATTTCTTTTGAGGAAGTATAACAAATTGGTGAAGATGTATAAAAATCCGCCGAAGAGGATTACGCACATCTACATTTCAACTCCTGAAACAATTTTTCTAGGGGAAAGAAAAAATTGCAACAGAAAAGCATCCCTATGTACCCCCTTTCAAAAAACTTCTCTTGAGGGGGTAAAACAAAATGTTGAAAAAGTCTAAGAGTTGGCGAAGAAGTTGGGTTGTGGGTTATATTTACTCACATGCACCTAAACTCTTGATGGAATTTTTCTAGAAGAAATTTAAGAATTCTTCTGAAGAATTTTTCTTGAGTGAGTACAACAAAATTGAGTAGAAGTATAAAAATTGCTAATTATCTTGTCTTGTCAATGAGCCAATAAATATTTATTAATTATAAGCGCAATCTGATAGGAACAACACTTTTTGGAAAATTCTTGTTTATGAACAGATATAGTTAATAAATGTTGTCTACGAATATTTATATTGTGAACATCCATACGATATGTCAGTTTTTCATGAAGATAGGGAGGACATTTTGACTGACTTATTTTGTAATAAAGACATACCGAATGCAAAGCACGTTAGCCTTATACAAGAATTTTTGACTTTTTTAATGTCAACGGAATCCAGAAATGATCCATATATTGTATCAACAAAATTAAAATGTGATAGTATTAAAGTTTTACACAGAATAGACTTAGTTTTTTGAGATAATGAATGTCGGTAAGATTTCGGTTTCCTCTTTCCGTTTTCATATTCGGTAGTATCAAACAGCATCAAACCGTTCAATTAAACACTGAAGAGATTGTCTAGTTGGTATACGTCTATAAGGGTACTTAGAAGAATTTCAAAACGAATTCAAAACAAAATTTAAAAATAGGATGTTACATTTAAGAAAATGTGTGGCTTAGTCGTCACACATTTTTAAGTCACTCTGGCCTGTATACTTTACAACAATATTAAATTGTGCATCCTACCAATCTTACAACTATTGAAACCAATCGTTGACTCCACTCTACAATGATGCTAAAACTCCAATCGAATCCTGCAAGAACCGCTT
This sequence comes from Cylas formicarius, assembly GCF_029955315.1. Taxonomy (NCBI): domain Eukaryota; kingdom Metazoa; phylum Arthropoda; class Insecta; order Coleoptera; family Brentidae; genus Cylas; species Cylas formicarius. The sequence continues at coordinate 12,779,869 of NW_026844352.1, read as the reverse complement.
CTGGAATTGCGAAATTTGGGACACTTTTACACCAGACGGCTGCTGAACATTAATTGACCTCATGTCTAGACGTATTAAAGTAGTAATCAGTCGAAACGGTAGGCGATGTGACGCAGCGGTTATTTGCTGCTATTTGATTTCGTTGATTTTTATTAATCGACAATTTTTCATATTGTAAAATTTTTTTCTGTTACAAAAAAATGTTGTATTTTGCCCTAATATTAAATAATAATATCGTATCTTATCAGAACTACATTTTAGTTTTTGAAACATTTAATAAAAAATCGTATTTTTGATAGTTGGAGTCAACTTCACTGAGACAGTGCTTTTGACCAAACTAGGCATCAGATTTGCTAGTACAATTAACTACACAGTTAACGAACACACTTAAATCTATTCGGGGAGACTGGAACCTGTGATGGAAGATCAACAAACTTACGTTACATTATAGATTTTTTTAAAATTCGGAACGCTGCCATTATTTTTTCTGCATAATCTTACGGGTTTACAACATTTTCAACTTACTATTATTCTAAGAAAATAAAAGTTGCTGTTTGATTGTCCAAATTCGTGACATTTTTGAAATAATTAATATTTTACGGAGTGTGTCACGGTTGATGGAACATGAGACTTTGATCATATAAGCTTTTGAATCTCCTTGACCTAAAATATCAGTCTCGCAATGTTGCCGGTTATAGCGACAAGCCGCAACAGCTTTGATTTTTATATGGGATATATCATTTTTATTTTTCGATCCGCTGTTACTTTATGATCGTTTTTCCGAAATATATCGTCATACCCTATATCGATTTTCACGATATTTATTAATTCCCTAATCTCAATTTCAATAGATGTATTATGACATTTCATTCGTTTTTTTTTATTGCTTTTATTTCGAAAACTTTACAATTTGGGAATAGGAATTTGATATATAAATTGAAAGTTCTTTTCATTTTTTCTTTTTATTTTTTATCAGAATATTTGAATGCCAATACTGCATTTGGCAAAACGACTTTTCGCTAAGGCAGTAAACCATAAATTTCTAATATCCTGTGCACTGCAGGATGTTACTCAAAGAAAACCATGTATTTCAATTGATGTTTGTTTCAGCCCAAATATATAGAAAATAATTAATATATAGATGATAGAGAAACATTTAACAAAAATTTATCAGATATTGATAGCGGAGAGAAAATGTGAAATATAAAATTTCCAAAATTTAAAACTGACGATACTTTTCGATACAGCCGGCAACACTGTCATAGTGAGAATATTTTAGATCGATAGAAGAGCATTAAAAACCTACCTGATCAAATTTTAAACAAATTCGTTTTTCTAGCGTTTGATCAACCGCGAGACACCCTGTATAAAGAATTAACTTTTGCGTTTAAATGATTTAATGGTTTGCTTATGATTCTAGTAATTTCTCAAACACGTAACACTTTATCATTCTTACAATTTGTGATGCGAATATGCACGCAAAATCTTAAAAAAAAATTAATGAATAATTATACTTTTGTATTAACGGAAATCGATTATCATCTCATTTAATCGTCGTTGGCTTAAAACAAACAATGGCGCTTGTTATTTCGAGTATAAGGGTTTAATGGTCGTAACTTCTTATTTACTCTAGAAATGGGATTACGTACTTTTGATCCTGCTCCAAAGTATTTCCTTTGGCAGGCTTAAACTGTTGTCTCAACGGAAGTGGCAAACGTGTCTGTCGAACACAAAAATCTTTTTCAATATTTTCAGTGACATGATCGTAGTTTTTCAACTAGGAATCGCTTTCAATTATATTGATTATTAATAAGTTTATGATGTTTACAAAACGTGTTTAGACGAAAGTTGCGATAATAATAGAGACGTGCTTAATTTTTTGCATAATCACCAAATCATCACTGATGACACTGTCAACCGAACAGTAAAAGTTTCTAGTTAAAGCCTGGCCAAATTTGACATGCAAAGACACTCAAAATCCCATTTGCCTAAAAGCGATATACCATTCTGGTTCTTGCTGGTGTATTTCAAAGCGGCTCTCAAATGTTTCGACTAGCTAAGACATATAAACAATGATTCCTAATTGAAAATTCTGGGGTCTAGAAATCTCCGAAAATATAATTAGTTTTATTATTTTTAAATAGGGTGCTGATATTGGATTCTAAGAGGTTTTGTATTTTGTAAACGCATTAATATGATTTCGATAAAAGCTATTTGTTTTTTTCTAATCAACACTATTTTAAAATATACTCTTTGATTAAAGAAATAGTCGATCTTCAATCGCTTTAAGTATACTCAATATTACTAAATATAGTACTTTTTTATACCCACAAGGTTGTAAAGTAAAAGCTTTGACACAAAACTTGAGGAATAATAAAAACTAAGGATTCAAAAACACCCTCTAGTCAAGCTCACAAATATCATCATTATTGAACGTTAGAAGAATTTTTTAGTAAGATAAAATAATATGCAGTGAACTTTATATTGAGTATGTAGAACGAAAATTTAATTTAATGCATTATTTTGGATTAGAATGAAAAGTATAAATTAAAAAAATAAATACAAAATTGTTATTAAAAAAAGTAAATAATAATCTAAAAATATTATCTCAAAGTGACGGCAAAGCATGTGCGTCGCTATTTTTATTTAAATAGAAAAATTGTATAAAAATATCTGATTAGTTTTCATTACAGTAACGTAAAATCCCTATGAAATAAGTGAAATTGGCAAAATGGTAAATAGAAGTCACACTACAGTTCAGTGTGTTATTATATAATTATGATAATAAATTATAAAAAAGAAAAAATGTTTTTAAATTTTAACTTAAAAAAAACTCATCCAAAATGATCAATCAGACGAAAGATACTATCAAAAAACTTAAATTAAGTTCTCCGGAATTGGCAGTCATGATCCAGAAATTTTTGGAAATAAATAATTATCAGAACTGTTAGAAGAAAACCTTAATAAACAGAAATAAAAAAATGAATTTTGTATAAGAGTATCGAAATGCCACTTTTGCATTTTAGAAAACAGTTATATTTCCTCATGAGAGTTTTGCAACCGATGGGCGTGTAACAGTGTGGCGGAGACCTAACGAAGGGCTTCTTGAGTAAAATTTCATAGCGGGGCTACTGGAGCTGAATTTTATAGAAGGAATTATGAACAAAGAAATGTGGTTGAACGTTTTAAAACCAAGTGCGAAAAAGTTAGACATTTGGAGACAGCGTCTCGAAGCATAAAAGACACATAAATTTATTAATTTATATACAAAGTCAAAAGCACACAGACCCAAATGCGTTTGATTTAATCGTGATCTAAAAAATGAAGTAAAAAAACGGTTGCAATTTTCAATTGTTGTAAACAGTTTAGTGATGGTTGGTGATGTCTAATTTCTTCAGAAGATTAAGTTTTTTACTCTTTGGGCATTCATCTGGAATATTGACATTTCAATTAGGAGAAAACTTATGATCCGTGCACAAAAAATAAGTTTCGAAAGCTGATTTGGTATCTGTCGTTTCGGTGTCCTTGTACTCTTTCACCAAAATTAGACGTTCTTGATCCCTGGTAGTGTTCGTGTGATATAAGCTGCATTACAATCCTAACATTTTAAACATATGTTAACTTAAGGGGTGGCGTAAGGGTTTCAACCCGAATAAAACTCTCTCCAAAAACCAAAGCACTGATCTATTTGACCACCAATTACAACGTTGCCTTTCGGCTCTTCGGTCTATATCGTACTGCCGTTCGTTCTTGCCTAGCCGGAACAGCATGCCGCTCGTCCGTCCTGGCTCAGCATACGTGACTTTTGGCGGCCATAGAAAAGATATCGCTAACACGGCCATCCTGCTCTGAAAGCGTCCTCACGCTATTTCTAAAATTTTAGAAACCAACAACAGAATGTTTGTAAATGCTACTATTTAAAGTTTAACTCATTGCAAACAGACAATTGGGTTGCTATTGTAACATGATTTATTTATATATTTTAATTCGATAATGGGATTGCCATTATCTCTGTTTTTCACTTTTTTTTTAAATAATAGGATTGCCATTATTCTTCTACTTAATAATGGGATTGCCATTATTAATCTCACTTTTTTTTTAATAATGGGATCGCCATTATTCTTCTACTTAATAATGGGATCGCCATTATTAACCTCACTTTTTTTTTACTAATAATGGGATTGCCATTATTCTTCTACTTAATAGTGGATTGCCATTATTACCCTTTTTTTTTCAATAATGGGATTGCCATTATTCTTCTACTTAATAATGGGATTGCCATTATTAACCTCTTTTTTTTTAATTATGGGATTGCCATTATTCTTTTACTTAATAATGGGATTGCCATTATTCTTCTACTTAATAATGGGATTGCCATTATTCTTCTACTTAATAATGAGATTGCCATTATTAACCTCTTTTTTTAAAACATACGGCCGTGGTAGCGATATCTTTTCTATGGCCGCCAAAAGTCACGTATGCTGAGTCAGGACGGACGAGCGGCATGCTGTTCCGGTTACGCAAGAACGAACGGCAGCACGACATAAACCGGAGAGCCGAAAGGCAATGTTGTAATAGTTGGTCAAATAGATCAGTGCTTTGGTTTTTAACAAGAGTTTTATTCAGGGTTGAAACCCTTACGCCACTCCCTTAAGTTAACAACTATACCGCTGATATCGAGGATCCGCATAAACTTTAACTTTGATTAGAAATTGCTTGTGTATTTTTCGCTTATGCTATGGAGAAACTCTTGAACAATTCGGTCAATTGTAGGGTTTGGATTTTATTATATTACCAGATAATTTGCATTTGTTTTCGAACCAGTAAAATTACTTATTGATAGAACGACGTGGATAAGCATTATTGAATGCAATTTGTCAAATCGATGGACAATTTGTTTTACTTTGAGGAATTATCGACAAGAATCCATTTAGCTTTCAAAAATAATTGATAATTACTTTAATGTATAATACATTTTTTCATAGTTGGCAAAACCGTACTAAAATGTCTTTTGTACGATAGCGAAGGGAAAAAAATACCAGCTCAGTCTCAAATACTGCAGTGAACAAAGTGAAGTCACGTAAAACCAATGATTTCATTTTTTTTCGTTAATGTTATCAACTCTGTTACTTCGCGATAATAATGTCTATAAACGTGCCACAGCAAGTCGAGTCGACTAGACCACGTACTTTGTCGCGTGATCGATATTCCCTCACGTTCTTCTATGCGACATATATCTTATTGGTTGCAGAAAGAATTCCCAATGATAGAAATCAGACAGTGTCGAATAGTGTCGCTGTTTTTATATTCGATTTATTACGTGACAGAATTGCTTCTGTAAACGAAATAAGGGGTGAAGATTCTTTACACTTTCAATACAGGGCGTTCTTGAACTGGCAATCTAATTTAATGAGTGAATCTGATCCCTGATAAATATTTTGAGCGATTCCAAATTTTGTTATTTTCAAAATTTTAAAATTCCCACCTAGCCCGATTTTAACCAAAGCAGTCAAGTAACCAAAACAAATCAAACAAAAGGTTTTTTATACTATTAAAATGCCCAAATTTTGTCCCACCAACTTGCACCGACTGGTGTAAAATTTAATTTTTTTAATTCCATTAGTGTGAGCTATTTGTTTAATTAAAAGCGAAATATTTTATAAACGTGCAAATGCAAAAATCGCTAATTAGTAATGAAGTGAAAAAATGTCCTCATTTCGTACGGAACTGCGAGAAAATATACCATGTGGGGAAGAAGTGTTGTTTACCTATAAAATATCATCTTGATAATTTGCATTTATATGTTTCTATAAATTAAAGTGGGTGTCCGAATGTTAATAAATAAGTCAGTGTTTGATATTTGGAAGAACTTATTGAAGCTAGAATAACAAAAAAAAAATCTCAAGAATTAACTTCGGTTTGATGTGGTGTAAGTGTCTCAATCAGCAACAAAAAGCTATTTCTGTATTGGGACAGTTTTACAGTGCATGAGTACATCATTAATTTGAAAAGCGGAGATATTAACTAAAAGCGGAAAACTGCAGTAGTTATCACGGCAGCGGTAACCACAAAAATGTCGTTTCACCAAAAAAAAAGTTGATTGGCGTTGTTATCAGAACCTGTGAAATAAAGTTTCCACATTACTACGTGTGTGAAAAATCAATGTTTTATAAAGATTGTAAGGGTGATAGCAGAACGTTAAAAGATTTGATAAGAAAGAAAACACAAATCTCATTTCTTTTTGGGAATCGCCTTTAGAATTTATAAGGGTTCAATTGAGGAAAATTATAATAAACTTTGTATGGACAGTTTGGAGAATAATTGTATTTAGTATACGAGAACGACAATGGAATTCGATATACTATAAAAACATGAAATGAACTTTAAAAAAATAAAATATTAGAAATAGTAGCATTGTAACCAATGAAGGATTTACCTGGAGTCAATGAAGGAATTACTGGACAATCGGGAGATTAGGAACAAACACATATTAGCGTGTTTGGAGACTTGCAGCGGTCTTTTGAATCTATTTACAGGAAAATGCTTATCCAGAAATTACGGCAGTGGCGATAATAGAACTACAATAGTTTGCAAGTTATTTAGCAAGGTGGAGAGTAATCGGAGTGTCCCACAGGGAAGTTTTCTGAGACCTCTGTTATTTATTGTTTATGTGAATTATTGAAGTATTCTTCTGTTAGTCTGTTCTCGAACGCTACACTAATGTGTTGTTAGGAAGGATTACCTCGAACTTACATATAGAATGGGATTTTATATGAATGGTTATGCAGAAATATTTTGACTATTTTTCTATTTGTAAAAGTGTATTACTGTGAATTGTATAAACAAATATTCACATCTGATCTATAACTTTCTTATGATGTCAAAACATTTGGATTTGGTTGGAAACAGGAATGAAATTTTGAATATTTGGATTGTCATATTCTTTTCCAGAAAACTTTGGAAGGTCGTAACTTTCCCCAGGAAAGTGCTTAAAATTTAATGTTGGTTTCGCAAAATTCAAAGATTCTAATGATGCAAAAAGTTATAATTTTGTTGTCATAACTTACTTTTCCCCCTAAAGTGCGAAAAAATCCAAATTGGTTGTGCAAAATTCAAAGAATATAATGTGGAAGAGCAGTAGAATCTCTTTTGTTGATGGCAGGGAAACTCAAGTTGGAAAAAAGTTGCAGTTATTATTTTGATTCTATCGGATGTGGTAGTAAAACTAAAACAGGAAAACAGGCCATAGTAAAAAAACTGAAAATTATTTTAGAGTTCATAAAATGTTCACTCGGTTTCTGATTTTTTTTTATAATAACCATAATAAGAGTGGGTGAAAAGCTTAGAAAACACCTGGCGATAAGATAAGCAATAGTGATCGCATTACTCATTGCACGATTGATAGTTTAGCAAAAGCCCTGTTTACCAACTACATGTTTTTTAGAGCATTAAATAAAAAAGATTTGAATTTGACTCGGCTTTAAAGCATTAGTCACTGTAATTGTGGTTAATATAAGAAAATTGAGATAATAAAGAGCTTTCAAAGTTCTACTCGATAACATCCGCCATATATGGCTTTCAATAACATAATTACTTCCAGTAAACCTCTAATGCGATTGTTATCTGAAACTGGTAAGGTGTCGTAAAGGATCCAGTCAGCAGATTGTTCGTTATTACAGGAAATAGTTAAGAACTTCGAGCCGTTGCTTATGAAAGGATCGCTCCGTTTCCGCTCCAGATGTAGTCGACGGAAGAGGCCTCGTTAGGAGCAGAATATCGCTTTTGAAAAAATTAACCCGACCGTTTTAGCATGGTCTCATTAATTTCAATTCTCTGATATTACGGGTCCCGCTGAAGCGAAGCTGAAAGAGGCAAAAAAGAAAGTGACGTGAAAACGGACCATACAAACAAATTCTAGGAAAATGGTTCAAATTAGAAATAACAATTATTCCAAGTGCTAAAAAACAAGATCCTCTACGTTTTGCCGCTCCCGCGGTTTTGTAAGGGTCGCTAATTTGAATTTCTATGCTGCTCCAGGAAAAAAATTCACAGTTAAACTGAGAGAAATCTACGGGTCAGTGAGTTCAAACAACAGTCGATGTTCCGTTAGGTCGGAAACTCGGCCTTTTTTTCGGAGAGGGTTTTCGGGTTTTACTTAAGGGATGCATTTATTATTTTCTCATACCGGGTGTCCAGTATAACCAGCGTCGCTCAAATGGAAGAAAAGTACTATGTAACACGTTCCCCTTTGATCAAGATAACTCCGAATGAATAACAGAAATAAGTATGCAGAATAGTAGGCTTTGATGTTGCTATTCAATTTTAAAACACATTTAAATAATGAGTGGACAACAAAAGGAGTCAATAAAATTGAAGAGAGAGGATCAAGAAAAGAAGTCAGTAAAATTTTCATACATACCATTAAATTAATTTTTTAACTCTCAAAGAACCGAAGAAAATACACAGAACTTTTGTTGCACACATAACAAACATCTTCTCAACACTGATTTACAGGACCGTCTTAACATTTGCTTAGTGATATTATTAACAGCTTCTGTAACAGATTTTCTTAATTCTCCAACGTTTCCATAGGACCTACTTGATTTTTGAGGTGCTCTCATACAAAGAAATCAATGGGTGTTGTGTCTGGGGATCTCTTAGGCGATCTGACTGGTCCCAGGTTGCCTATTTGGGTAATCCTGCATTTCAAAAGTTGGTAATAATCTGTGCGTTGTGTGGCGGTGCGCCGACTTGATAGAAAAACATTTGTTGCAGAGCTGTTAGTGGAAGATTCATAAGATCTTCTGTTACTTTTATTTGCACAAGGTTTAAATATCACCCAGAATTTAAGTTATTATCGAAAAAATATGATCCAATTTTGTAGGTACCCATAATACCAATTTCTTACAAAAAAATTCCCATATGTAGCATGGTGTGTTTGTTAACGACCTCTTATACTAATAAAATATTAGATTTTGCAAAAATTTTTTCATAGAACTACTACAACTACTACCATAATTGAATCCATAATGACACACCTTTATGCTTAATAATAATATAATTGTAAAAAAGTAATTAATATAAATAATGATAACATTTTATATCGTTTTAATTAATAAATTCTGGATAATTCGGCAATAATAACAACCAGCAAAGTGGAATTGTAAATAATTTTTAAATCATAATTTAGAAATAGCACAAGTTAATCAAACAATATTTGAATTAGTCTCAGTTTTAAAACAGTACTCAGATAAACCATACTAGAAAATTTTGAAGAAACCGGGTTTTAAAAAATCAAACTAGCAAATAATAATAATATTAATTTGCAAATTTCAAATAGAAATAGAAGTTCCCAAAAAGACACTTTAATATACAACAAAATACAAAATTATTCACTCAATACAAAAATAAATAAATACAGTAGTGGTTTACGTCCTCCTGATGGTCATTTCAGAAACGTCAAAATGGCCGGTTTTCTTTTTTCCCAGATGTGTAGGACCGTCCGTTTACCTAACACCGTACATCTGCAACCTTACTGGGGGACACCCGGTACATTAAATCCGGTGTGCGGCGCATCGTACATAGTAGGTAATGGGTCAGTAGTAAGCGAAAGTTCACTGGGCGGGGCATTTTATCGTTATCCACGGTTACAAATTTTCCGGCAACTTTTCCCAAAAGTTTTCCGCAGATGTGCGCTTAAACGAAAGTTCTGCGATAAAAATTTCGTTTTTTGTGGATGACCATATTGTCCGTAAGCGGCGTGATAACTTTATCCATAACGCCTGTAATTCATTGCTATCTTGTCAGAAAGAATTATAAATGACCCGTGTGGTTCGAACGCGTGGATACAGCCGAGCAGATTAAGTACTTTTTCTACTTGAAAAATATGTGATCCGGATAAATCCTAGGAAATATTTTACCTTCGGTATCAATAATCGATTTAATTTGATTTGTGGATTTGTTTTAAATCAAATTATTTGTGTACATCAATATAATATCCTTAACAAATTGAATAAATAACAAAATTTAAATGGAATCTGGTTGTTTGCATAATGGAATTTATGTGTCTCGCGAAAAACAAAAGAATGCCCGTGACAACTGTCGATAGAATTATCAGAGGAGGCACTGTTAATCTGCACTATTCTAGAACTCGTTAACCTAATCAGTCAAGTATAAAGCAATATTAATCGAAAATGAGGTGTAATCTTAGGCCATTTCCCAACCCAAAAATCATCCCCGATTAACTTCTTAGTTTTCACAGCAACATCACTGTCTCAACCCTAATCTCTTAACCAGGAATTAACCCATCTCAGTTCTTCTTTCAAACAAATTTCATTACCAAGATGTCGTTCGATTAAAAATTAGATTTCACCGGTACTACTTAAACAAAGCTACTGGGTAGATGATTCTTCGTTTGCCATTGTAGTACTTTCATATGTTTAAGTAAATACCCTACGCTCGATAAATCCAGAAGAAGCGTACCTATAACCACTGCCATTTTCACATCATCATCATCACATATTTTTACGTCTTAGAACGATTGCGTTTCTTCGACAAAATGGTTACTAATATACACTAAACAAACAAACAAACAAACAAGCTAAATTGGTTTATAATCTAAAACCGATAGACAGCTGGAGGTTTTTTTTTCTCAATCTCAATAATTATCAATGACTATCAAATTTACCATTTGCATCATATACGGGACAATATCTAAGTTTTTTGTCCAATAATTCTGGAACAATTAAATTTGCAATATTTAGAACATTAGGTGAACTAGCACTACTCAGAAATCGTGTGACTCAGATTCGAAACGTCGAATCAACATATATCAATATATCATGAAATCAATAAATATGCAGACTGATCTGAAGTGTTGATCATTGGTAACTTTCTTATGAGATACAAAGTAGGTTAAATTGGAAAACTAGTAACATTTCTTTTTCTTTTTTCCACTGATTACGATGGTGAAAGCAGAAAAACAATTGAATGTAAGAAAAAATAAGAAAAACATGCTCTTTTTAAATAGAACACCCTGTATATTTTTTCCTCTAACGTTTGTAAAATACCAAAAGAACAAAAAAAGGTCATATTCATAATTGGCCTAAAATTGAAAATAACCGAAATATCAGCTCATTTTTCCTTTAGACTAGATGGCTATAAGTGGTTGCGAAATGAAAATGCATTTTTCTTTTATTGTTTTATTTGAAGGTAAGAAAAAATATTAATAATACCAATTTCCAAGTCTTCACTTATTATAAACATTTTTCGTCTCCTGCTTTTAGCAGAAGCGGTTTCATTATTTCTAAATATTCGATAAAGGTGCAGAAAAAATTGTTTAAAGAAGGCTGTGAAAAATAATGACAGCTCTGCCAAATAGAAAACTAGTTGTCAAAAAATTAGTTTTAATGTGTTAATATATATATATATATATATATATATATATATATATATATATATATATATATATATATATATATATATATATATATATATATATATATATATATATATATATATATATATATATATATATATATATATATATATATATATATATATATATGATGACTATACTGAGTGTTCGAAGTGTTTTCGGAGCGCGAGCATTGAAGATGCCAAGTGAGATTTTGGCGAAACGTCTGCAGGATTCCAGTCGGAGTTCAACGAGCGAACGGATGATATCAAGGGATAAAACGTCCTCTAAATGTACGAAGTTCATACCGAAAGGTGGCACTTTGGGATTAGAATTTTAGTAGTCCCAGTAGTCTGTAACAAATACAACTAAAGTTCGAATTCTTTTTAGTTTTAAAGGCTAGGTATATACTCAATTTTGAAAAAGTTTTATTATTAAAATGAACTTAAGAATTGAAAGCATTTTTTTGTTCTATGTAAATAAGATGGAAACTAGAAACCTTACTGTATGAGGTCAAAACTTTCACATTATTTTTATTCATATGGTTAAGACAGTCAGAGTTTCCTTTGAGCGAACAACTCATAAAATTTTCTACATTGTAATTATTAAGGTTCAAAAATATTTCGTTGCCTTAATAACTATTAAGAAAATTTAGTTAAAATTTTTATTTAATATCCTTTATAAACATTCCGAAACCCGTTGCGTACAGCGCTAGCAATTCTCTTAAAAACCGGAGGCTCTTTACTCTCATTTGAAGATAATGCTCTCTCGTATAACGTGGAACTGATCAAACCAATTTTAAACTTGTCCAAACACGAGAATCTTTTACTTTGTTCGCCGGAGCCTTTCGCAATCAACGTTGTGTCTGGCATCGAAAAAGCTCGTTCATGCTGACTAAGCACTCCGTTGGAAGTGGAGCTTGCATTGAAAGTATGTCGACAGATGTGCCTTGTTCAGGATAATAGTATTCAGTAGGTTGGTCCTCGTAAAGCGAGAATCAACTTGTCGATAGATGTGGTATATTTGCTAAACCGTTTAATAGCGTTTGCACTACCTTATATTTTTATTATTTCTTATTTATTGTGTGATAAGTATCTATAAGATTAAGTAATATTCTGCAAATCTTCGTTCCTTAGTAGATTACAAATATTTCATCAGTTATGTTCCAACAAGTTAAGCTGTTGATTTTTTTAGACCGCTAATTAAAACATGTACTTTGCTACATTATTCCCATGTATGTAAAGAAAATATCTGTTAATATATAAGACAAGCTGTATCTCTCGGTTACATGAGATGGGCGTATTATTTCCTTTGGTTCCAGTATGAGACACATATACAATAAATCGAGTTGTTTACTTGTCCTGATTACTGTTTTGATTTATCACTGTTCCGGTGCAGTTTTAGTTGTTTCAGTTTTCCCAATGTTGTCGATAATTCGCCACAGCCAACACTAATTGACGGTCGTCGATGACGCTGTTTAATTGAACAGACCTTTCGATGTTCCAAAATCGAATGTAATTAAAGGATATAATGGCTCAATTTCGGGAATATTTTAGCCCGACGTCATATTGCCGTTATTCCGCGTTATCGCGTAATTTCAGACTGCTAAATTTGTGATTGATATCCCGGTAATCATTAATCTTCTTATTTTTAGTCTAGTTTAGTCTTGTTTAGTCTTGTTTAGGGGAATGCAAAAAAAAATGTTAAAAGTTCCGTAACCTTTATTGAAATTCTGTTGTATGGAATTATATAGGCAAAAATTAACAATATTAGTGCGCTGTCTTAAAAATTTCTTCCGTTAATTTGTTATTGAAAACTTACCGGGCGGCGGAGTGTTATGGGTTGATTTTTTTTTGAAACGTAATCTTTCCGTTCTAATGTCGTTAGTTACAAATAAGGCAGAAGAGTATTTAACATGTTAATATATTTATAAGTTAAAAATATAATGCCGTAAAATGAAATGAAATACACAACTGATAGCAACTTTTAAATAGTAAAAAATTAACCATCACTGGCTTATTCTATTATAATCAACACTATTTGTTTCCTCATTAAAGTTACTCTAACTTGGCCACTAATTCTCACTAACTTTCAATCCTAATGATTTTCAACTCTTTCTTTCAGTGATAGTGTTTTCCGGATTCTAGTCGCCCAATCGCAATATAAAGGCAAAATTATTAAGTAGTCAGTTGTTTAGTGCAGTGGTGCGCAACCCATTGGTCGCGACCCCCGGTGGGGTCGCGAGAAAAATGTTCAGGGTCGCCAAATTTAAAGAAATTTATATTACAATAAAAAATATGGCGCGCTCGTAAACCCGGTGTGATGTCATTGATGTCAATCACTCTAAGTAATTTTATTGACTCATGTTATCTTCGCGCATGTCGCAGGCCCGATATTAAAATTATAATAAAGGAAAACTGTTTTGCTTTTCTAAAATGTTTTGCATGTATTTTTGTATCACATCTTTCGTTTTTAATTTTTTCAAAAATCAATTATCCTCAACTAATATTTTGTTGGAAACGCTACCAGTGTAGTTACTATTTTAAATTTAGAGCAAAAAAATATTTTTTTTTTTATAATTTTGTTTCAGTTTCGATTCTCACATAACAGACAAGTGGCTAAATATAGGTATCCAACGCCCTGAAATGACAAGAATGACAATGATAATGATGGATCAACACCTACTAAACTTAGAAAGAGTGTGGATGAAAACCCAAATAACAATGAATCCAGTGGCTCTGTTGCTACTTCAAAAAATATTGGACAAACTATGTTATCTAATAAAAAATTAAGAAAATATCAAGAAGAGTTTATTAAATACCGATTTACATTTTGCGTTGTTAATGGGGAAGAACGTCCGTTGTGTGTTAATTGCTCGGATAAATTAGCAAATGAAAGTTTGAAACCTGCTAAATTAAAAAGACATTTGGAAACGAAACATAAAGAATTTGCAAATAAATCTGAAAATTTTTTTAAAAGACCAGCTGAAAGTATGAAAAATAAAACTGTATTTTTGAAAACATATGCAACAATTTCTACGGGCATCCTTTGAAGTTTCATATTTAATAGGAAAAAAATTGAAACCATATACCATTAGAGAATCCCTCATTCTTCCTTCAGCAATTAAAGTGACATCAATTATGCATGAAATCTCAGTTACATGGTTGACATTTTCGAAAAACTTAATGATTTCAATTTGAGTTTGCAGGGTGAGAGTACAAACATTTTAACGCTGAGCAGTAAAATCGAAGCTTTTCAGAATAAGCTGATGCTTTGGCAAGAAGAATTAAACAAAAACAACATAGACATGTTTCCGTGCCTTACGAAAAGGTTCGAAAAATTTCCAGATAAACAGTTAGATTGGATCCGTGATCCATTTTCGTTTGATATTATTAATTTCAATATCCCTTTAAATGGAAAAGAACAGTTAATTGATATTTCAAGTGACAAAACTCTGCGTATTCAATTTAGGTCTCTGACTTGCCAAAATTTTTTGGTTATCAGCTGAAAACAAATATGCCGATTGGAAAAAAAGGGCAATCAATATTTTGAACTGAGGTAGCTTTTACTTGATGAAAATCCATTTATCAAAATAAATAAGAACTAAAAGTTCAGATTTTCACGAAATTATATATTATGACATGACAATTGTTTCGACAACACCGTGTCTTTATCAAATGTAATATTTACAAACTACCTGCTACTATATATTCCGAAAAATGACCTTAATTAATGTTCTTCCGAGAATTTAAGTTCAATAAAGGAGAGGTATTTAAATCTAATTGATCGTTAAGCTTTACATTTGAATGTCTCATTTTGTTAATCTCCATGGCTTCCAATAAATTTAATTTTTTACTTTTTGTGGCTGTGTGTAATATATGAAAATTGTTGTCGTCGTCAAAGAAAAACACATTTTTTGGAAGCCATGGAGATTAACAAAATGAGACATTCAAATGTATTGCTTAACGATCAATTAGATTTAAATACCTCTCCTTCATTGAACTTAAATACTCGCAACAACATTAATTGAGGTTTTATAGTCATTTTTCGGTATAAATAGTAGCAGGTAGTTCGTAAATATTACATTTGATAAAGACACGGTGTTGTCGAAACAATTGTCATGTCATAATATATAATTTCGTGAAAATCTGAACTTTTAGTCATTATTTATTTTGATCAATATTTTGATTCAATTCGCATCGATCTACTCATGTGAATCCGGCTTATCAAAATTAGTTGCCATTAAAACAAAATATCGATATCGATTAGATTCAGAGGATGACTTACGGATTGCGATTTCCCATACAGTTCCGAACATGGAAGCGATCATGAGTTCTTTGCAAGTGCAAACCTCACATTAAATTCTTATGAGTAAATGTTTAAATTTATTTTTTTTATTAAATAAATATTTGTACTCATATGCATAAATAAAACCATTGTTTCACAAAATTTTGTGTTGGGTAAAAACCTCTAATAAAAGGATATTTCAGAAATAGTTGCATTTTAACCACGTTGACGATGTAAAAAAAACCTCTACTGTCTACTCAGGGGTCGCGACAAATTGTTTCAAAAAAATGAGGGTCGCAAATGAAGATAGGTTGCGCACCACTGGTTTCGTGGATCCATCGTAGAATTTCCTACTTTCTTTTTCGGGATGCAGTTGTGTCCTTTACTTTTAGAAGTGTAAGAATGTTTTTTTCCTCTCTGGACTTCCTCTGTAGAAACACTATTTTCAAACCATTGCACAATGCATCACATTTGTATTCAAGTCGGATTAAAGTAGAACTACATTTATCTTGAACACCTTCAGACCAAACCAACAGGGCCATGTTATTTTGATTATTTTATACAGCAGGAATATGACATCAATTTGGCATTTTTCACGCGCGCGGAATTAATACCGCAATACCGAAATGAATCGTCAAACCGAGATTGCTATTTCAGTTGTACCAATTTTATTACCGAATCCTCGAAATTTTTATAGTTTTTATATATAGATTTTCATATCATTCGATTTTCTTAGATTTTGGTTATTTTTCACATTATTGACACATTAAAAAAAAGGGTGCAGTGTTTTATTGGTCCTTCCAATATACCTAAATCTTTATCATAAAGTAATTACTTGAAACTTCAATTTCTCTCCCAACCCTGATAGTGATCAGTATTAATTTTTTAATTAATTTTGTATCAAAGGATCAAAAAAAAAATAGATGTTTATAAAAATAGATTTTGTCAGTATTCACGAAGTGAGATACGAAAACATCTCAAGT
This sequence comes from Cylas formicarius, assembly GCF_029955315.1. NCBI lineage: Eukaryota > Metazoa > Arthropoda > Insecta > Coleoptera > Brentidae > Cylas > Cylas formicarius. Next base: position 12,763,183 of record NW_026844352.1, on the reverse strand, counting down.
CTGTCATTTTAATGACTTATTCAAAGTAAATTGCAAAAGTCAGTGCTGCATATCTCTGGTGATATCTCCCGGGACGTTTTTTTTTAATATCTAGCACCCGTATCTTGGAAGCTAATCCTTTTGAAAAATACGTTTATGTTATCAATTTTGCTGTTTTTGGATCTTTAACCGAATATTAGCCCACGTTTTTGTATACACCCTGTATATTTTCTTTTTTTAAAAATTCTTCTAATTCTTTGCATAGGGTTTCAAGAAATGATTTGGCATACTGATTTTAATGATTATTAATTGATTTAGATTGAATACCAACAAATTAATCGATTTGTTTCGTTTGCGGCGATTTTATTTTATTTCTCTTTGCTCAAACTTCTTCTCTCACTAAAAAGTAAAAACAATATCATAACAAGAATGAAAATATATCAATCAATTTTATATCCCCACTGCATGATATTGATAATTTGGAACTCTTGCTTACAAAATAATTACCCATAAATAAATATGCGAAACCCTTTCGGAAGCGTCGTGCTTTGATCCAATTTATATTCCAAGTAATTTACTCTGGGGGTATCTAATTTAATTGACTTGCTGAATAAGTGCGCAGTTTATACTATATCAATACAGAAACCCTCGTCTTGTTTAATAGAATATAAAATTAAAGTTTACCCTTGCTATTTCAATTTTATCTGAAATATTCTACATATATCGTGCGGATGATGGGCTGTAATTATTAAAATAGACTAAACTAAAAGCGCTTTGAGCACTTCTAAACTGTGTGGTCTTTAGTTCCAACGACTGTTATGACAAACAACCTACTAAATTAGGCTCAGGTGCGAAGAAGGTTAGTAAATATTTGGTAAAATTTCAGAAAGGTGTAGAGTAATAAAACTTCAATATGTGCAACCTTGCGGCATTCAACAACTAAGATGGTCGCTGATAGAAGTGTGTTGAAATCGAACAAAGAAAATCTCGCAAAGTGCAAGTTATTGGGTGAAATGTAGAGGCATGCATGGAAAATCATTCCCTTCCCTACGAAAATATCAATAATCAAAAATCAAACATTTAATATGTATATGGATTTACCCAACTAATGACAGGTGAGTAAATTTGGGGTTAGAAAATAGGCTATGTCAAGAAATGTCGAGAACTAAGCTGCCATTCTTTGACATTTAAACTTGGAAACATGGAAACTTTTAAGCCTTTTTGGAGATATGGACATTTATCATTTTCCTTGTAGAGAGAGAGAAAGCACGCAGCATTAAACCTAACCTTGCAAATTTTTGTAGAAATCGAGTTTTCGAAATTCAAAATAACAACTAAGTAAGAAAATCGAAAATAATTTCCAGAATTTTATTTTGACCGATTTACTTATTTTTCTTTAATTTCTAGAACAAATTATGTCGGCATTACTCTCTTACAGTTTTTTGACAATGAGTCTTTTCATTTCGTCTTTTTGGTATAGGTGTACAACATCCCACACTGCACTCACTGGCGTACGCGTCAAAGCTGCCGCTTGCTTCATTGCACCAAAATTTATAAATCATTTAAGAAAAATACATCGTTTTTGTTGCTCGTATTGCCGCGTGAACTTAAAAAAGTTTTTACCTCTTTAATAACTGTCAAAAGTTGACTGGTCTGTTTTAGGTGCTGTTAGCATAATCTAACTTAGATAAAATATTTAATTACCTTCGTAGCATATTTTTAGATATTTTTAATTATGCTTTTCCTTATGTAGAAATCGTTTTCAGGAACACCTATTCCAGGAAACCATAACTTCAGACATTATTAGTGAGAGTGCTAGGTTGCGGGATTTAAATAGATAACGCATATTCTTTGCCAATCAAGACACCCTCAATAATTATAAAAAATTAAATGAAAAAATGTCCGCCTGGCAAGGGAGAACTACAACAATGGTCTTCTGCGCAGATCTAATAATATTTCGAGATCTGCATGGACTATTATTAATAAAGAAGTGCGACCACTTTCCAAACTTCCTGAGTGCTTTGTTAACTCGAGTGGTCAAGCGACATCTTGCGGGGTGGTTGGTGCTGAAAAGTTCAATCTTCATTTTATTATTAGCGTCCAGCGTCTAGTTGCCGCATCCTTGGATTTGTTTACCACCTCTATCTCTAATAGTCTTTATCTTGCCCCATTTACTGACGCGGACATATCTTGTAAATTATTTTCTCGTACTTTTTCGTCTACAAGAAGTGTGACATTAGGTTAGTTTCAAACTATTGCTGTCAGTATTTTCTAAAATCTTTGAAAATGACTTTTATATGCGCCTCTTATCATTTTTGGACATAAATATATATTTTTTGCAAATATACACTTCGGGTTTTGTAGAAAGCGTTCTACAGATCAAGCAATTCTTTCACCCTACAAACATATTCTTCTCAATTTAGATCAAGACCGGAGAACCACCTGTGAATTTTTTTCATTTGCTTCTCGAAAAATTATTTGCTCATGGTGTGCGTGAAAATGTAAATGAATGGTTAAAATCTTTTGTGACTGATAGAATTCAAGCACTAAAATTAATTAATTAATGAAATCAACGCTAAACCTACTAATAAAACCGAAACTCATATAGCCCTTAGCTATTAAAGATTGCAGACAGGTAATTTACAATCAAGCAAGACCCCTCAATCTTTCATTTGGTTCACTCTTTTAAAGTTCACTGAATTCAAAAGAAATAATCAAAGTCAATTGTTGAATATTTCCTAGAGAAATTTATACAGAGACTATTTTCATATTTGTTTATCTTTTCATTCATTAGATTAAAGTTGGTAAATTAAATTCATATCAGACTGGAGCGTTAAACAATCTATATTAGGTTTAATGAGCTTTAAAGCTTTGAAACCATCGGTAAGTCCCAAAGAGTTGCAGCGTAACAAATTTATCAATTTCCTAAATATATAAACTGAAGAGACCAGGCTATATGTGAATCCCGAGGTACACCTGAAAAAAGTTCGCTATATCAGACTGTTGATTCTCTTTGTTTTGGCTGTGCAAAAGGTACGAGACAGTACTTTATTTCTGCTGTTCTGCCTGCTCTGCTCACCGCTTGTTTCAAAACAAACTCGTAGATCAAGTGTCATTAATAAAACTTGTTTTATAATGTACTATTCTTTAGTAGAGTATGTAGTATGTAGTAGAGTAGACACATTACAAAGAAAGGGTTCAGTATCATAATGAACGACGAAGCTAAGCATAGTTTGCATTTCTAGAACGAATTTTGTTCTCGAAGAAATTTGGTATTGCACAATGATTGGGTCAGAAAGAAGATTTTATTTCATTTATTATTTAATTCGCTAAAAAATATTTAAAGAAAAATAATATCTATCGAGTCACATTTAATATTAAGATAAACGTGGCATATTGATTAAAAGCCGTTTTGTGTCCTATACTTTTTCGGAATGTCATGAACTCAAAGAAACAAACGCAGATAATTTTAGTAACTTGCTATCTTTGTCTGATTGGAAATCTGGGTTAGCCCTAATGACTTTTGCTTCAAATTCGAGTCTCAGCATTAGTACCTTAAATTAGGACAAAGTTGCATATCAGTGCATATGCTAAATAATTGAAGCTATGTTTGGTAATTCCGGTAATTGACTTTGAGGTATCTTCCCAAATGATTAATCGAGTTGCAACTCAAAGAGGCAGTGACTCCAGGTGTTGGGGAGCTAACAGAGTAGGAGTTCTCCCAATTCTTGACCTAAAAAGTATGCAAACGAGATATTAATTGGCTACTGGGTGTCTAGGTGCATCTCGCATGACAGTGTGTTTTTCTATATTTTTGGGTTTACCAAACTCCATGAATTATTCATCCATTCGTAGATTTTTGAAATCGTTTCTGGTTGAAGAATTGAATTGATGCTTTATTAATTCGTCCCAACTCGTTGGGAACAGAAACTTGAATACAGATCTCAAATACAAGTACCGATACAATGTAATTGGAGAACCTTAAGGTTACTGACAGCTCTGCCAAAACGCTCCACTCGCTGGAGAAGTAGTTTTATCTCAACCTCTGTCTTTGCAAGAATTGCATCATCGGTTTAAGATCGAAATCTTTTCACCACCTGCATTGAACTTTTGTGACTAATACCGAGAGCCACAATTCTCCGTTATTGTTCCATCATCCACATCTAATTGTGGCGTCCATTTGCCGGCGTAAGTTCTCGTCTGCTGCCAGATTGGGATGCGAATGATACGCGTGTATTTATGAACAAGTATTAGTCGAGTCGAATCACGATTCAAACCAACAGCGGATTATCTTTATTGTGGATACAACAAAAGCAAATGGAGTCTTTATGTTCGTAGCAGTCTGAATATGTGATTAAGGCCGACAACAATGGCGAGCAATTAACAGAAGTTAAGCGTACTTCGGCGCTTTGGTTGGAATCTTTGATTTTCGTTCAGTTTACGTTCGCGGGAAATCGGATTAGTATCCATTCGATTGTACGTATTTAATGGATTACTTTCGTGGAAGAACGCTGTTTATTTCCGTCGTGTATTCAAATACGACCAATTTGGTGATTAGACTTTTTGGAAGGCTTTTCAATTGCATAATTATGAAGCCTTTTGCTTTTTGGCTGATGATTCTCTTATTGTTGCTCATAATATTACCTTGCATTCGGACGCGCACTCTCTGGCTTTGAAGGAAAAAAAGGAAAATCTCAACTCCCCTTAACTTAATTGCCAAAATTCAACCGAACAACAAATCTCTTTCATTAACCAGCAGCGTAAAAAATTTAGGGCTTCTCATGGATAGTAATTTGAGATTTCATTGGCACGTGACACCTAATTCCAAACAGAACTATCTTTCTGAGACTTTGCGATGTGATGATATTAAATCGAAAATTAATATATCCAGAGAGCTCGCTGGCTATATTGAAAATCGCCATTTCATACTACGTATAACCTAATTTTATATATTTATTATATATACTGCGGTCGTCGTTAATCAATTTGGTTGTGGGATTTACTTCTGTGTACTATTCCGCAACAAAATGACTTGCAAAATTACGGTTAATGGCAAACTACGAGTCAATCATTTTATTCGTTTAAAAAGTTCGCGTTTATAATAATAAATTATAAATACAAATAACAATTATTTTGTGTTTATTTCTTGTGTGACAATATACTTTATCCACTTTCTACTCCAATAATAATTATTAACATTTAGTTATTGTTATTAACGTTTACACCATCTAACAAAGGAAATTAGAAATTAGTTGTAAATACTTACAAAACTCCAACTAACTAATCTCACTAGGTTTAACATGCCTCAGACAGAAACTTTTAAATCATGGGTAATAAACTGTCTATGGATAATAAACTGTTTAAGCAATAGTAAGTGTCATTAAATGGATCATAAAATAAAGCCTTAGACCGGATCCTATGTTAAATTCTACAATTCAATTTTGAAAGAACAAAACTACCAGACAATAACTTGAAATGAACCTTTGGGCACTTTACATCTATATGTTTGCAATACGTTTTTGTTTTCAATATTAATTAATAATAATAATAATTAATTTCAAAATTTAATAGAAAATTTTCAGTCAGGTAAGGCTTCTAAATCTTTCATTTTGTTCACTCTCTTAAAGTTCATGGGATTTAAAAGAAATAATGATAGTTAATTGTTTAATATTTGGTAGAGAAACTTATATAGAGAGTTTTTATATTTTGATTAATTGCATTAATGTCGGTGAATTGAATTTATATCAGACTGGACCGTTAGACAATCTGTATTAGACCTAATGATCTTTAAAATTTTAAAATCATTGGCACAACTCAAAGGGCGGCAAACATAACAAATTGTACAATTTCCTAAAAAAATGAATTGAAGAGAACAGGATCGATATGTGAATCCTGAGGTATACGTCAGTCAATGACTTGCAATGGCAGACCGTTGATGCTCTTAGTTTGGGCTGTGCAAAAGTTATTGGACACCCAATTTGGGCCAATAAATTTCAAATATCTTATTATATATATATATATATATATATATATATATATATATATATATATATATATATATATATATATATATATATATATATATATATATATATATATATATATATATATATATATATATATATATATATATATATATATATATATATATATATATATATATATATATATATATATATATATATATATATATTGTTTTTTCGATGTATAGAACTTTAAGTTGCAATAAAACAACGATCTTGTGGCATTACATTTTAAATATGATTTCTGGTATATGACCGCCACGGTCAAGCGTTTGTGATTTATCCGCGTAGACCAATGACTTTACATAACCCCGCAGAAAGTAGTCTAGCGGTGTTAAATCACAAGATCTTGGAGGCCAATTCACAGGTCCAAAACGTGAAATTAGGCGGTCACCAAACGTGTTTTTCAATAAATCGATTGTGGCACGAGCTGT